>NC_069499.1:1450183132-1450522757 GCF_027579735.1 Bombina bombina | reverse complement strand
TTAAGCAACTTTGTAATGTACTCCTATTAATTTTTCTTCGTTCTTTTGCTATCTTTATTTGAAAAAGGCATCTTAGCTAAGGAGCCAGACAATTTTTGGTTTAGAACTGTGAACAGCACTTGATTATTGGTGGGTGAATTTATCCACCAATCAGCAAGAACAACCCAGGTTGTTCACAAAAAATGGGCCGGCATCTAAGCTTACATTCTTGCTTTTCAAATAAAGATACCAAGGGAATTAAGACAATTTGTTAATAGGAGTAAATTAGAAAGTTGCATGTTCTATCTGAATCACGAAAAAAATATATTTGCGTTCAGTGTCCCTTTAACTTATCTCACCCTGAGCAGACCAGAATCTAACTTTCCAATTGGCCTTTAAAATTGTCTGACTTGGCAATCAACTAATTTAGTGGACCCAGCTGACTGCTCTGCCTATATATTTAACACTAGCTTGGGATGTGCATTGCCTGGGCAATATGCAGTTACAACAGCATAAGTTCACATTTGTAAAGTGAACATTTTATAAGTGAGGCACTAAGATAAGTATTATACAAGAATTAAGAGAACATTTTATAAGTGAGGCACAAAGATAAGAATTATACAAAAATTTAACAAAGATTGGACAAGAGGCAAGACACAAGGCAAGTACTCGTCATTTTGTGCTTTAAGTATCTAATTGTTTCCTTATGCAAGTGCAGCTGTAATATGTGTTTAATTGGTTCCCACTTTTGTAAAAATGCTCAATATCTTCATATTCCTTTTTGCTACCTCTTGTCTCTATAACAAACTACTTTATTCAATTACTCCTTCCCCCCTCACCACCTGCACTGTTCATTAGCCCATCTCTCTTAACCTCACCTTACTCTCTCTCCACCCTGCACCTCGTCTCAAAAACCAGTCTCATTACTGCAAATCTGCATCTCATGTCACTCTCCCACTTGCTTATACTAGCTGCTGGTGATATCTCCCCTAATCCTGGTCCCCAACAACTTCCTAACCATGCACATCCATGTGTGCCCTTTCATAGACTCAGAAAACATAACTCTGGCAACCTTACTCACATTCCTCTTGTATCTAAAGACATTACCCCCTTCACTTGTGCACTCTGGAACTCTCGCTCTGTTTGCAACAAGCTCACTTCTATCCATGACCTCTTATCTCCCGCTCAATCAACCTTCTGGCTCTAACAGAAACCTGGCTCTCTCCCTTAGACACAGCATCTACTTTGCTCTGTCACATGGGGGTCTCCACTTCAACCACCCTCCTAAGTCTGGTAATAGACAAGGAGGTGGTGTAGGTATTTTACTTTCCTCTTGTTGCACCTTTCAACAAATACAACTCATCTCTTCCCTCACATTTTCCTCATTCGAAAACCACATGATTCGCTTATTCTCTCCCCTCTTTATAGGTGTTGCAGTCTGGCTACCTTATATCCTTTCCTCAAACACCCCTGCCCTCATTCTTGGCGACTTCAACCTCCCTCTCGACAATCCCACTGCCTCCTCTGCAAAACACTTCTGCAACTCACTTCCTCTTTCTGTTAGTCACAATGGATTGACTCTCCCACTCACAAAGATGGTCACTTCCTTGACCTGATCTTTAGCTATTGATGCACTATTTCAAGCTTCACAAACTCCCCTTTTCCTCTTTCTGACCACCATCTCCTCACTTGTAACATCACATCCCTATCTACAACTCTTCCTCCTCCTACTCCTCATACCAAACTTCATAGAAGCATTGTTATTAGATCAGCAACAGCTTGCTAATTCCCTTAAACCTCTCCTCTCATCTATCTCCTCCTTTTCCTGCCCTGACCAATCTGCAACTATAATTCCACCCTTACATCTGTCTGACAATCTGGCCCCTCTTACCATAGCTCGGAAATCACATACTCATCCTCAGCCCTGGCATACTCTTCTGAGACAGTACCTACGCAGATGTTACTGTACTGCTGAGCGGCATTGGAGAAAATCTCAGAGTTCAGCTGACTTTCTCCACTACAAGTTCATCTTGAACTCCTACTATTCTGCCCTTAATCTTTATAAGCAACATTACTTCTCTACTCTTACTTCTGTTCTCCACTTTCAATACTCTTCTCTGCCCATCCTAATATAACTTCTCTCTCAACTCAAGATTTCAATAACAAAATCGGCTCCATCAGAAACTAAATCAGCTCTCAACATACTTGCATTCTCTCACCCCCTCAAACGCTCACAATCAACCACAACCCACATAGCCATAAATTCAACTCTTTCTCCCCAGAAAATTACAAATTAAATCCCAGATTACAATTTAGCAAAAAATAAAGTCACAGTACTAATACTACCAGCCTTAATACTACCAGTCTCTTTCAGTAACGTGGTTCAAAGCTTAATAAATGAAGGTTTATTATGCGAAACATTAGCACAATGCATTAATAAAAAGATATTAACAAATAGAATTACACAAGCAAACCGTTTTTAAAATAAGAGAAAAAGCAGAACCCTTATGCTTTACTAGTTTTGGTATCTTTGCCAGGGAGATTGACAGGAAAAGATGGTCTCTCACTCTGTTGGTATACAGCCTCCCATGTAAGAAAAACCACGTTACATGTTAAAACACAAAACTTTATACCTCTTTCCATGATATCAGATTGCTTGAGCCAACCTTCTTGCAGGGGGGCTAGGGAAATATCCACCCATCTCTTTTTTATGACCGGTCATAAGGCTCAGTACCTTTGCACACTGTATGAACAGGCTACTTATATGTCGCAAGGTTAAATCAGCATATTATGTAAAGCAAACTCTTATCTTTTAGAAAAAAAACTTTCATAAGAATTAAAATTAGACATATCTATATAAAATGTATGTATGTGAATGTTATCATACTGTTTAAAGGTCTATATAGAATAAAAATGTGTATATTGATTATGTTTTACTAGTAAATCACATATCTTTTATTTCTAAAAAATGTATTAATTATGGTTAAACAGTAAAATATTTCCTAACCTTTAATTTTATTGTCATAGCGTGTGTATTTCTTTATCTTATTAATTATGATTTACTAGTAAAATATTTTCTATCCTTTAGTTTAAAAAAAACTTCAAATTTTACCAACCCTATTGGTATGAAATACATGCAACAACAACTCTTTTTTTTATTATTTAATTCTAGAATGTGTGTACTGTATATTAATTATGATTTAACAGTGAAATATTTCCTAACCTTTATTTTTTTCCTCTGATTTTAGGCTTACAACATGCAAAAGAGTTTTGAAGAATCTGTCGTTCAACCCTTTACTCAAGCCTGTTAATCATTTTAAACTTTTATTTCTATATGTACAGCTAATTACAATAATTTAAGAAATGACAAGATAATTTATGTTGACAGGTTACATGACAGTCTCAAATCCTGAAAATAACAAATGAAAATGCTTTAGCCGAAACGCTTGCAATCGCTGGAGAAATAGACAGCACAAAATATTTTAGTACAAATGGTAAGCCTACTAAAATATGTTTTTTTTTTTTTTAATTCTTTATTTATATATCCAGCACTAAATAAGGCAACAAATGGTATGCACAACAAAATTTGCAAAATATGATGACAAAAATTGCTACCAAATACAGCACTGTATTTTCTTCTATATTCTATTAACATAGCTACTCCAGACATTACTTATCCTCTCTCTCTCCTCATCTAACTTATTATAACTAGTTTCCCCCTATATAGCAATTCAACAGATAACAGTATAGTTTGCATAACATATTGGGTTAGATCGAAAGTTCTCCAAGAGTCTCTAGTGCTTTGTAGTCTTTTGCAATCAGCAAGTCATTGCAGCTCTATTATGAGTGAGTCTCTCGTTCGATGTTGGGTTTCATATATCAACAGATTAATTTTCCCCTCCTCCCCATCCAGCTCTGCTTCCTACTCTCTCCTGACTTAACCCAAGGCGCCCCCCAGGGTTCTGTTTCTGTCTCTCATCTTAGTCTCTCCATTGGTTTACTACCTTGTTAATTGGGAAGTTTAGAAAATGTTCCATTTGCCCCGTAACTGGGCTTCCAGAACGAATTCTGAGTTTTTGAGTGGGTACAGAATTTGTCTCTGATGCGTTAAGTCTAAGCTGTGAATCAAGGGTTCCCATTTGTTGGGAAAATGTTTAGTTCGTTTTATGATGTCACCCTGTGTGTCTACTTGTTCACGAATCATTTGCTGTTGTAATTCTAGTTTGAGATGTGTTAGTGTTGGTGGGTCAGGCTCTATCCACTTCTTGAAGATGAGCTTTCTGGCAAACAGTATGACATTATGAGTAAATGCCATATGTTTGTTTGTGTCCGACTGTGTGTGGAGGAATATCACTGCGTGAATGTTTAGATCTATTATCCCTCCCGTAACTCTCATTGCCCACTTGTGTGCCATGTTCCAGAATCTCGTGAGTTTTGGGCATTGCCATATCATATGGAGTATGTTGGGGTTTGGGTGCGCGCATTTTGGACAAAGTCCCGAAGTCTCAGGACTCCATTTGTGGAACATCTTTGGTGTTATGTATGCATTATGTAGTAGCTTTGTATGTGATTCCCGGATGTCATTTGATAATGATGCCTTCCTCACCTTTGAGACACTTTGTTCAATGATTTGGTCTGTAACTGGGTGTTCAGTCCAAGTGCTCCATTTATGTTGAATTTGATCCCTCGTAGCCTTATTAGTCAGCGTTTGGAGTGCTTTGTATGTATGTGAGAATGAGGTCAGTCCTCCTCTTGTCAGGGTCAGTAGCTTGTATAGTTCGCAGTTGGCGTCCGGCATGTCTCCCATCCCCAAAATGCTTTGTACGTAGTGTCTTGTCTGTAGGAATTCGTAGTGATGTTTGTGAGGTAGATTAAATTCTAGTTGTAGTTCGGCAAACGATTTGACTGATTTTTGGTCTGGCGTCAGGACCTGTCTGATAGTAGTCAAACCCCGTGTTTCCCATTGTCTAAAAGGCAATGTGGTGAAACCCGCCTGGAAATTTGGGTTACCTCGTAAGGGTAGGTATACAGTATTCTTGCATGTTATTCTAAAGGCCCTGCAGATTTTCCACCATGCTCTTACAGGTTGGAGGAAGATAGTATTGTGTCTCACTATTCCATCTAGTTGTGTGCGAGTCATGTGTGGCAGCATTTTTAATGACCACGGAGCAATAAGCTCCGTCTCTAGTTCACTATTGGTGAAGACATTTCTGTCCAAAAACCAATCCATTACATATTTAGCCAAAGCTGCCCAGTTGTAATACTCTATATTCGGGAGTGCTAGTCCCCCCATCTCTGGTGTGCATGTCATTTTTTTATGTCCTATTCTATGTCGTTTCCCTTTCCATAAAAAGTGTAGTATGTCTCTGTTTAGTGCCTGGAGATCTTGTTTGTGGATGAGTTCGGGTAGCATTTGTAGTGCATATAGCAGTTTGGGAAATAGGATCATTTTAATTAGTCCCACTCTTCCCAACAATGTCAGTGGTAGTGGTGTCCAATTTAGGAGTGTGCGTCTTAGTTCTTTGATTAGTGGTCAGAAGTTAAGTCCATACCACTGTCTGGGGTCTCTAGAGAGAATAATACCTAGGTACTTAAATGAGTTCGTTACAATCTTAAAGTTATCTTGCAATGGTTCTGCTGGCGACTCATTCCGTAGCCACAACAGCTCTTATTTATCTTTATTTATACAATATCCTGAAATTTGACCGAACTCGACTATGGTGTGCATTAAAATAGGGATATTTCGCCTGGGGTCTCTTGTGTATAGGATCATATCGTCTGCGAAAAGGGATATGTGGAGGGTTTCTTTGCCTATAGTTAATCCTTCCGTGTTTTTCCTAATTTTGGTTGCTAATGGTTCAAGTGCCAGGTCAAATAGGAGCGGAGAGAGTGGGCACCCCTGTCACGTGCCTCTCATTAGTGGGAAAGATTTTGATGGTTCGCCATTAACAAGAATTGCTGCTCGGGGCTCATTATACACTGCATAAGTGGCTGTCATAAAGTCGCCCTGAATTCCAAATTTCCCAAGAGTTGTGAAGAGGTGGTCCCATAGTATCTTGTCGAACGCTTTCTCAGCGTCTACCAGTAGTATACAAGCGTCTCCTTCCCTCTGGTCTCCCTCCTGATTGTCTTCCCCCCAGTAGTGTGACAGGACTAGTTGCAATTTTCTCATTTTCTTAACTGAGGATCTACCCCTAACAAACCCTGTCTGGTCTTCGTGTAGCAGGTCCGGTAATATCTCCGTCAGTCTATTGGCTAAGATTTTGGTAAACAGTTTGTAGTCGGAATTGAGTAGTGAAATTGGTCTATACGAGGATGTCAGTAGTGGGTCTCTGTCTGGTTTGGGGATGACTGTCACATTCGCTTCCGTAAATCTGTTTGATAGGTCTGCCCTTCCTTTCATTATGGCATTAAACATTAAGGTGAGTGTCTCCGCCACCTCCTCCCTGATCATTTTATAGAACTCCCCCGGTAGGCCGTCTGGCCCGGGGGTTTTCTCTAGGGGCAAAGCGTCAATAGCTCCAATAATCTCCAGGGAGATCACTGGGTTATTTAAGGTCTGTAACTGCACCTCAGTTATTTGCGGAAGGGCTAAGTCCTTCCAAAAGTTTTGTTTCAATTCCTCATCTACCACTTGGGGGCTATACAGTTTGGAATAGTAGTCTACAAATGTTTTATGTATATCCTCTTTCTTTGTTAGTATTGTTCCTTGTCTCTGTATGGCTGTTATAATATTAGGTTTCCTGGTTAGTTTGGTGATCTTTGCTAGTAATTTACCTGTGCGATTCCCATAGCGGTAGAATTTAGCCTGCATCCGAGTTTGGGCTCTGTCTGCTGTCTGAATAAGATGAGTGTCTCTGAGGGTCTTGATGTCTCTGTATTTTAGTCTGTTTTGGTCTGTCGGGTGTCTAAGGTATTGATTTCTTGCATTTAGGAGTTGGCGCAGAAGTAGTTCCCCTCTCTTTCTGCTAATTTTATTTTTTCTAATTGCATAAGTTGTGATCCCCCCTCTTAGCACCGCTTTTGCCGTTTCCCAAAACAGTGAAATGTCGTTTATGTGTTGCTTGTTAAGGTCCTTGTAAACTAGCCACTCTCCCACCAAGTGTTTTCGCAAGTTGAGGTCGTGGTACAGATGCGTAGGGAATCTCCACCCACACATCTTTCTCTGAGGGGCATCAGTAATTAGCTCTAGTGTCACTGGTGAGTGGTCTGAGATAGTTATGGGATCTATCATAATGTCTCCTACCCTAGAGCATAGTTGACTTGAGACTAGAAAATAGTCTATGTGGGAGAGTGTGGTTTTTGATGGATGTACACATGTGTAATCACGAGCCTCAGGGTTTCTTTCTCTCCATACATCTAAAAGACCTAAACTATTTCTGCAGTTTTTAAGTATCAATGTTTCTCTTCTAGATCCTGTCCATGGCTGTCTGGGTTTTGTGTTGCTAGTGGGGTTACGGAATCTATCCGCAGGTGTATGTGGCGCTATATTGTAATCTCCACCCACTATAATGGGTAGGTCTGGAAATTGTATGAGTTTGCTTTGGAGGTGTACTAGAAATTCTCTTTTCTGTGTCTGGGGGCCATATATACCACAAAGTATCAGGGATAGTGTATCAATCTTTAGTTTTATAATCAGATATCTACCCTCTACATCAGAGATCACCTGTGAGATGTCATATTTCAGTCCCTTTCGGAACAGCATTGCAATCCCTCTCGCTCTTTTCTTTTCATAGGGCGTGAATAGTACTTCTCCCACCCATCCCTGTTTAAGCTTTTGATGCTCTATTTGCGAAAGGTGTGTTTCTTCTAGTATGGCTATGTCGTTTTTTTTTGTATTTAACTGTCTCAGAATTGCCTTTCTTTTAATAGGAGATGTTATCCCTCCCACATTCCAGGTGGTGATTTTCATTTTCCTACAGTGAGTACCTTGTTGTGTGTGGGTGTCACAATTTGTCAAGGCTGTGAGGTGTGGAGTGCTATGTGTAGCTGTTGCAGTATAGGTTAATGAGCCTTACTTTCTATTTTCTGCAGTGTCCAAAATCTGTCTACTCTCCCCCTGAGGGAGCGCCCTGAGAGCTGATGGGTTCTATCTATCACTAAGACAAACAATAAGCAATCAGGTTAGTGAGTATTAACTATTAAACTTTTTAAAACTGCTTCTTGAACTAGTTTAAGAGAGACAAATACAGGCAATAAATTTCAACAGTATAACAGACAAACAATAAACAATTTTTTCACTTCCCACTCTCCCCCCCCCCCTGTAAAGGATATAAGTTGTCATGTCATTTAGTTTTTAAGAGGCTTTACTCTATGATTTCTGAGGCCTTGATAAGTGTCTCTGTTTTCAGGTGTCATCTGGCTGATCGTCGGGGTCCTGTTGTTGATTCCGTCTTTCTTCTCTCTGCAGATGTAGTTTAAGCTGGTTCGGAGACTCAAAGAATAGAGGTCCATTGGCTGTGTGGAGCCTCAGCCTCGCCGGATACAAAAGGGCTGCCATTCTGCCTTGCTCCATGAGTTGCTTGCAGTAAGGCGTAAACTCCTTTCTTTTGGCTGCAACTGTTGCTGAGTAATCTTGAAATAAATATATTCTCTGTCCTTCATATTCCAAAGGTGAAGCTTTCCTGTAGGTCTGCAAGATCGCTACTTTTGCTCTGAAACTTAGGTACTTCACCATTACCTGGCGTGACTGCTGGCCATTTTCCCCTTGTTTTCGTGGGTCTCCCATTCTGTGTGCTCTCTCCACTACGCACGGGAGGCAAGACTGAGGCATACGCAGCAACTTTGGGATGATGTTTTCTGCAAATTCTATTAGCTCTGATCCCAGGACAGTTTCGGGGACTCCTACAATTCTTAGGTTGTTTCTTCTCGACCTGTTCTCCAAGTCATCAACCTTTGCCCACAACCGGTCATTCTGTTGTTGTAATGCTCGTATATTAGTTTCCGTTTCTCTATGGCGGGTTTCTCCTTCTGCCACTCTCTGTTCCACCTGTGTCAATCTACCGTTGAATGACTTAACCTCAGTTGTAAGTGAGTCCATCCCTGTTTGAAGCTGCTCAATTTTGGGTAGGAACAGTGCAGATATCTGTGTGACAATTGGGTGTGTATATATATTGTTAGAGTTTGTTAATGCATCCGCCTCCATTGGGGTCTGCTGTGTCTCTAAGTGATTCTTTTTTCTCTCTGCGTTTTTAAGCCTGCCTGCCATTGTCCCTGTTGTTTTTATATAGGAATTGTAATACTTTTGCATGCAGCTTTAGTATTTTGTCAATCAGCTTCGCCAGTACTGTGACTCCTTTTTGCTTACTTTACCACAGGTTGCTGTTTTCTCTGTTAATTTTTTAGGCCTCAGAATAAGGTTGAACACTGGTTCACTGTTGTGCTTGTTAAGTGCTGGGTGGGAAGGGTAGGGACAGGTCTGTGCCTTCTAGCCTCTCATAGTGTGTTAGCCTGTGTTATCTGTTAGAAAAAGGTAGTGTCCAATGATCTAAAGTTCATACTTCTCCTCCTCCTGTCTCCTATGCAGCCCTACACACTTTGTGTTAAATCAAGTTTTGGAGACAGCGTTTTCTCTGAGGCTAGGTAGTGACACTCTTGTGTATGAGTAATATTGCTCTTATTATCGACACTAGTTATTGCAGATGTTCTTGTCCCTGACTGGGGCTATGTAGTATATTAATAAGTGATCTTCTCGCCTGCATATGCGTGTCTGCTCCCAGTGTCTTCCACTCAGTTAACCCCTGGATCTGTGAGGGCTATGTTAGGCAAAGTAATTAATACTCAGCAGCGTTAGTTTTGACTATGGAGTCTGTTACTGGTTCCTACTTATTCTAGGTTTAACTGGCAGTAATGGGGGCAGTGCTGGGATGTTGCCCGCTTCTTGCGGTTATCTTTTTAACAAGCGCAGCAGTGGGGGCAAGATGGCGGCATTCCCGCCGTTGATTAAGTTCCCAACTCTGTGTCCCACCCTTCACTTGTGTGGGTCTGAGTCTTTAATCCGTATTATACGGTTCTAATCCTTGGCTCCTTGTGTTGCATGGAGCACTTATTATTTCCCCCTGTCTGTTTATGGCCCTCGCGGCCACAGCCGCTACTCACAATCAATTTGGTGGCCTGCTACTTCTCCGGTAGGGGATTCCGCTGTTAGAATCCCTGCCGGCTTGCGTCCAGGCAGTGAGGGGTGTCTCTGCCAAGGGTGCCGGCTTTTTCTGGGGCAGTGTGCAGGTTTTTTTTTCCCAGTTTAATAGCTGGAAACTGCGGAGCTCTGTTCTGTGCTTCTGCTCTCTCCGCCCTCCTACCGGAAGTCACTAAAATATGTTTTTAACTACTGTAAATTGTAAAAACAAAACTTTAAAATGGCTTGTTTTAACTTTACAGAAGCCATGTCTGATGCACGATTTTTGCCAGCGGTCGAAGAAACAGAGCAATTACAAGACCTTACTACAACTGATGCTGTGGTGACATCAAAAAAGTCCAATGATTAGAACAGTAATGGTAAGATTTGTTTTGCTAATCTGTATGTTTTAAGCTATGCAAACCAGTATTTCATGTGGTTTATGCTGTTAAGCTAATCATCTATATATACATAGCTTTATATTTATTTTAATAGGTGCATACATTTCTGATGATACAGACCTGTTTACAACGCCGTATGTTAATAATATGAAAACGTATGTACTACCACCCGCACCTTGTAAAAATGTTATGAAAAGGAAAATGGATTTTACGACCAACATAAAACAGATAGTGTGGGATGATGAGACGCAGTCTCTTGTAATAAATGGTTAGTTTAAAGCGACCTAAGCGATTATCTCTTAATATTACTGTTAAATACAAATTCTAAATATCCTTTTTTTTTCTCCCAGAAACACCTAAGCGAACGAAAAAAATCACTGTAACAGCGGACGTACACGTACCACAGACCAAAGAAAATGTAAAAGAAAAGACGAACAAAATGAAAAGCAAGTTTGTTTTTAAAAAAAACAAACTTTGAATTATGTTTACGTATTTACACAAATATTTGCTCTATTAGATTCATCAGCCGATGCAATAGTGATAATAGAGGAATGTGAAGAGCCAACAGCTGAGGGTCAGAGACAAAATGAAGCGTCCAGATGAAAATAGACCAAGAAAAAAGCCAAGAACAGAAAATAAAATTTCTAAAGTGACAAAACGTAGAATGCCCTTGCAGAGTCTCACAAACACCACACACAATTCAGAAAATTACGTGTGTTTAACGGATAAGCAGTGTTTAAACAGCGCCAACTTAAAGGGACATGAAACCCAAATTTTTTCTTTCACGATTTAGAAAGAACATGCTATTTTAAACAACTTTCTAATTTACTTCTATTATCTAATTTGCGTCATTCTCTTGCTATTCTTTGCTGATAAGCATATCTAGATAGGCTCAGTAGATGCTGATTGGTGGCTGCACATAGATGTCTCGTGTGATTGGCTCACCCATGTGCATCACTATTTCTTCGACAAAGGATATCTAAAGAATGAAGGAAGCAAATTAGATCTTAGAAGTAAATTGTAATGTTGTTTAAAATTGTATTCTCTACCTGATTCATGAAAGAAAAATTTTGGGTTTAGTGTCCCTTTAAGAAAGGAATTGAACACACTACAACATAATTTTGATAACTTTCAATACAATTTCATAAATTGTTTCTTTCACTATTTTACCTCTTTTAATGTCATGAACAATGTTGATGTAGATTTTCAGCAGAAACAGGAAGATCATAAGACCGGGGCCGCGTGACTTCAATGGTTGGACACGGGTTGAATTATAGGACAGCTAGATGACTAAAAAGATCATACAGGGTAAGAAGTGTGATAAAAGCAATAAAGATGTTGAGAAGGGTAAGCCGTCTGCGGAGATCTACACTATCAAGGTATAACACTAATCAATTACCCATACAAAAAGATTCTGTAGGTGAGCCAACATGTCACAATACACATACAGTATCAGAAACACATTCATATCTTCAACCAGAATCCGTACATAGTCATGCTCTTACAGAACCAGATGTTGAGCACTCCCCTGAACAGAATCATGATGCCGTTTTCTTAGAACACATAGCCAGCTATGAAAGACAGCTTAATAATTTTCGTACAACCATGTTCTATGAACATTTCAGATTTATTAACCTGGACAGGTTAAATTAATTTGAAGAGGCTGTACAGATTGTGTATGATGTGGTAGAAAATATAATGAGTAAGATCCGTACTGAAATAAGGGCTGGTAATCTAGTGCAGTTGCGGTTAGAAGGTGATGAACTGGAGAGACCTTTGTATTATTTGAGAAGGGATGTGGATTGTCTAAATGCTGATTCTTTTTTAAGTCATGTTGCGGGGTTGTTGCAGAGTAATGCCGAGTGTATCGGTAATGGCTGTTTAAGGCTTGTTGTCATTATTGCTAGAAATAGAGCAGGGGGTATTTTGAATAGACGTAGAAAGTTGCTTTCCATTATCTATAGCACCATCTTAAATACAAAAAGACAATATTTGTTTAATTTTAACAACTATGACAATAATTTGTGTCTGGCAGCCAGTCTCAAAGCTCTTTTAGAGGACAAAAGTGTCACTACTGACGCCGTACTAATAGAACAAGCCAGGGAGATGCACAAAATACTACACATACCGGATGATAGACTTTATCACAATCAGGGTTCCTGCTAGTATTTTTGTACAAGTGAGCACTGTGAGGATAAAGTATTATTTATTCTGTACCATGATAAACATTACTACGGTATTAAAAACATTAAATCATTTATCGGTCATGATTTCTTCTGTCAGTATTGTCACTCTGTTTTTCATCACAAGAACACACATGTAGATACTTTTGTAGGGCTTGTCACAGAAAGAATTGTGTTGGCATTACATCTGAAAGAGATTGCTGTGCAAGTTGTCGTGTTTTTGTTAGTTCGCAGATGTGTTTGACTTTGCCCGTTGAATTAGCAAAAGAGGGTAAGGTAGATTGTGATGCCAAAGAATATTGTGAGAAATGTTGTGGTTATGTTAGGAAAGATGGTCACAAATGTGCCCCGCCAACCTGTAAAGTTTGTCGTAAGATTGATGAGCTTGACACCCACCTGTGTTACATGAGGCCTTACAAACCCCCAACATCAAACACTACATACATGTACGCAAGAAACAGGTGTACACAAACCAAATTATGTTTACGCTAGTTCGATAGATGGTGCATTAGCGTGGGAGTTTCAAGGTGCTGATTGTGTGCAAGATTTTGTCAGACATTTCATTAGAAGCAAATTTTCTAAACACACGTTTATAGCACATAACGGTGGTAGGTATGATTCTTATTTTGTGGTGCAACAGTTGGTAAAAGAGATAGAGTAGATGTCAAGTTGTTGGCTCAAGGTGGTAAACTGTTGTGCGTCACAGTGTCTGTTTTATAGATTCTCTAAATTTTTTGCCAACGAAACTGAGCAAACTACCAAAAGCCTTAGGTTTTAAAGAATCTAAAGGCTATTTTCCTCTTTTTTTTAACACAGTTGAGAATCAGAACTATACAGGCCCTATGCTCGATGTAGATCAGTACGGTGTTGAATACATGATGCCTGAAGAGAAATCAGATTTTTTTAAATGGTACGATGAGAACAAACATAAAACATTCGATTTTAAGAATGAGCTTAAAACATATTGTAAGCAGGATGTAGAGGTTTTAAGATTGGCTTGTGTATGTTTTAGGAACAGCGTCATGGATATGACGTTTAAAGAAGATGTTATTTACAAAGAAAATGGTGAGCAGGAGTTTGTTGTGAACTGTATTGACCCTTTCCAATTCACTACACTAGCATCTGTATGCATGACTATGTACAGGTTCAACTTTTTACCTGAAAACACCATCGCCATAGTCCCTTGTGATAATTATCACAAGACACAAAAATGGTACTCTACATCTTCCATACAGTGGCTTATGTACATCTCACATAAGGAAAATATTAACATACAACACGCTTTACATAGGGGTGAACAAAAAGTGGGTAAATACTATTTGGACGGGTACGGCGTGATAAACAACATCCCTACGGCATTTGAATTTCAGTGATGTTTTTACCACGGTTGTCCTGTTTGTTACAATGAAAATTATGTAAACAATGTCACAGGTACCAAATACAGACAATTATATTATAAATCACTCATTAAAAAACACTTCTTACTGTCATGCGGCTTTGAGGTCCGCGAGCTTCGGGAACACGAGTGGAAAGATATGTTATCCTCAGACACTGAACTGCATGCTTTTCTCATTGAAAAGCAGTTCCCACAACCCCTAGACCCCAGAGACGCTCTTTACGGTGGGCGCACAAATGCAATTAAACTGTACCACAAAACAGAGCTGGGTGAAAGCATGCACTATTATGATTTTACCAGTTTATACCCATTTGTAAACAAGACAAAAGCTTACCCCGTTGGTCATCCACGAATCATTTATGAGAATTTCAGGAACATTAATTTTTACTTTGGTATTGCTAAAGTACAAATGATTCCACCCAAAGTTTTTTTTTCCGGTTTTACTTTTGAAATTAAACGGTAAACTTATGTTCCCGCTATGCCTGACCTGCGCCACCGATAACACGGTGCAATGCGAACATATCGATGAACAGCGTGTGCTGACTGATACATGGTGTACGAATAAAATTCAGGTAGCTGTAGAAAAGTGGTACAAAATTTCTAAAATCTATGAAATTTGGCATGGGTGTCAAGCTCATCAATCTTACGACGACAAACTTTACAGGTTGACTTGTTTGAAAATTACATTAAGGTACATCTGAGAGATAAACAAGAAGCCTCTGGGTATCCGTATTGGTATACAGATGAGGATAAAAAAAGCCATTACATTAGAGATTACAAAGAAAAAAAGAGGATGTAGAATTGCGATCCGATCAGATAGCGGTAAATCCTGCAAAAAGACAAATCTCTAAATTGTTTCTTAATTCTTTGTGGGGCAAATTTGGTCAAAGGAGTAATTTACCCAACACCAGAATAGTGACAGACCCTGATGAGTTATTCAAGTTTGTTTTTCTACCTTATTATGAAGTCTCTGTTTTACATTTCCTAGATGATGAAACAGCTATGCTTAGCTGGAAGTACTCTAAAGAACGTTATACAGTTAACAATACTAACATCTTTGTTTGTTTTACTACAGCTTATACCAGACTTGGGCCTAGATTTAGAGTTCGGCGGTAGCCGTCAAAACCAGCGTTAGAGGCTCCTAACGCTGGTTTTGGCCGCCCGCTGGTATTTGGAGTCAGTGATTAAAGGGTCTAACGCTCACTTTACAGCCGCGACTTTTCCATACCGCAGATCCCCCTACGCCATTTGCGTAGCCTATCTTTTCAATGGGATCTTTCTAACGCTGGTATTTAGAGTCGTTTCTGCAGTGAGCGTTAGAGCTCTAACGACAAGATTCCAGCCGCCTGAAAAAAGCAGGAGTTAAGAGCTTTCTGGCTAACGCCGGTTCATAAAGCTCTTAACTACTGTACCCTAAACTACACTAACACCCATAAACTACCTATGTACCCCTAAACCGAGGTCCCCCCACATCGCCGCCACTCGATTAAAATTTTTAACCCCTAATCTGCCGACCGCCACCTACGTTATACTTATGTACCCCTAATCTGCTGCCCCTAACCCCGCCGACCCCTATATTATATTTATTAACCCCTAACTTGCCCCACACAACGTCGCCGCAAGCTACTTAAAATAATTAACCCCTAATCTTCCGACCGCAAATCGCCGCCACCTACGTTATCCCTATGTACCCCTAATCTTCTGCCCCTAACATCGCCGACCCCTATGTTATATTTATTAACCCCTAATCTGCCCCCCACAACGTCACCGACACCTACCTACACTTATTAACCCCTAATCTGCCGAGCGGACCTGAGCGCTACTATAATAAAGTTATTAACCCCTAATCCGCCTCACTAACCCTATCATAAATAGTATTAACCCCTAATCTGCCCTCCCTAACATCGCCGACACCTACCTTCAATTATTAACCCCTAATCTGCCGACCGGAGCTCACCGCTATTCTAATAAATGTATTAACCCCTAAAGCTAAGTCTAACCCTAACACTAACACCCCCCTAAGTTAAATATAATATTTATCTAACGAAATAAATTAACTCTTATTAAATAAATGATTCCTATTTAAAGCTAAATACTTACCTGTAAAATAAATCCTAATATAGCTACAATATAAATTACATTTATATTATAGCTATTTTAGGATTAATATTTATTTTACAGGTAACTTTGTATTTATTTTAACCAGGTACAATAGCTATTAAATAGTTAAGAACTATTTAATAGTTACCTAGTTAAAATAATTACAAATTTACCTGTAAAATAAATCCTAACCTAAGTTATAATTAAACCTAACACTACCCTATCAATAAAATAATTAAATAAACTACCTACAATTACCTACAATTAACCTAACACTACACTATCAATAAATTAATTAAACACAATTGCTACAAATAAATACAATTAAATAAACTATCTAAAGTACAAAAAATAAAAAAGAACTAAGTTACAGAAAATAAAAAAATATTTACAAACATAAGAAAAATATTACAACAATTTTAAACTAATTACACCTACTCTAAGCCCCCTAATAAAATAACAAAGACCCCCAAAATAAAAAATTCCCTACCCTATTCTAAATTTAAAAAGTTACAAGCTCTTTTACCTTACCAGCCCTGAACAGGGCCCTTTGCGGGGCATGCCCCAAGAAGTTCAGCTCTTTTGCCTGTAAAAGAAAACATACAATACCCCCCCCCCCAACATTACAACCCACCACCCACATACCCCTAATCTAACCCAAACCCCCCTTAAATAAACCTAACACTAAGCCCCTGATGATCTTCCTACCTTGTCTTCACCATGCCAGGTTCACCGATCCGTCCTGGCTCCAAGATCTTCATCCAACCCAAGCGGGGGTTGGCGATCCATAATCCGGTGCTCCAAAGTCTTCCTCCTATCCGGCAAGAAGAGGACATCCGGACCGGCAAACATCTTCTCCAAGCGGCATCTTCTATGTTCTTCCATCCGATGACGACCGGCTCCATCTTGAAGACCTCCAGCGCGGATCCATCCTCTTCTTCCGACGACTAGACGACGAATGACGGTTCCTTTAAGGGACGTCATCCAAGATGGCGTCCCTCGAATTCCGATTGGCTGATAGGATTCTATCAGCCAATCGGAATTAAGGTAGGAATTTTCTGATTGGCTGATGGAATCAGCCAATCAGAATCAAGTTCAATCCGATTGGCTGATCCAATCAGCCAATCAGATTGAGCTCGCATTCTATTGGCTGTTCCGATCAGCCAATACAATGCGAGCTCAATCTGATTGGCTGATTGGATCAGCCAATCGGATTGAACTTGATTCTGATTGGCTGATTCCATCAGCCAATCAGAAAATTCCTACCTTAATTCCGATTGGCTGATAGAATCCTATCAGCCAATCGGAATTCGAGGGACGCCATCTTGGATGACGTCCCTTAAAGGAACCGTCATTCGTCGTCTAGTCGTCGGAAGAAGAGGATGGATCCGCGCTGGAGGTCTTCAAGATGGAGCCGGTCGTCATCGGATGGAAGAACATAGAAGATGCCGCTTGGAGAAGATGTTTGCCGGTCCGGATGTCCTCTTCTTGCCGGATAGGAGGAAGACTTTGGAGCACCGGATTATGGATCGCCAACCCCCGCTTGGGTTGGATGAAGATCTTGGAGCCAGGACGGATCGGTGAACCTGGCATGGTGAAGACAAGGTAGGAAGATCATCAGGGGCTTAGTGTTAGGTTTATTTAAGGGGGGTTTGGGTTAGATTAGGGGTATGTGGGTGGTGGGTTGTAATGTTGGGGGGGGGGTATTGTATGTTTTCTTTTACAGGCAAAAGAGCTGAACTTCTTGGGGCATGCCCCGCAAAGGGCCCTGTTCAGGGCTGGTAAGGTAAAAGAGCTTGTAACTTTTTAAATTTAGAATAGGGTAGGGAATTTTTTATTTTGGGGGTCTTTGTTATTTTATTAGGGGGCTTAGAGTAGGTGTAATTAGTTTAAAATTGTTGTAATATTTTTCTTATGTTTGTAAATATTTTTTTATTTTCTGTAACTTAGTTCTTTTTTATTTTTTGTACTTTAGATAGTTTATTTAATTGTATTTATTTGTAGCAATTGTGTTTAATTAATTTATTGATAGTGTAGTGTTAGGTTAATTGTAGGTAATTGTAGGTAGTTTATTTAATTATTTTATTGATAGGGTAGTGTTAGGTTTAATTATAACTTAGGTTAGGATTTATTTTACAGGTAAATTTGTAATTATTTTAACTAGGTAACTATTAAATAGTTCTTAACTATTTAATAGCTATTGTACCTGGTTAAAATAAATACAAAGTTACCTGTAAAATAAATATTAATCCTAAAATATCTATAATATAAATGTAATTTATATTGTAGCTATATTAGGATTTATTTTACAGGTAAGTATTTAGCTTTAAATAGGAATCATTTATTTAATAAGAGTTAATTTATTTCGTTAGATAAATATTATATTTAACTTAGGGGGGTGTTAGTGTTAGGGTTAGACTTAGCTTTAGGGGTTAATACATTTATTAGAATAGCGGTGAGCTCCGGTCGGCAGATTAGGGGTTAATAATTGAAGGTAGGTGTCGGCGATGTTAGGGAGGGCAGATTAGGGGTTAATACTATTTATGATAGGGTTAGTGAGGCGGATTAGGGGTTAATAACTTTATTATAGTAGCGCTCAGGTCCGGTCGGCAGATTAGGGGTTAATAAGTGTAGGTAGGTGTCGGCGACGTTGTGGGGGGCAGATTAGGGGTTAATAAATATAACATAGGGGTCGGCGATGTTAGGGCAGCAGATTAGGGGTACATAGGGATAACGTAGGTGGCGGCGGTTTACGGAGCGGCAGATTAGGGGTTAAAAGTGTAATGCAGGGGTCAGCGATATCGGGGGCGGCAGATTAGGGGTTAATAAGTGTAAGGCTAGGGGTGTTTAGACTCGGGGTACATGTTAGAGTGTTAGGTGCAGACGTAGGAAGTGTTTCCCCATAGGAAACAATGGGGCTGCGTTAGGAGCTGAACGCTGCTTTTTTGCAGGTGTTAGGTTTTTTTTCAGCTCAAACAGCCCCATTGTTTCCTATGGGAGAATCGTGCACGAGCACGTTTTTGAGGCCGGCCGCGTCCGTAAGCAACTCTGGTATCGAGAGTTGTATTTGCGGTAAAAATGCTCTACGCTCCTTTTTTGGAGCCTAACGCAGCATTTGTTTGAACTCTCGATACCAGAGTTAAATTTATGGTGCGGCCAGAAAAAAACCCGCGGAGCGTTAACAGCCCTTTTACCGCCAAACTCCAAATCTAGCCGTTGAATTGTACAGAGTTTTGGATGGACTGCAGGAGAGGTGTCTCTACCACGACACAGACTCTGTCATTTTTGTTAGCAAGGAAGGTGATAGGAATCCAACTTTAGGTGACTATCTAGGTGAATTAACTAGCGAACTACCACCAGGTACACACATCACAGAGTTTGTATCTGCCGGCCCCAAAACTTACGGGTACAAACTGAATAATGGAAAAACTAATTTAAAAGTAAAGGGTATAACTCTGAACTCTTAAACTCTCAAAATTGATTATGTTGGTGTTAGCAAAGATCTAGTGTTGGATTACCCTTCAAATTCTCGAGTAGACACACAAAAGAAACTTTTTATCAAGCAGAAGTCTATTGTCAGAAACAAACGATACTGGCAAGTTGAGACACGCCCGCTGAGGAAAACACAAAAGTGTGTTTACACAAAGAGACTATTATCACAGGACTTTACAATGCTACCTTTTGGTTATTAATTGAGAATCATGGACACACATTTGCAACATCCCTTTTCCTGTATTTTAGCGGGTCCTTCAAATTCTGGAAAAAGATTTTGTTAGACAGACAACTGTTACATCACTCTGACACGCTTCTGTCTCACAGACCGGATAATATTGTTTGGTTTTATGCCTGTTGGCAGAGATTGTATGATGAAATATTAAAGTCTTTTCCATATATAAAATTTATAGAGGGTCTACCAAATACATTTGTCGATGATGATTTATTTCCACCAAGTAAAATTAATTTAACAATTGTTGATGATCTGATGGAGGTTGCCAGTGATAGTTGTGAAATTGAAAAAGCTTTTACAAAATAAGTACATCACAGAAATCTGAGTATTATATATCTTGTACAAAATGTGTTTTGCCAGGGTAAAAAAAACCCAGAACTATCACAATAAACCCAAACTATATGGTTCTCTTTAAAAACCCACGGGATAAGTTACAAATCAACACTTTGGCAAAACAAATGTACCCGGGTAAGTCACATTTCTTTTTAGAAGCTTTTGAAGACGCCACTCAGTTATTTATTAGTAGACTTAAGAACCGCTACACCCGATGAGTACCGGTTAAGAACCGGTCTCTTTCCACATGATATACCCGCCGCATACATTTTTAAAAAAAATCTTATTTAAAAAAAAAAAAAGGGTACATTTTAATGTATTAGTCATACATTGTCAACCATTAGCGTGTGTAAACATGTCTAGCAGACTAATCCGTAATTGGAAGGTTTTAAAAACCTTAAGACGTGCAACACTTCAACAAAGAAAGACTATTTACATGGTGCCTCTAATGATTTAATCGTCTCTATATGTGAAATAGCCCTGAACATTCTTAAAGGTAGATTACCTTTGACACAGCAACAGAAAGGACATCTTAGAAAGTGGCGGAAAATTATAAAAACACTTAGTAATAAAGCCGTTGCTCTGGGTAAAGAAGATTTTGGTGACACAGAGGGGTGGATTTTTAGCGCCTCTTTTAGGATTGGCTCTTCCTATACTTACATCCCTCTTTACTAAGAGCTGATGGAGAATGCTCAAAAAATGTATCTTGTCCCAAAACAACAGTTGGACCGCTTACAACAACCACAACAAAATGAGGTAGACATTCGCAGAGCTGTGACAAACCGTTTGGATCTTGAAATAGGTGAAATATTAAATAATTCTGATTTACCAGAGGATGTGAAAATAAAAAAGTACAACGTATTACAGAAATATTTGGTGTATGCAAAGCAAGACGCTAAAGAAAACTGTTAACACTATTAATGCCCCCTGGAGAATCTATCCGCACTGATCATAACACAACTGATGAATCCTTTGAAAAATGTGATAGAATATTTCATGAAGTTGTTAACAATGTGCATGACCGGTTTAAGAAAAATGCTGAACTACTTCTTTCTAAAATGGTACAAGCCAAAGATATAACTAGTTGGAATGATAATGGGGAGTTTATTTACAAAAACCAAAGAATCATCTGTTCAAACATACTAGACTTAGTACGCTGCGCTACACAAAGTCACATTGTAACCATGCGCAAAACACTGCAAGGTTGGGAGACTTATGAAAGCTATGGCTGAACTGAATGTTCCATCGTCAGTTGTTGGTAATGCTAGAAACCGGGATACCTTTGATCAGCTAAAAATGGAGATTAGGGATGTTACACCCACCAGGTGTCTATTTACACCTCAGAGTTACCTGATGCCGAAGAAAAGACCTAAATCACTTTTTAATCCTTAAACATGGTTGAGTTTGTAAATTCCCGAAAAATCTAGCGAATATTGTGTACTTTGCTTTATCATTAATCATATATTTGAGGTAAAGCTTAAAATGTATCCAAGTTTATATAAAAAAATAAATAAAACAAACAACATAAGTATGTAAAACAATGAAAATTTATTAATACATGAAAAATACATGATTTTAAACATTGAGATATAATATTCATTATAGAGTTGTTTTTATCTTAATTGTTAATAAAGCTTAAAGTATTTTGTTTGTGCAAAAAAAAACAACGAAAAAAGTGTCTGCTTATTTAAAAATTAATACACATTAAATACATACTTGGATTATAACATTCATTACAAGAGGTGCAATAATAATAATTTGTTATAGCAAAATTTACACGTCCGTACTTGTTTTGTTATAACAACTTCTACATGTTTGTACATATTCATTGCAAAAAGGATTTATTCTCAAATTTAATTTACAACGTCGTATATATATATATATATATATATATATATATATATATATATATATTGCGAGACTATTTTATCATTCTTTTTTAAGTCTGATGAAAAGAAATTGAGTACTTTATCAAAACTCATACCCTTAGACATACAATGCATAAAAAAATACAATATTGACCACACACCACAGGGAATGTATCTTGTATCTGTTTATTCTGAAATACTATTCGAGTTGTATTCCTATTTAAAAAAAAAAAAAAAAATGATTTAGGAAATACGTTGTTGTACGGTGAAATTCCATACGAATCAAAAAATACCCAACACCCCTTTGATCGAAATAAATTGCTACCCAATGTTCACCAGCATGTGTGGATGGGTCAGTGTTAATAATAAAACCTATGTCTATTTCTTTGTTTTGGTAATAAATCACACGGGCATACACCGTCAAACACTTAACGTGTATAAGGATCTCTGGTTAGGATTCTTGTTATTTCCAAAGTGTTCATCTTTGTTTATAGATAGTCGTACAAGACTTCTCTTCTTTGATTAATTTCAATAATACGGTATCAAATACACTATATATAATCATATTAATTGTTCTCTCAAGTGGTCTTGAAAATCGGATTTCATCTCTGAGATTACCACTGCGTATAAGAGAGTAGTGTGAACCACACTCTTGGTCTGGTGACAAATCAAAGGCAAAAAGTATGTAACCACGTACATACTCTTCTCTATTAATGAGTATTCCAGCATCAGAATTTTGTTTCCCAGCGATGTTGACTAATGATATGTATTCACGTATAGCATTTCCATTTTCAAAGTCTGGTTGAAAGTGTTTTGTTGGTATTTGTTCACCATCCAGATACAAGGCTGCAAAATTCACATAGTTATGTTTGAAACATAAGGGATTCTTGTCATAAGCGCCAGAGAAAGGGTCGTTATCAACAAATCGAATAATGACGGTTTTTGGTAGTTGTCCAAGAAATATATTTTCCTGATTGCAGACACGCGAGCCAGCGGCCACGGATTAGACCTTTAAACCGACTCTGTCCAAAGCGTATTTTGCATTTCCTGTTAGGAGTCCTTGCGCATGGCCTATGCATACAGCTGGGGATAGCTGTACTCTTTTGACAAAAAGAGAGGCGTTTAAGATTTGAACTTTATACTGTTCTGCTTCAGCGCTCATAATAGAAAAAGCATCCATTCAATAACAATTTTTCTTGGAAAAACAGATCACTATGTAGATGACCTAGTAATTCAATAGTTTTACCACGCTCTAACATACATGCTCTCTTTACAAAACCACTATTATCACCATCTAGTTCACAATTATCGTGTTACCCTGCTGCATCTTTATAAAACAATCCTGCTGTAAATTGTGTGGATAAAGCAGCTGCGCAGTAGTTGAGAATTGTGTCAATGTATGACCGGTAAGCGTATAGGTTATTTGATTGTGAGAGGAGTATTTCTCCTAATGTAACATCGACTTGGTTAAACAGTGTGGCTAGTGGATAGTTGATGAGGCCAACGCGTGCTCCAGCAGACGGAGTTGTATTGACTTGTTTGACTATTTTACAGGTTATATAAATCAAAGTGTTGTTCAGGTCAAAATAATGATCGCCGCTTCCTGCTATATAAAATTCCAGGGGTGCATTTTTAGTTATAGCTGTAAGTGGTTGTATTTCGACATAGTGATTTTTCTATACCCGTTTGTGTCGGCTGTATTTGAAATATGTTGAGTTCTGATTTAGTACATTCTAATGATCCGTTGTGTATGAAAGCCATATTTTGATCAGTATTTCTAAAAGATGTCATCCACTGAAAATCTTGATGTTTTCTGTTTCTTTTTGGGCCTGTGTATCACCTTTTTCCTTATCAATTGTGATGAAATTGGTGGAAAAGTAACTTGACGCTTCCTTTTTGGTTCTCGCTTGTTACTGATATAAACACCACCAGATCCCTCTTGTGGACCACTATTCATTTTATTCATAACAGCTGTTGAAACATGACCCACAACATCCTTTGCTATACCTTGTGCGGCTGTTTTCTTATCCGGTTTCACTATATCTAGTCCATGTCAAAAAAGTGGGACAGCCATCCTAAAAAGATTATGAAATATACCACCTAATCCGCGGCCATACATGTATGAACTACCGTGAAAACCTGGTAGACCATTACCTGCTTGTGTCCTATAATAATTATTGTAAACGGTCAGGTCCCCATAAACCTTAACAGCCACCATTCTTTAGTACAAGTTGTTCTTGCGCGGCCTAAAGTGTATCTTAATGATTGCCTTTCCGTATTTAAATCCCACGTTCTTGTTCTGATCGTTCCTAATTTCAATTGTTATACGGTCAAAATGATGATTGTTTACAGGTATGTAGTCTGGCTTGGTATACCGGTGAGTGATGATTTCATTATTGCCACCTGTAATTTCTACTGTTCTTAGTAATGGTACATATCCATCACTCACATGCTGGTGTTCTATGATGTCTGTATAGATAAAGAGTGTGTAGAAGCTGGCATTTATATTGCAATATATTTTGCCACCATCATTCTTTACACCTTGATTGTTAATTCCCAATATATGCGCCAACCTTTCTCTGGTTGAGATGGTAGTGTTGCCTAAGATACGCACAGCTCTTCCCATTTTGTTGTATTTAAGCTTTACATCTATGTTAGCGGGTTGGAGAGATACTAATTTTTCATTGACAGTTTTTATTAAATCGCTTATATCTTTATAATAGCCGGCTTTTACGGCTAACGGCGTAGTGAAATTGTTTGGTGCCGTAACATTTATTCTAGAATCAGCGGCATCTAGGGTGTCCCACGTATAGGGGTATTGTATCTCCGTCAGAGCTACTTCCCATTCTCCTTTTAATATAATGGGTTTAGCTAACTTTGTTGTAAAACTAGATATCTGATTTTTAGGAAAAATGTTGTACGACGCGTTACTAAGCAACATTAAGTAAAATGGTGATGCTTCCATTATTCTATATATCGGTTAACTGACTTTAGGGTATCCAGCTGTTAAATTTCTCCGGATAAATGCGGTTTTTATCTTATGTTATTTTTTTAAGTTCTTCGGGGTAAAAGCTACCTTCGATAGACTCATCAGCTAAATCTTTCAGTTTGTAAAGAGGTTTAAATCCTCTTCTATTAAGACCTTCAATTATAAATATTTAATCTGTGAAATTTTGCTCATAACTTTTTGTGAACGTGCCCTGATGTTTAGAAATCCTGACGTGGTCATCGATTTATAAAACAGGTTTAACCTTTTTAGTTTTTGGAGAGGAACTGTAAATATTTTTCCAGACGACAAGTGAATTTTCTTGCGTCACTTCTACCGGTTTACAACATATGGTTCTGTGGTATGTATTATTATAACTATGAATTAATTTGTTCAATATGTTTATATATCTGTGTCTGTTGTGATGTGTAAAATAGCGCCACATTCTAGTCTTTAAAGTACGGTTAAATCGATCTACGAATACTGCTTTAACACAGTTGTTTGCGACAAAATGTTGAATTTTAAAATAACTTCTGTACGGTTCTAGTTAAAAATTCTTTGTCTTCATCAGTCTGTATTTTCATAGGTACACGACCATCTTTGAATATTGTTTCAAAACCCTTTGCGATGCTTGTTCCAGTTTAACTATGTAATCCAACGCCCCAAGCGTATTTAGAAAAACAATCTATAACGGTTAGAATATACTTTATACCATCATATTTATGGTAATCTATCATGGATACCAGGTCAGCTTGCCATTGTATATCTAAAGAAGGTGAATATATTTAAAAAATTTACAATTTTTTTTTATCTTGAATCCATATTTTTTAGATGCTTTGTACAAATTTTCAACACCGCCTAATGATCCGGGGTTTGTAGAATTATGATATAATTCCCTTAATACAAGTCCACGATGGCCGTTAGCAGACTCCATTCTTTAGGCAGTATACAGCGAGTTTTTTTCATAAAACATTGATTTATATGTTTGTTTTTTTTACTAAATACGTGTGAGGTATTAGACTGTTTTGAGTAAAATACATGTCCTAACATACCGCGTGACATTTTTCTGACAAAAGAGAAGTCCGCAAGACGGAGACATCATCGTTTAAGGACACGCAAGCCATACAGGCAGGAGCCTGAAGGCAGCGTCCTACGGAAGAAGGTGGTCGACAGTCCGTCTAACAGAGGATACAGGGAACATATTGAATCCGAAGAGGTACGTGCATTGAATGTAAATTGTAATTGCACGGTAATATAAAGTGTGAATTTGTCCGGACTAGAGGCGAAGCCAAGTCTGTCACCTGATCCACAAGTGTGTGAAGAGGTAATAAATACTGGGGTGAACACTTTCCAAATTAATCACTGACAACAGACTTGAGAAACTATTTGAAAAGACTTTCTGCCCAGTCCGTATACTTTGACCTTTACCGTACTCAGTACTTTACTTTAGTTTACCGGCAAACACCAGAGGGGGTTTTTGCTTTATAAGTGGTTCGCAAAAATCACTAAGCAATATGGATACTAGACAGCCACAGTTTTATTTATTGATGCCAGTGACGGCAAGAACTGTTAACCCTATGGAATATGACAAGATTTTTTCTTTAAGTTCTCTATTTGACAATATGGAAAGGTTACTATCAAAAGAGATCAGAATACAATGGGATTTGTGGACTATAGACAGATACATAAAGTCTAAGATGATACCAAGAGGTCTACGTGTATTTAAATTTTCCACATTTGAAGTGGATGTTACTAATGATGCTGAATTTATTGAAACCTGGAATTTAGTGTTATCTAAATGTTCCTCCAGACTAATGTTATTGTTGGTTGATTATAAAAATAAGATGCTTGTAAAAATTAGAAAAGAGATAGAGATCATACAAAGTGAGATGAACAAAAGATGTGGGGATATAGATTTTCCCAAATTTGATAACATACTAAGAAACACTTTGGCAACACTGAAAGCGAGTATAATGGAAACCAAACACAATAAATATCTTAGGGACAAGTCTGACTATGAAAACAAAAAACTGTATATATATATATGGAATAGAAAACAGAGAAGTCGCAACAGAGATAGAGCAGGAACAGATAACACAAACAAAGACACTAACAAAAACAAGAACAAAAATAAAAACAAACAAAAGGCAAGGCAATATACAGGTAGAAACAACAAATCGGTAACATTCACTGACAGTGAGGAAGAATATTCCACAGAGGAAAAATCCTCAGGTAATGAGGAAGATTTGAGTACCAATGTAGGGATACTTAAAAATCAACCTATAGAAACACAACAAGTGGTTAGACCAAAAGAGAGGACACAAAAGGATAACATCATAGATCAGGTTTTTTCCTTAGGCCCCAGTGCTCAACAACCAAATTTATTCCAAACACAGAACCAAGAGAGATATCAATTACGGGGTACAAGGACAAACACAAAGTACAAATAGGAAATGTCATAAACCTATCTCATACAAACTTGACAAAAGAACAGTACAGGCTTTAGAATATGGTTTGTCTTTTGCTCCCACTACAGATTTCAATGTCTTTCAGACAATTGTTGACGGAAATCGTCTGATCAGGAATATTACCCTAAAAATACATTTTGAGGGTGCTAGTCCTGATACAACTGAAATAAGCACAGGAGCTAGTAGTGGCTCAAACGACAGGGATATGTTATCCTTCAGAGAATAATGTGATGTTATTGCCTTACAAGAACGCTTAGCAGACACAACAAGGGAACAGGGATGTATTAATAGAAGTATCACTTTCAAACCTGTTTCCAAATTTTACCTGATACATAGTAGGGGTGATATAGTTAAAACTTTTTTCAACAATTAGAAACAGATTTGATTGAATTAAAGGCAACATCTAAATCTGCACACAAGAACTTAACTAGGGAAGAAAGAGTGGCGCTCAAGGAGTTACAAGATAATACTAACATAATAATCAAGTATTCTGACAAGGGCGGTACAATCACAGTGATGGATAAAATAGATTATACTAATGAGGCCCTTAGACAATTAGCAAATTCAGACAACTATATAGTATTAAACAGAGATCCCACAGACCATTTCAAAGGAGAACTTTTAGATATGATAGATGATGCATTAGGAGGGATTCCCGGGTGAGAATACTGCAAAATTCATAGATGTTGAATCTCCCAGGGTCCCAATATTTCATCATCTTCCGAAAACTCATAAATCACTACATAATGTACAGGGACGTCCAATAGTCAGTGGGATAGGATCTCTCACAGAGTATCTATCCCAATGGCTGGACTCTATACTACAACCACTGGTAGTTTCTTTACAGTCATATGTATGAGAAACCAAGCATATCAACATATTAGAAAGAAAAAATTGGAGAGATACTTATGTTTGGGTAACTGTTGATGCAGTATCACTTTATTCCAGCATACCGCATGAGGAAGGAATAAAAGCATTTAGCTATTTTCTACGATTTTTTACAGATTATACTAATAGTTTTCAAAAATTCATTCTGAGAGTAGCAAGGTTTCTACTCTCACACAATGTTTTTCAATTTCAAGGAATTTTCTATCTCCAGAGATGTGGAACAGCAATGGGAGTAAAATTTGCCCCATTGTACGCCAACCTATTTTTAGGTTGGTGGGAAATTTTCCACATCTTTGGAGATAGAAACCCTTTCAAGGAAAATATCATCATGTATCAAAGATATATTGATGATCTTCTGTTTATATGGAATGGCTACAAGGCCATTACCTCAGTCTTCATAGACTATTTAAATAACAAGAGTATTTGACTTAAATTTATGTTTGAAGTCAATACAGAGACTATAAACTATTTGGACTTGTCCCTGATTGGATCAAAAGATGGAAGAATATTGACCAGAGTATATAGGAAACCCATTACTGGTAATTCCTTGTTACATGGGAAAAGCTGTCATCTTAGACATACTGCAGCAGCAGTGGCCAAAGGGGAATTCACCAGACTCAAACGTAACTGTACAGAACAAAATGATTATGCCCTTCAGGTGAAAGACCTAGAAATTAGATTGAAAGACAGGGGTTATTCTAAGCAGGTGATTACAAAAGTAAAAAAACAGACTGAGGTCAAGGAAAGAGTACACTTATTAAAGAGTAACAAAACAAACAAGAACAAGTTTGAAGGGATAAACTTTGTAACAGACTATAGTGAACAGTTTCCAGAAATAGTCAAAATCATAAATAAACATTTTCCAATCCTTGCGGCAGACAATAAATTGATTGAGACAGTACAAAAGGGAGTCAGATGCAGTTCCAGAAAATGTGCCACATTAGGATCAATACTGTCACCTACTCAGTTGAGGGAAACTAAACCAAATAGCAACTCTTGGCTATCTAGTAGAGGGATGTATGGGTGTGGTCATAGAAAATGTAGACCATGTGACTATCTAGAGAGGACTAAAGAGTTCACCTCTTTTGTTACAGGAGACATTTTTCAAATTAACACATTAGCTAACTGTATGTCTACCCAGGTGATATATATATGTTGAAATGTGATATTTGCAGGCTTCAATACATAGGTCTCACCTCCAGAGACATCAAGTCGAGGATAAAGGAACACCTTCCAACACTTAGTAGAGGCAAATCTACTACCACATTGGTATGGCACTTCCATGAAACACACAATGACAACTTAAATACATTAAAATGGTGTGCAATAGAGGAGGTTAAGGTTCCTAAGAGAGGGGTAGACATTGACAAATTGCTTGGCAAAAGAGAAATTTTCTGGATTTTTAAATTAAAAAACAAGATATCCAGAAGGATTAAATTCTAAATATGATATTAACTTTTGGGAATGATTCTTAAATAATGGCAACCAATTCAAGCTGCCATATAAGAATTTACATAGTTCCAAAAATAATTCAAACATTTACTTACAAATTAAGTCCTTTTTATTGTATCAAAAGATATACAAAAGTTTGAATCTATATGTACAATTGTTCTCTGGTATTAAGGACATTATATCTAAAATGAAATATGATTTTCAAATAGTATATATCACTACTTAATTATGATATTACTGATAGGTATATGAAAAGATATAATATATTAAGAATAGAATGTTTGTAGGAACGAAAAATACATTTTTCAAGAAAAACTTTAAATTCCAAAACAGTATATTTATATCGTATTTAAAGAAAATTCACCCTTTGATAACAGAGAGGGATTATCCTGTTCAATGTGTTGTATTATCTGCTATTTAATGAAAGTTATCAAATTGATATTATAAAGGGGCGTAAAAGTGGGAGTAGAAAGGAGAGTAGAAAGGGGCGTAAAAGTGGGAGGAGAACGGGGCGGGGTTAGGGGAGGAGAACGGGGCGGGGTTAGGGGAGGAGAACGGGGCGGGGTTAGGGGAGGAGAACGGGGCGTTTCCACCTGTCAAAATGAGTGACATAACCTGCATACTATTACTACTGACAGTAGAAGGGGTCTGATAACCCTTTCTGTGCCAAAAAAAGACTGACGACCAAGGTTAACCAACCCTGCACCAAATTGGCGGGCAGCAGTGTAGATAATTTTTTATTAGATTTTAATGCTTTGTGGATTATCCCAGTACTTAAAGAAATTGTGACTCAGTGCATTATATAGTCACACATTGCAAACAGTCCCCTTCCCCTAGTCTCTGTTTTTCTTTCTATTTTATTTTTTACTATGGAGGCATACCAGCAGCAGACCAAGGAAATGCTCGCACTGTTATGCCAGGGGAGGAATATTCCATTCCATGGGAAAAGGATAGATTAATACAAGCTCTTTTTGAATTTGATAGCAGCCAGGCCGCACAAGCTGAAGCCTCAGGAGAGGCGCCTGCAGCTGTGGGAAGTGATTCATCAGGATCTGGGGATACATTGGACTGTTATTTGCAAACTGTTCTGAAACATATGGGCTCAGCGGATGCAAGTGTGCGCATGGAGCTGATTGCAAAATTTTATGAGAGACAGGCTGCTGTAGCTGAGAGACAATCTGAGCGTGAGAGAGTGGCCCTGGCAGCTGAAAGACAGGCTGCTGAACGACAGGCTGAGAGAGAGTATCAGCTACAGCTTGCACGGTTGGAGAGAAGGACTGTCTTACCTGTTAGTGAACCTAGAGACCCCTCTGTTCCCAGAGTGCAAGCAGAGAATTTTCCCACTCTGGAAAAGATAGCGATGTGGATGTATTCCTGCGTAGCTTTGAAAAAGTTTGCAGACAGTTCCAGCTGCCAAGGGAGCAGTGGGCCAAGTACCTTACCCCTGGTCTGAAAGGTCCTGCACTGAAGGGCTTTTGCTGAACTACCCCCAGAGATTGATCAGAACTATGATGCCAATAAAGCTGCACTGCAAAGGAGGTATAATCTTACTGCTGAAGTATACAGAAAGAAATTCTGTACTCTGCAGAAGAGTACATCCGAGAGCTATGCTGCAGTTGTTTGAAGCCTGACCACAGTGTTTAAACAGTGTACCAAGGGGTTAAAGATTACCACTATAGAAAAGCTGGAAGATCTAATGGTGAAGGAGCAATTTATTAAGCTTTGGCCTTTGTCTAATATTTGAACCACGTTACTGAAAGAAACTGGTAGTATTAAGACTGGTAGTATTCGTACTGAGATTTTATGCTAAATTGTAATCTGGGATTTAATTTGTAATTTTCTGGGTTTTCCTTAAGATTTCCCATATCATATAATCTTAAGTGGTGGAAGCTAGATATAGTTTTAGTTTAGTGTGGGTGGCATAAAAGGGGAGTTGTTAACCCTTGCACCCACTGAACTAATTGACAGGCTTGCCTGGAGTGGCTAAACTGTGAGTAGTGGCAGTAGAAGGGGTCTGATAACCCTTTCTGTGCCAATCAAGTGACTGGCGCAGGGTTGGTTAACCTTGGTCGTCACACCATGCTGTTTGCAGATCACTTTCTTAAGAACTGACTACAACAGTGCGACTCTTGGCAGGGCCCTCTACCCATTTGATCCCTATAAATATTTTCTTGTATACCACCTATGTTTATAGCGCTGCAGAATCTGTTGGCGCTCTACAAATAACCTATAATAACATTGCTCTACATGACAGTATATTAGTGCTGATATTGATCTGTTCCTCTGGATTCTCAGCTAAAACTGGTGCCTTCAGCTTTGTAAACCATAATTTTTTTCTTTTAATCTCACACATTGATGCGTGGTTATTCATTAATGGATATTCATTGGATAAATTATTATTTTGGTGCATTGTAAAAATAAATAAATATCATAAATGTACATATTGTGAGATCCTGAATGTTAGTGATATTTTAGATAGATTTAAAAAGGTACATGAAACCCAAAAACAATTATTTCATGATTCATAAAAAGCATGCAATCTTAAACCACTTTCCATTATACTTCTATTATCTAATTTGTTTCATTCTCTTGATATCCTTTGTTGAAAATCATATATAAAAAAAAGCTCAGTAGCTGCTGATTGTTGGCTGCACATAGATGCCTCTTGTGAACGGCTTTTCCATGTGCATTGCTATTTCTTCAGCAAAATCTGAAGAATGAAGCAAATTAAATAAAAGAAGAAAATCAATGTTTAAAATTGAAGTCTCTATCTGAATCATGAAAGAAAAAATTTAGGGTTTCATTTCCCTTTAAATTTATCACTTCTTATGAAGATGTGCTGTTACTTTTTAATCTAGCCATGCCATTCTAATACCGCACGCTCCTGATGCCCATTTCAAAACTTTTTTGCGAGCTGATTGAACGGTTCTCCAATCAGCGCTCTATCCATTCCATATGGCACTTTTTTGTAGCTAGAGCGCTTATTGGAAAACAGTTCAAACCATTTGCTCACAAAAAATACGTGTTTTGATGTGCCCAGTGGGAGAATGCGGCATTAGAATGGCACGGCTAGATTAAAAAGTTACAGCGCATCTTCATTAGAAGTGATCAGTTAAAATCCATCTAAAATATTATTAATATTGATATTGACAGTTGGTACTTTAAAAACAATATAATAATAATAATTAGAAGCATCTTAAGACAGAATTTTTTTTGTGCATTTTAAAGGGACAGTCTACACCAGAATTTTTATTGTTTTAAAAGATAGATAATCCCTTTATTACCCATCCCCCAGTTTTGCATAACCATCACAGTTATAATAATATAATTTTAACCTCTGTGATTATCTTGTATCTAAGCCTCTGCAAACTGCCCCTTTATTTCAGTTCTTTTGACAGACTTGCAGTTTAGCCAATCACTGCCTGCTCCCAGATAACTTCACGTGCACGAGCACAGTGTTATCTATATGAAATACATGAACTAACACCGTCTCGTGGTGAAAAACTGTTCAAATGCATTCTGAAAAGAGGTGGCCTTCAAGGTCTAAGAAATTAGCATATGAACCTCCTAGATTAAGCTTTCAACTAAGAATACCAAGAGAACAAAGCAAAATTGGTGATGAAAGTAAATTGGAAAATTGTTTAAAATTACATGCTCTATCTGAATCATGAAAGTTTATTTTGGCCTAGACTGTCCCTTTAAAGTTGTCATTCCACCTGTCCCCCATTGACTGACTGATTTTTATTTTTTTCATTCTGGTTACATTTTGTCTGTTACCCAATGACAATTGTTCCCTCAAGGCGCGTTGACAGAAATGTGTAGGCGTACCTGGCTGGGTTGATGCATGAGCATTAGGGGCCAAATGCCAGTCACCCAATCAGCTGTTTGGGTGTGTGTGTCTATTATAAGCAGAAACATACTACTTACATAATGATTGCTTGTTTAGTAGAGCATAAGAGCTCAATTGCACAGTTCCTTCTTTCTGTCTGAGTAAACCATAATTCTTGTGATTCACTGTTTACTCGAGAGACGCTGTGAAGACAATCTGCGCATGCGCAGTTCTACTACTTGGTAAATTACAATACCTACTATATATAGAGTGGGTGGAACTGCACTATTACATCACTAGGGGGCAGAGGAAAATGTTAAAGGACCACTCAATGCAGTAGAATTACATAATTAACAAGTACATAATGAAAAGACTATGCAATAGAACTTACTCTGAATTTCAAATAAACAGACAAATCTGACAAAGTGTATTTTTTCTTATTGAACTAGACACAAGAGGAACTAAAATGACAAATTTGTTTCAAACACTTGAATACTTAAAAATTAAACAACAAAGACTGAAAATGGACAAGTGGATACTTAATAAATATATAGCACTGGGAATGATCCAAAGAGGCTTGAGATTACAGAAATATCCCACGTTTGAAGTTAACGATAGAGTATTGCAGAATGGAACAGTGTTCTGACAGAAAGTTCTATCCGCTTAATGGGACTGATAATTAAATATAAAAAATGAACAACTGACCCTGATTAGAGATTTCTAAGATACAGACTGAAATGATTGACTAAACAAAATATTGATTACTTAACTTTTGATACCATACTCCATGAGACAGTTAAACTAAAAAAAAAAAATCAGATTAAGCATTCTAAGTTTTTGAGGAATAGAAGAGATTATTCCACTGACAGTTTATTTATGGCACAGAAAAAAAAACTATAAATATATTGAGTATCATTCAAGCGTAATAATTCTAATGTTTTAAACTTTGAAAAAAAGGAGACGTAACAGGAGAAATAAAAATAAGAATCAGAAACAAGTCACTTTCAGTGATACAGATTTTGACACCACCGATGAAGAAGTCTCATTTGGTGACAGAGGAAAGAAATATATATAGCACAGTCAGGAATTAATGGAAATTTGATAGTAAATAAAGTGTAAAGTTCATCTACTGTAAAACCTAATGGTATACTCTCTAATACATCTCTAGGTGCTAGCCCTAAAACTAAAGAGTCAGTTGTAAAAGAACCACAAACTCATTACAATAAGAATAGATGCATTAAAATGTATCAGGAACATAACAAAAAAACGCCAGAAGAAAAACAGTTTTTTCAGGAAGCCATGACATTTAAAAGGGGGAGGAAGTTACCAAAAGAAAGAATCATAAAAGGTCCCAACAAGTACAAGACAGAACAGATATCAACCGCAGAGAGATAAAAAAGGAACCATATCCAAAGGAATGTAGTAAGAGGTTAAAACTAAAAATGATAAATCAACAAATGAAATTCCTAATGTGATTAACATTTCCTACACCCTGACTGACACAGATATAAAACTATTAAGTTACGGTTTAAGTTCCTGCCCTACAAGTGAATTTGATATTTTCCACACAATCTTTAGACTTCAATACAATTGTTAGGAATCTTACACTTAAAAAGCACTTTAGAGAAGATCAGATTTCTATCCCATACAAACCAGGGGTAAAGCTCTGGAACTCACAAGAGTGTTTGAAGACCTTACAGAGTTAAAAAAAATAATGGAGGTACCCACACTAGGAACAATTTAACTAGATGGGAGAGAGAATAACTTATATCCTTACAAAGAAACGAGAATATTGTCATAAAAATTAGACATGTGCATGGCGAAAAAATTCGGTTCGGATCGATTCGGATTTTTTCGAATTTCGGTTCGGAGCAATTCGAATTCGGAAAAATTTGAATCAATTTGGTTTGGATTTGTTTCGGATTCATTCGGATTCGAATAAATTCAGCTGGATTCGGTTCGGAAATTTGGAAAGTGTTAGGTGGGATTAGACTAGTATTATGTACTGTACATTAGGTGTAACCCATAGCAGAGTGATATAACCTAATATACTGTACAATACTAGTGTAATCCATGGCCATCCGAATCTACCGAATAAATCCGAAGTTATTCGGATTTATTTGGTAGATTCGGCACTATTTTAATTCGGAGATTCGGTTCGATCCGAATCTCCGAATTTGCCGAATCAACCCGAATCGCACATGTCTAATAAAAATATCTGAGGGTGGTAATGCAGTGGTATGTGATCGTCAGTGATATATCAATGAAGATAGATGGCAAATAAAATTATAAAACCACATATAAAAAAATGCATAATAACCCAAAAAATAAATTCAAATTACAATTATATGGGATTTTGGATGTAGGTCTTGAAAAAGGTTTTATAGATAAAAACACGTTTGATTATCTATTTGTACAGCATCCACGCACGCCTGTATTTTATCATCTGCCGAAAACCCATAAAGGCCTGGATAACATTAAGGGACATCCACTAGTTTCAGGGAATGGCTCCCCTTTGGAGCCACTCTCTGAATGGTTGGATGCATTGTTACAACCATTTGTGTTGAAAATGACCAAGTTAAGGACACCACTCACATAGTGAATATTTTGAATGATACAAACTGGGATACCAATTATAGTTGGTTAACTATTGATGTGGTGTCTCTGTACTCAAGTATCCCACACCATTTAGGCCTGAAGGCAATTACATTTTCCTGGAAACATGTTCAACATACATTAAGATGATTATTTTCATTTTGGATGTGACAGTTTTAGCTTGAACTCAATTATTTTGTGTTTGATGGAGATTGTTACCTCTAGAGACAGGGCCCGGCAATGGGTGGATGTTTTGCGCCCTCCTACGACAACCTATTTTTAGGTTGGTGGGAACGTGTCACTGTCTATGGAAATAACAACCCCTATGTGAACTCTATACATCTATACAAGAGATTCATAGATGACTTGATCCTGATTTGGGATTCAGAGGAAAAAGAAGCCTGTGACTTTGTAAAATATTCTTAAATTGTAATGAGTTTGGGATTTCATTTACATTTGAATGGAATAAAAAAAGTCTATAAATTACCTAGATATAACCCTAGAAGGTAATGATTTTACTAAGAAAATTTGTACATACTTATACCGGAAGGCCTAAATCAGGAAATACTATCCTGCACAATAAAAGTAGTTACGCCAAAACACGTCTTTGGAGGTTATAGCAAAAGTCCAGCTCATGAGAGCAAGAGAAACTGTTTAGATATGGATACATGAAAAGAAAGTAATGAGATAAAAACCAGACAAATACACAGGGGCACTATCGATAAGGCAAGAAAGTATATAGACAATATGAAAAGGGATCTAATGCTAATGAAAAGGGAGAAGATAAATAAGGACGAATGGCCAGTCTTTGTAACTCAATATTCGAATCAATATACAGAAATTCTGAAAATTGTTAAGAAATATCTTCCCATTTTATATAGAGATGAGATTCTAAAAAGGAAAAATAACTAAGGGTTGTAGATTTGTATATTCGAAAGTCTTAAGTTTACAGAATTAGTTGTCTCCAACCATGTTAAGAGTGCCAGTAGTAAGAAGCTACACATGTTGTCAAACTTAATTTGACAGGTGCCATGCCCCTTTTTATGTAAATCCCCGCCCATGTTCCCGCCCTTTTTTAATATCGATAATGATTTTGAGATGGTTATGATATAGTTGTGTAATAAATGATTGCAATGATTTTGATAAGATAATTATATAGTTGCGGTATAAATAAAATGTATTTTTATTGATTGAATAATTGTTTTATGAATGAGCGCAATGTTTTTACTTTGATGTGTTATATGTAATATCCAATAGGGTTTGTAGTGAATATTTTTAATATGCTTTAAAATTATTTATGTTTAAGGATATGGGCACAACAAAAAAAAAAAATTAAAAAAAGTTGAACAAACATGTTGTGAGATATATATATATCTCAATACACACAAGAGAAATAGAGAGCTGTATTCAAAAGAATACTATATATATATATTATATATATATATATAATTATATATATACATACACATATACACACACACTTTGGTAGAGAAGAGGCACTCACATGTCTTAAATAACAATCTATATTTCATAAATTCAGTCAACGTTTCGGTCCTCGCAGGGACCTTTGTCAAGACTGTTCCCAGTAGTAGGCCTGTGTAGTAAAATCAGCGGTGTACACAGCCTACTACTGGGAACAGTCTTAACAAAGGACCCTGCGAGGACCAAAACGTTGACTGAATTTATGAAATAAAGATTATGTTATTTAAGACCTGTGAGTGCCTCTTCTCTACCAAAGTTTCTTACCAATCTACCATAGAGTGCACCCAGGCATTTCTATGTACAGTGAGTGCTTGGATCCCAAACTAGGATATATATATTCCTATATTAGATCCTCCTAAATTAGTACATATGCTAATTCCTTGGATTAGGTGTTATAAAATGCAATTTTACTGTAGAAGTGAATCGTCAATTGTTGGGTATTATCTTATCTTCATCTGATTGATGTCTTTTGATAGTAATTTTATATGTTTATTGTTGCTGTGGCATTTAACTATATCTGGCAATCGTTACCTGTACTCCCAGGATGACCCTTTGCTTGGTCTCTTCAGGGTGTCACTAGTACCACAGTTTACTGCACGCAGCAACTAGAACCATATTTATTATAGATCTTGTTCTTGTTTTAAGATGTCATTATATAGAATGTATCTATCATATTTCAGGATTGTCAGCATTACCGCTATGTTTAAGTCTAATATGCCATACATACCGACGATTGTTTGGTTGCTGTGGCAACATTTACTCTCAATCGCATAGATAGCTATACGCATGCGTGACTAGCATGTTCCCTACTCTGACGCGTGAAGCTACACGACGTCGCTATGGCAATGCCGTGCCATGCGTCATTCACGCTAGGCACGTACCGTGCTTATGTGACGTCATTGACAGGAATGGGAAGACTCGAGTAGCGGGCATGGCGGTAAAGTTTGTCTCACACATCTTTAAAAAGGGGTATGTTTTTAATCTGTGTACTGTATGGTTTTAAGTGTGTTGCATATTTTTTGTTTTCATGCTGACATGACAAAGGCACAACTTGGGGCCGAAACGTTTGTCATTTTAACTATGCCTTAATAAATTTGGAATATTTTAACAAGGACACAATGAGTGCCTGCATTCTGTGGAATACTTGGATGATTATAGCAGAGGCACCGTGGCATTAATGGAGTGGTGAGATTGTGCTATCCTTTAAGGAACTATATATATATATATATATATATATATATATATATATTATATATATACACACACCCACACACACACACACACACACACACCACACACACACACACACACAGCCACACAGAGGGTGAGAGAAATAGAGAGGTGAGAAAAAAGAACATTTATGCTTACCTGATAAATTTGTTTCTTTTTAGACCACAATGAGTTATATATAGCTCCTCCCTTCCCTCCCACTCCAGTCATTCGACCGAAGTTAGGAAGAGAAAGGAAAAGCCAAGGTGCAGAGGTGACTGAAGTTTAACAAAAAGAAAGGACCTGTCTCACAGAAACAGGGCAGGCCGTGGACTCATCGTGCCTAAAAAGAAACAAATCAGGTAAGAATAAATTTTCTTTTCTTTTTATAGACACAATGAGTCCACGGATTTTCATCCTTACAAAGCTATAGTACACGGATGAAAAGGGAGGGACAAGACAGGGAACCTAAACGGAAGGCACCCACTGCTTGAAGAACCTTCCTCCCCAAAAACAGCCTCAGTCAAGGCAAAGTATCAAATTTGTAAAATTTGTAAAAAGTGTAAAGAGACGACCAAGTTGCAGCTTTGCAAATTTGTTCAACAGAAGCATCATTTTTGAATGCCCCATGAGGAAGCCACAGCCCTAGTGGAATGAGACGAAATTCGTTCAGGAGGCTGCTGTCCGGCAGTCTCATATGCAAAATGGATGAAACTCTTCAGCCAGAAGGAAAGAGAGGTAGCCATAACTTTCTGACCCCTACATTTCCCCTGAAAAAAACTGACAAACAAGAAGACGATTGACGAAAATCCTTATTAGCTTGTAAGTAGAACTTCAAAGCACAGACCACGTCCCAAATTATGTAACAGACGTTCCTTCTTAGAAGGAGGATTAGGACACAAGGATGGACCAACAATCTCCTGATTAATATTCTTGTTTGAAACAACTTTAGGAAGAAAACCAGGTTTAGTGCATAATACCACCTTATCCGAATGGAAAATAATATAAGGAGAATCATATTGTAATGCCGAAAGCTCAGATACTCTTTGAGCAGAAGAAATAGCATCCAGAAATAAACTTTCCAAGATAATAACTAATATCTATGGAATGCATAGGCTCAAATGGAACCCCTTGAAGAACTCTAAGAACTAAAATTTAAACTCCAAGGAGGAGCAATTGGTCTAAATACAGGCCTGATTCTAGTCAGAGCCAGTCTGACAAAAAGATTGTACATCTGGAACATCTGCCAAGACACTTGTGTAACAAAATAGATAAAGCAGAAATCTTTCCCTTTAAGGGAACTTGCTGACATCCCTTCACCAATCCTTCTTGAAGAAAAGCGAAAATCCTGAGAATCCTAACCCTACTCCATGAGTAGCCCTTGGATTCACACCAATAGAGATATTTACACCATATCTTATGGTAAATTTTCCTAGTAACAGGCTTACATGCCTGAATTAAAGTATCTATAACCGAATCCAGAAAAACCTTGCTTAGATAAAATTAAGCGTTCAATCTCCAAGCAGTCAGCTGCAGAGAAACTAGATTCGGATGATGGAAGGGACCCTGAATGAGAAGGTCTTTCCGCAATGGGAGCTTCCACGGTGGCTGAGATGACATGTCCACCAGATCGGCATACCAAATCCTGCAAGGCCACGCAGGAGCGAGGAGGATCACTGATGCCCTCTCCTGTTTTGACTCGAGCAATCACCTGGGGAAGAAGAGCAAACTGAGGGAATACATAAGCTAGGCTGAAAGACCAAGGCATCTATCAGCTCTGCCTGGGGATCCCTGGACCTTTCTCGGAAGCTTGGCATTCTGACGAGATGCCATGAGATCCAACTCTGGCCTTGCCCCATCTGAGCATCAGGTCAGAAAATACCTCCAGAAGGAGTTCCCACTCTCCCGGATGAAATGTCTGCCTGCTCAGAAAATCTGCTTCCCAGTTTTCCACCCCTGGGATGTGGATCGCCGACAGATGGTAAGAGGGAGACACCCGCCCACTGTATTATCTTGGCTTCTTCTGTCATCACTAAGGAACTCCTTGTTCCTCCCTGATGATTGATGTAAGCTACCGACGTTATGTTGTTCGACTGAATCTGATGAATTGGGCTGAAGCCAACTGAGGCCAAGCGAAGTGCATTGAATATTACTCTCAAATCTAGGATATTGATGGGAAGGAGAGATTCTGCTGAGTCCATACACCCTGAGCTCTTAGGGAGTTCAAGTGACAGTATGACTGGTCCCACAAGATCAGAGGTCTTCTCCCTCCTGTAGTTCTGTGGAGACATACAGGGTCTTAGTTAATATCTGCTAAGACCATCATCTGCAGGGCAGCACTCAGTATGGAAGGCACAGAGAGAATTTTAATCCCACCAGTTCCCATTGCTTTAAAGCCACTGTAGCTCTACTCTAGAGGCTGACAAGGAATACGGCTACACCCTATAGTAAAATAGCAATCACTGGTACCATTTAAAAATAATAAACTCTTGATTGAAGAATCTAAACTAACACCTCACTTTACCTCTTCCTATCACTAACACAGGCAAAGAGAATGACTGGAGTGGGAGGGAAGGGAGGAGCTATATATACACAGCTCTGCTGTGATACTCGTTGCTCCTCCTGCTGACCAGGAGGCGATATCCCACAAGTAAGGATGAAATCCGTGGACTTATGTCTTTAAAAAGAACAGAGAGCTGTATTAAAAGAAAACAAAATATGTCAACACACACAAGAGAAATAGAGAGCTGTATTTCAAAAGAAAAAAAAAAAAATATATATATATATATATATATATATATACACACACACACACACACAGAAACAGAGGGTGAGAGAAATAGAGAGGTGAGAGAATAGAGAGAGATCTATTCACCCAAAAAACTGAAAACAGGCATTACCTTAAGTATGTATATTAAATATATACATATACTGACTGGAAAAAAAACATAACACATTAACTTCACACATACGGAAGAATATACGCCTTGCTTTTTTTGCAGAACATTGACCTCTAGTTATCAAAGCGTCTAGTATGAAGCATTCGCGACGTCAAGTACCCTCGCCACACTTCGATATACATCGCCATCGCGGACCGTAATACGTTCGCCTTAGTTATCAAAAAACCCGTCCAAAATATGCGCGTCAAGTACGGTGCGAAGAGCCGCGGACTGTTGTTAAATAACAGTCATCGACGTCTCATCGAATTCAAGCTTTTCCCAACTTTATTTATATCTCCAGTACATTCAATGACAGAGCACATAACGTAACTTGTCAGCAGATGATTGAATATATATATATATATTATATAGATATATATAGATATATACACACTGAATTTTGTTTTGCTTGCAATATTTTAAATATAGCAAGTAGCGACATATTCAGATCAAAATGTATATTTTTTTTCAGCCAAATTTCATATATTGGACATATTTATCCTTATAGTTTCAAGTTTAACATGTGTGTGTATATATATATATATATATATATTATATATATATAATATATATATATATATATATATATATATATATATATATATACAGAGTATATGTATTTAATAATTATCAATATCTAAAGGGGATATGACAAAAATATTTACACCAGTGGGAGCTAGCTGATCGTTGAGCCTATTATGTTTTTCTTTTCTATATATATTAATTCATTGCGACAAGTAAGTTCCAACACTGTGTACTAATTTTTAAATAGAGACACACTTGGTCAACATATTTTCTAATTGACAAGTTTCTTTTGCATCATATAGATAGATATAAATCGATATATATATATATATATATATATATATATATATATATATATATATATTTATATATCTGAAGGGGATAGCAAACAACATATATCTACACCTGTGACAGCTAGCTTATCAGTGAGCCTATTATGTATTTTTTTAGTCTTTCAATATCAATTTTGTCGTTAGTTCCCACACTGTGCACAAAATATGTAATCCGTAATATTTAGAGAGAGACACACTTGCAGCCTAATTCATTACAAGCATTTTTTTTTATTTAAAATTATATGTAATGCATTACATGTCACCTCCCCCCACCCCCCCTTCTTGTCTACATATTATTTTCTAATACTTTTTTTTCTTTTGCATACATCACATATATAAATACATATCTCTTTCTCTCTATATATACTAGATATAGATATAAGAGAGAGAGATGTCTCTCTCTCCCTCCCTCTCTATTTAGATATATATATGTCTATATATATATATCTATATATATTTATTTAACTTAATCTCTCTCTCTGTATGTATGTACATATTTTTCAATGTCAATTTCGAAAATACTAATAGATGTGTTTATGTATGTATATATATCTATATATCTATATATATATCTGTCTATATCTATATTTATATATGTACATACATACATAGCGAGAGATATTAAGTAATAGATAAATTATATATTAGTTAAAAATTATTAAAATATCTTTATTATAATTTTTTATAATATATTTTTTAATCTATTAAATGGCAGAACCAATATCAGAATATAATTCATTGAACACCCTTTCAAAAACAACTATTTCATTGTTGATGTTCAATCAGCAAGGTCAACTCATGAATGATTGCCAATGGGTAATAATGGAAATATTGTCCATACAGTCAGTTAACGGTTATCTTTTATGTCTCTAGGATGATGAGAGTATACATATACTAAGCCTTAGAAAGCTGTGGAATCAAATTGTATAGTGCTTGCCTTATCCTAACTAGTTTGCCCACCATATATAAAATTCATATAAAAAATATCTTAGACCGTGGTATTTAAGTAAATTTATTTAAGTATTTTGAAACGGTCAATAAAGGTTTAGCTCCATACTCAAAAACTTACTATCTGAAGCATGAACAATAACATTGATGTGTATTTTCACTTGACTCCTCAGATAACCTATTCTACTTGAATTAGCAATGCATATGTGAAAGTCAATCATATAACACTTACAATTTTACAAATTATCTGGCGGACCCTATACGACAGTGCGGATCTTGTCCGCAAGACCTTGCTGATTATCCTATCACTATTCAGCATTGCACCAGCAGCTCTTCTGTGCTCCTGCTGCAACGCTGCACCCTGCAGACTTGAGGATAATTGACTACCAGCAGGGATTGTCAATCAACCCGATGGTACCGTTTCATTTCTAACGTTTGAGATTACTGTCCGCCTCATAAGATCAGTTGGACAGGGTTATTGATCAACAGTCTTTATACTGCTGTTCCCTAACTTGTGTTTCTGTTGATTCCTAATTGCAGAATCACATCCCCTTAATAAATGTGTGTCAATGCATCTATGTGCTTTCATTAATCAGCAGCTATCTATTTATACATATTTAAGCATATTTATACTGTTTTCTCTTGGTTTTTGTCATGTCACTATAAATTAATCGTTAAATGAATACAGTGAGACATTAATAACTATGAAATAAATTATTTTATTCTATGTTTTTTTTTTTAACTAAAAAAAAAAATAATATTGCTCAAATATCGTTGAGGGCCTCCTGCATGTGGCGAACTGCCCTGGCAACTGCTCTTAGGGCCTCAGCCCAGTTCGTCAAATACTGGCTGTAAAAAGGACCAGTTTGTGTCCCTGATCTCGATCTAGTAAAAGAACAACATACAGTATGTTAGATAAATTATTTATCAATATTTGAATTTGTCAAACATTATATTCTTTCAATTTACATTCTCCAATAGGCACCTCCCTCTCTTACTCCCTAGGCACCTCTTCCTCGAAATCCACCTCCTCCTCTTCCTCCCAAAGGCAGGTACTCCTCCTCTTCCACCCTATCCACCTCCACCGCTGGTGCAATTGCTTGTCGAGCTTCTATCGCGGTATTTGGTCGTCTGTAAGAGATGAAGCATAATAATGAATAAGTATTAGTAATATCAATGTCAACTACAAAATTTAAAAATTCTTCCATTAAAAACTATTTTCAAAGTCTGCAAAATGCATTTATTTTTTTATAAATAAATACATCAAGTGTAAATGAGAAATAAAAAAAATCCTTTCATCTTTTATAAAGCTATTCTAAATGTTTGCATTCATGATAATTTAATTCACTTGTTCTATTATATTTATAAGAAAAAGCATATCTAGATTTTCTCTGTAGTTGAAGATTTGTTAATGATCAGAGATGCCTTGATTAAATGACACATCCATATGCAATGTGATTACTTCATCAAATGATATATATAAATGAAGTGAATGTATTTCCACTATACTGTCAACTGAAAAAAAAATTAAAATCTTTATCTAAATTGTGAAAGTAAATCTTTGTTTTTATTGTCCTTTCAACATGCTGCCCTTTAATAACATGTAAAATATCACCAATTTTTTAAGTTTAAATAATTCAAACATAGTATGATAATTTTCAAATTACCCATGAGGGAGCTGTTATGAACCTCAAAGCAAGGGTGGTGAGGAGCGGTTGCTCCGTGGCGTTGCCCTGGAGACTGGCCTCCATATAGCGCGGGACCCTGGGCACGCCCTGCGATCTGTTAAAATATAAAGTTGTATGTACACATAAGATTACAGATTAAATACTATTGTTGAGTTATGCATCTTCATCATCAATGCATGTAATCCTCAAAAAAAATAAGAAAAATTGAGAGACAGAGAGAGAGAAAGAGAGAGAGAAAGAGAGAGAGAGAGAGAGAGAGAGAGCGCAATATCTGTCTCTTTCTCAGCTGTCTCTGTCTCCCTCTCAAGTATCTATAGATATATATATATCTATATATCTATAGATATATATATATATCTATATATCTATTAGATATATTATATATATATATATCTTAGATATATATATATCTATAGATATAGATATATATATATCTATAGATATATATATATTAATATATATATATATATATATATATCTATAGATATATATATATATATATCTATAGATATATATATATATATATTATCTATAGATATATATATATATATTTAATCTATAGATATATATATATATATATCTATAGATATCTATTATATATCTATAGATATCTATTTTTATATATATATATATAGATATCATATATATATATATATAGATATATATATCTATATATATATATATATATATATATATATAGATATATATATATATATATCTATAGATATATATCTATATATTTATATATATATATATATATATATATATATATTAATATATATATAGCTATATATAGCTCTATATACATACATATCCATATGACATCTCTCTCTCTATAATATATTGAAAAAATATATTTAATTATATATGTAATCCTCAAAAAAAAAATAAGAAAAATGAGAGACAGAGACAGAGAAAGAGACAGAGAGAGAGAAAGAGACAGAGAGAGAGTGCAATATCTGTCTCTTTCTCCGGCTGTCTCTGTCTATGTCTCCCTCTCAGTCCTCTATAGAATCTATAGATATATATATATCTATATATCTATATAGATATATATATATATAGATATCTATATATATATATATATATATATATATATATATAGATATCTATATATATTATATATATATATATATATATATATAGATATATATATATATTTATAGATATATATAGTATATATTTATATATATATATTATATATAGATATATATTATATAGATATAGATATATATAGATATATATATATATATATATATATATTATATATATATATATATATTTATATTTAATAGCTATAGCTATATATAGCTCTATATACATACATATTCCCATATGACATCTCTCTATCTCTCTCTCTCTCTCTCTATATATATTGAAAAATATATTTATATATTATATATATATAATATATCTACTATATATATATATATATATATAGAGAGAGAGAGAGAGAGAGAGAGACTGAGAGAGAGAGACGAGAGAGAGATGAGAGAGAGAGATGTATAAAAAAATATATCTTTAATATATTATTAAACTTTCTTTCATTGTTAATAAACTGATGGAGCATGAAATTTTTACTTTAAAGGGACATAATACTCATATGCTAAATCACTTGAAACAGATGCAGTATAACTGTAAAAAGCGGACAGGAAAAATATCCCTGAGCATCTCTGTTGTAAAAAGGAACATATTTTACCTCACAATCTCCTCAGATCAGCAGAGTAAGTTCTGTGTAAAAGTTATACTCAACTGCTCCCAGCTGCAGGTAAAAAAAAAAATAAAAAATGAAGAAATGAACAGCAGCCTATCAGCATCAGCAGTGCTGAGGTCATGAACTTTTACTGTGATTTCATGAGATTTGACTTGACTCTCATGAGATTTCATTGTAAACTTCCTTTACCTGATTGGTGAAATAAGATGAGAGTGCACCATGCTCATCCCTTCAGATGTCCCAGGACAGGACACACTAAAATGCTGCTTAGAAATCCGTTTACAATGGAGGTGGCTACTGAGGAACTTTTGAGGTAAAATATCTTTCTTTTTTACATAGAGATGTTCAGGAGATATTTTCTAGTCAGCTTTTTACAGCTATGGTGCATCACTTTCAAGTGTTTTAAACATTTGGGTATTATGGCCCTTTTAAATTCTCTATAGATTAAATTATGTTGATAATCTTTGGTTGAACTAAATTGTATTGCATTGATCCTCTCAGTAATAATAAAAAAATTAGTTATGCTAATTTTTTGTTATTGAAGTAAATAAAATACAAAGAAATATAAAAAATAAAAGGCCTGCTAAAAAGGCAATTAGATTCTTGAAGAATCTAATTTATTCATGTAACACAGTAACATAGTAGATAAGGTTGAAAAAAGACTGAAGTCCAACGAGTTCAACCTATACAAATCTAAAATACTTACAAAAAGCTCAGTTAAGCTTAAATAAACCCATTAAAATGTGACCCCATTTAATACTAGCAATCATATCCATGAATTTTGTTTATATACAGAAATTTATCCAGACTGTTTTTAAATGTATCTATGGTATTGGCATTCACTACCTCCTTTGGTAATGAGTTCCACAATTTTATTGCTCTTACAGTGAAAAAACGTTTCCGTTGCAGGAGATTAAAAAACAATTTTCAAATTAATGAACTATTAATGTAATTGTTCATTGAATTGCGTCATTTAAGTATCCATCTATCTATTAACGTCGAAGTACAATCTACGATCCACTTACATATTCGGACCTGCGCTCTTAACGCTGCATAGCGCTCTTGCTCGCGCCGCCTAAGGTCCGAAAACCATCTTAGGCAGCTTCGACGTGTTTGGGTGATCCCGGACACCCTCCTCATCATCTCATAGATGATGCGGTCTCTATCCTCATGCTGTATCCCCTGTACACCGCCTATGCGACGGGGAAAGTATCTGTTCATCCCGTACACTAAAATTAATAATTCTCCCTGGGTGAACAGGGTAGACTTAATTTCACTCTGAATCCAAAAAAAATTTCTAAAAAATTTTGAAAGTGCAACATACATATAGCAATTATAGATACATTTCATTGGTTGTTGCAAGTGTACATAAAAATATCAATATTTGGTTGGCGGATTATATGTAGCACGTGTTCCTGACAATGAACATGCAATTTACTTTTTCACATTATGTAACACATGTGCCACTAATTACTTGCATGTCAATAACAAACTTTAAATTTTAAATACGAACGATTCTCTTGAATCATACATCCTTTAAATTTCAAATATTAAAATATAATGTTCCTTTATTTACTGTCAATAGCACCATCATAATCTTTTTGAAAAGTAATTCAGGTATATTGCTGTCGCCCTAAAAAATAAAAATATGTGTATTTAAAAATGTCGTCAACATTCACTCAGGCCTAACTTAATTATGTTTGCAATGAATATATATTTACAAAAATCGTAAAAAAACATCAATGGCGTCATATAAATAAGTTTGCGAATGTGAATCCGTCATGCTAGTCTATAGGATGTCATACTTGTCTACTAATATAAAAAAGTTTGACACCCTGTAGAGGATGAACATTCATCCCAAACACAAACATTAACAATTCGGCCGGAGTGGATGTGGACAACATTATTACATACAAAAATATATCTTATTTATTATTGCGACGGCGATATACAAAACAAAGCTAAATTTGATTGATTCTTAGGTGTAAATACATATAATATTCTGTTGGCTGATTGCATGTCTCACGTGTTCACTATTACTGTTTCTTTAAAGTGTAACCAAAAATATTCTGTTGGCGGTTTATATGTTTCACGGGTTCATAACTATTGCTGTTTAATTCCTTAACATAAACAAATCATGCGACAGTATTAAAACAACGTGAAACCAATTGATTTACTTACGGTTTATTCAAATAACAAATTGTGCGATTGCCTGTATTCATGCAGCTACAAAGTATAGAAAAAAATTTAAAGAGATCCCTCTCCTGTCGGACAATAGACAAAGTAAAATAAGCTGACCCCTTTTATAGACAACTATGACACACTGTAGACAAGTATGACACACTGTAGACAAATATGACGGATTCATCGTCATCAAATAATTTATATTGCGACATTAATATAATTTTAAACTTTACCTACGATAGCTTTAATGAGACATCAAGAGATCATTAAAGTGAACGGGCATCATAAATGACGAAACTATATTAAGAATATTAAATTTGTTACAATTACAATAAAGTGACAATTGTTAAATGCTAATTGACAATTTTTTTTTGGGAATCTATAAAAGGGAATGTAAAATGGAGTCAAATCACCTATGCTTTACAAGAGCTGTAGGTGCAACAGAGTTACTATTTATTGAGATAGATTATTTATTTATTTATTCTCTTGCTGCTATTTTTATCTTGTGATGTCTGCGCCTGGTAAAACAAAGTCAGGGCGCAGCGTGCAATTTAATTTTGAGCATAACAAAATTTTAGTGACCCTTGTTTTAGAACATTATGATTTTATTATTGGTTCTAAAGCCCATAAGACCTCGCTCTCCAGGAAATCTGAAATCTGGAGAGCAATCGCCAACAGTGTGTCCGCCGAAGGGAATAATCCCAAAATGGTGACACACCGTAAGAAACGATTTTCGGACATCAAGAGACAGTTAAAGGCCAAGCTGGCCAGGGAGTTACAGTCTGCACGTCGGACCGGTGGTGGCGAGCCGTATGTGGCTGAACTTAGCGAATATGAGGTTCAGCTGCGGGAGAAGCAGGGAGCAAACATGACGCTCGGTCTGGATTTAGTGGGGCATGATACTGACGAGTTGGCAGGTAATATGATATTCATAGAAATATTCCTGTGGCACATTTTTATATAATGTTCCATCAAAGGTTTATTCGAGGGACATAACAGCAACATTTTTTTTTTATGAATTAGAAAGAGAATATAATGTGAAATATCATTTTAAGTTACTTATATTATAAATTTTTTTTGATTATTTTAAGATTAATTGAGGAAAAGCATATCTATATATGCTCAATAGCTGCTGATTGGATGCTGCACATAGAAGCATCATGTTATTGGCTCACCCATGTGCATTGCTTTTTCTTCAAATAAGGAGATTTTAGAAATGTAGAAAAAAAATAATATGAAAGTCAATAAAAATGTGTTTAACTTTTATATTCTCAATATGAATCATGAAATAAAGATTTTCGGTTTAGTGACCCTTTTAAGATCATTATGTGCAATATTAATCATAATTTATTTCATGTTTTTTGTTGAAGCATCTACCAGTGCAGCAGCTGTTGTCGCTGCTGCTGCCGCCGATAGTGAAGATGCTGCAGATGGCGATAATACACTGCTATTGCCCGTCAGTATCCACACTGAATCCAGCCACAGCTTCTCCTCGGCCGACACACACCCGGATATTATGTGCAGCACCCCTGATGTAGCAAGCATTGGCAGATCTACAGGTATGTTTAGTATTATTACCTTGCTTTCATTTTTTTTTTCAATGGTATGATTGTTCTATTTTCTAAATATGTATATTCATTTTTATTTATCTAGTTGATGTCTGAAGGGCTTTAGGACCACCTCCAAGATCTACAATCTCCACCTCAGGTAAAAAAAAAATTTTTTTTTTTTTTATATCTTATTATCTTATTATCTTTCTTTGAAAATCATGAATGTAAGCTTAAAAGACAGGCCATTTGGGATTTAGCACCTGGGTACCACTTATTGATTGTTGTCTATATGTAAACATCCAATCAAAAAATGGTCTATTTATTTAAAAATTATGTGCCTGCTTGTAATATTTCTTTTTTAAAGATTTTAAAGGAAAGACAAAAAGAAAAATAATCATTCTAGATAATAGGATTAAATAATAATCTTTTCCTTAATATCTCATGATCTATCTGAATCATGTAAGTTTAGTTCTTACTTGACTATCACTTTAATGATCTTTACATATATTTTAATTTACAATTCTATGCAAATTAAAATGAATGTAAGGTTTGGATAATCACCTGTGTATCTCATGACCATTCTTTGATGCCTATTTAACAAATGTCTGTCGGACATGATCCAACTGTGCCGATCAGGTCTGACAGACATAGCCGAATGTGAAGAGCAATACGTTCTCAGAACTCAGAGCCGGTGGACAGGGTTATGGAGCTGTGGTCTTTAGACTGTTGCTTCATAAGTGTTGTTTGCCAAGAGTCTGAATACTCCCAATAAACACGGCCCTTAAAGCTACATACGGAGCTTGATAAATTGACCTCTATCTCTCTCTCATGTATTAAACGACAAATGGAGTTGTAGGTACAAAGTTTATTGCGAGCATGCAGGCTTTAAAGAAAATGCAGTTATAAGTAAACGTATAAAGAATGCTGCTCCATACCCTTGACGCTATTCACCACAATTGAGTCTGATCTTGTTTATTGAACAACACATGCTGACGGCCCATTGTCCGTGACTCTGAAGGGGCCATTCTCTACATTCAGTGAGTTATTGTTGACATGATCTGCACTGTTGGATCATGTCCAACAGAACCAAGATAAATAGGCCTAGAATATATTCTATGTGCATCATCATTGTCAATACGCAAACTTATCACACCGTTAGTGGTGCTTGTAATCATGTCATTGATTAATAAACAGTCTAATCAGTTTTTGATGTTGTTGAATTTCAAAAATTGTGTTAATGATGTTGTACGGTGAATAATTTAATAAAATGTTGAACATGATATATTTTTGATAATAAGCCCCTTTAAAAGTAGAAATGAATATGCACATTCTTCTTTATTTTATACATTTAAGATAACATACAATATACAAATCAGTAATGTTAAAATACTGTGTCTTACAAATTTGATTGTGTTATGATTGATTTAAGATATATGTTTAATATCATATGCATTTAATACTTCCAAATACATTAAGTTAACTAACAATGTATTTTTCCTTTTTCATTTTTTTAGATGCAGAGCGTGCATTACTGACTTTCGGAGGAGATCGACTGTTGTCTTCGTGAGCTGAGAGATTTCACAGAGGAGTCGTCCCTGGGAGAGACCCTATTTCCAGAATCACAGGATCAGGGAATCTCCCAGGGAACATCAGAAATAGATTCTCTCAGCCGTTCTGCCCTTCCTGACCCCGAACAACCAGCTGCTTTGGACCCTGGTGATTCTCATGCCCCTGTTGGTCATGCCCCATCAGCTCATGGCCGTGCTGATCCTGGCCACCGACTGCCTCGCATCACTGATGAGGAAGCAGTCGGGGAAATGTTAGATCTGGCCAGGCAGATCTGCTGCTATTTTTATCTTGTGATGTCTGTGTCTGGTAAAACAAAGTCAGGGCGCAGCGTGCAATTTAATTTTGAGCAGAACAAAATTTTAGTGACCCTTGTTTTAGAACATTCTGATTTTATTATTGGTTCTAAAGCCCATAAGACCTCGCTCTCCAGGAAATCTGAAATCTGGAGAGCAATCGCCGACAGTGTGTCCGCCGAAGGGAATCATCCCAAAACGGTGACACACTGTAAGAAACGATTTTCGGACATCAAGAGACAGTTAAAGGCCAAGCTGGCCAGGGAGTTACAGTCTGCACGTCGGACCAGTGGTGGCGAGCCGTATGTAGCTGAACTTAGCAAATATGAGGTTCAGCTGCGGGAGAAGGAGGGAGCAAACATGACGCTCGGTCTGGATTTAGTGGGGCATGATACCGACGAGTTGGCAGGTAATATGATATTCATAGAAATATTCCTGTGGCACATTTTTATATAATGTTCCATCAAAGGTTTATTCGAGGGACATAACAGCAACATTTTTTTTTTTATGAATTAGAAAGAGAATATAATGTGAAATATCATTTTAAGTTACTTATATTATCTAATTTTTTTGATTATTTTAAGATTAATTGAGGAAAAGCATATCTATATATGCTCAATAGCTGCTGATTGGATGCTGCACATAGAAGCATCATGTTATTGGCTCACCCATGTGCATTGCTTTTTCTTCAAATAAGGAGATTTTAGAAATGTAGAAAAAAAATAATATGAAAGTCAATAAAAATGTGTTTAACTTTTATATTCTCAATATGAATCATGAAATAAAGATTTTCGGTTTAGTGACCCTTTTAAGATCATTATGTGCAATATTAATCATAATTTATTTCATGTTTTTTGTTGAAGCATCTACCAGTGCAGCAGCTGTTGTCGCTGCTGCTGCCGCCGATAGTGAAGATGCTGCAGATGGCGATAATACACTGCTATTGCCCGTCAGTATCCACACTGAATCCAGCCACAGCTTCTCCTCGGCCGCCACGCACCCAGATATTATGTGCAGCACCCCTGATGTAGCAAGCATTGGCAGATCTACAGGTATGTTTAGTATTATTACCTTGCTTTCATTTTTTTTTCAATGGTATGATTGTTCTATTTTCTAAATATGTATATTCATTTTTATTTATCTAGTTGATGTCCGAAGAGCTTTAGGACCACCTCCAAGATCTACAATCTCCTCCTCAGGTAAATTTTTTTTTTTTTTATCTTATCTTTCTTTGAAAATCATGAATGTAAGCTTAAAAGACAGGCCATTTGGGATTTAGCACCTGGGTACCGCTTATTGATTGTTGTCTATATGTAAACATCCAATCAAAAAATGGTCTACTATTTATTTAAAAATTATGTGCCTGCTTGTAATATTTCTTTTTTAAAGCTTTTAAAGGAAAGACAAAAAGAAAAATAATCATTCTAGATAATAGGATTAAATAATAATCTTGCTTAATATCTCATGATCTATCTGAATCATGTAAGTTTAGTTCTTACTTGACTATCACTTTAATGATCTTTACATATATTTTAATTTACAATTCTATGCAAATTAAAATGAATGTAAGGTTTGGATAATCACCTGTGTATCGCATGACCATTCTTTGAGGCCTATTTAAGAAATGTCTGTCGGACATGATCCAACTGTGCCGATCAGGTCTGACAGACATAGCCGAATGTGAAGAGCAATACGTTCTCAGAACTCAGAGCCGGTGGACAGGGTTATGGAGCTGTGGTCTTTAGACTGTTGCTTCATAAGTGTTGTTTGCCAAGAGTCTGAATACTCCCAATAAACACGGCCCTTAAAGCTACATACGGAGCTTGATAAATTGACCTCTATCTCTCTCTCTCTCTCTCATGTATTAAACGACAAATGGAGTTGTAGGTACAAAGTTTATTGCGAGCATGCAGGCTTTAAAGAAAATGCAGTTATAAGCAAACGTATAAAGAATGCTACTCCATACCCTTGACGCTATTCACCACAATTGAGTCTGATCTTGTTTATTGAACAACACATGCTGACGGCCCATTGTCCGTGACTCTGAAGGGGCCATTCTCTACATTCAGTGAGTTATTGTTGACATGATCTGCACTGTTGGATCATGTCCAACAGAACCAAGATAAATAGGCCTAGAATATATTCTATGTGCATCATCATTGTCAATACGCAAACTTATCACACCGTTAGTGGTGCTTGTAATCATGTCATTGATTAATAAACAGTCTAATCAGATTTTGATGTTGTTGAATTTCAAAAATTGATGTGTTAACAATGATGTTGTACGGTGAATAATTTAATAAAATGTTGAATATGATATATTTTTGATAATAATCCCCTTTAAAAGTAGAAATTAATATACACATTCTTATTTATTTTATACATTTAAGATAACATACAATATACAAATCAGTAATGTTAAAATACTGTGTCTTACAAATTTGATTGTGTTATGATTGATTTAAGATATATGTTTAATATCATATGCATTTAATACTTCCAAATACATTAAGTTAACTAACAATATATTTTTCCTTTTTCATTTTTTTAGATGCCGAGCGTGCATTACTGACTTTCGGAGGAGATTGACTGTTGTCTTCGTGAGCTGAGAGATTTCACAGAGGAGTCGTCCCTGGGAGAGACCCTATTTCCAGAATCACAGGATCAGGAAATCTCCCAGGGAACATCAGAAATAGATTCTCTCAGCCGTTCTGCCCCTCCTGACCCCGAACAACCAGCTGCTTTGGACCCTGGTGAACCTCATGCCCCTGTTGGTCATGCCCCATCAGCTCATGGCCGTGCTGATCCTGGCCACCGACTGCCTCGCATCACTGATGAGGAGGCAGTCTGGGAAATGCTAGATCTGGCCAGGCAGAACACTGTGAGTTGCGTAGGGCATTAACATTATCTATTGAGCAACAGGGGCAGGTATTAGATTGGGTCATTTCAGTAGATAGGGAAAGATTAGATATAGAAAGGGAAAGGTTTAGAGTAGATCCAGCTAGATTAGATTTAGAGAGGGAAAGATTTGAATATGAACGACGTAGGGACAGTTGCAGAATAGAGTTAGAGAGGGAAAGATTTGAATGTGAATGATGTAGGGACAGTTGCAGAATAGAGTTAAAGAGGGATAGATTAAATTATGAAATGCAGAGGGATAGAGATAGGTTAAATTTTGATAGGGAAAGATTAGCTTTTGATAGGGCCAGAGCAGCTGAAGACCAGTCGGGAGAGGGTGGACGAAGACAACAGGGTTTTAAATCGTTTTATTAGGGTCTTTTATATCATTTTTATTTTGTATGTGTTTATGTTTCAATTTTTTACATTTTAAAAATATGAATAAAATATTTTTAAAAATGTATTGATGTTTTTTTTTTAAATTAAAAATATGAATAAAATATTTTTAATTTTTTAAATAAATGTCTTGATGTTTTTCTGATTTATAATTTAAAAATATGTCTATAATATTTTTAAATTATTTTAAAAACATAATTTATGTAAGAACTTACCTGATAAATTCATTTCTTTCATATTAGCAAGAGTCCATGAGCTAGTGACGTATGGGATATACATTCCTACCAGGAGGGGCAAAGTTTCCCAAACCTCAAAATGCCTATAAATACACCCCTCACCACACCCACAAATCAGTTTAACGCATAGCCAAGACGTGGGGTGATAAGACAAAAGTGCAAAAGCATAAAAAAATAAGGAATTGGAATAATTGTGCTTTATACAAAAAATCATAACCACCACAAAAAGGGGTGGGCCTCATGGACTCTTGCTAATATGAAAGAAATGAATTTATCAGGTAAGTTCTTACATAAATTATGTTTTCTTTCATGTAATTAGCAAGAGTCCATGAGCTAGTGACGTATGGGATAATGACTACCCAAGATGTGGATCTTCCACACAAGAGTCACTAGAGAGGGAGGGATAAAATAAAGACAGCCAATTCCGCTGAAAATAATCCACACCCAAAATAAAGTTTAAATCTTATAATGAAAAAAACTGAAATTATAAGCAGAAGAATCAAACTGAAACAGCTGCCTGAAGTACTTTTCTACCAAAAACTGCTTCAGAAGAAGAAAACACATCAAAATGGTAGAATTTAGTAAAAGTATGCAAAGAAGACCAAGTTGCTGCTTTGCAAATCTGATCAACCGAAGCTTCATTCCTAAATGCCCAGGAAGTAGAAACTGACCTAGTAGAATGAGCTGTAATCCTTTGAGGCGGAGTTTTACCCGACTCGACATAAGCATGATGAATTAAAGATTTCAACCAAGATGCCAAAGAAATGGCAGAGGCCTTCTGACCTTTCCTAGAACCGGAAAAGATAAGAAATAGACTAGAAGTCTTTCGGAAATTCTTAGTAACTTCAACATAATATTTCAAAGCTCTAACTACATCCAAAGAATGCAATGATCTCTCCTTAGAATTCTTAGGATTAGGACATAATGAAGGAACCACAATTTCTCTGCTAATGTTGTTAGAATTCACAACCTTAGGTAAAAATTTAAAAGAAGTTCGCAACACCGCCTTATCCTGATGAAAAATCAGAAAAGGAGACTCACAAGAAAGAGCAGATAATTCAGAAACTCTTCTAGCAGAAGAGATGGCCAAAAGAAACAAAACTTTCCAAGAAAGTAATTTAATGTCCAATGAATGCATAGGTTCAAACGGAGGAGCTTGAAGAGCCCCCAGAACCAAATTCAAACTCCAAGGAGGAGAAATTGACTTAATAAGAGGTTTTATACGAACCAAAGCTTGTACAAAACAATGAATATCAGGAATATTAGCAATCTTTCTGTGAAAAAGAACAGAAAGAGCAGATATTTGTCCTTTCAAGGAACTTGCAGACAAACCTTTATCCAAACCATACTGAAGAAACTGTAAAATTCTCGGAATTCTAAAAGAATGCCAGGAAAAATTATGAGAAAAACAACAAGAAATATAAGTCTTCCAGACTCGATAATATATCTTCCTAGATACAGATTTACGAGCCTGTAACATAGTATTAATCACAGAGTCAGAGAAACCTCTTTGACTAAGAATCAAGCGTTCAATCTCCATACCTTTAAATTTAAGGATTTGAGATCCTGATGGTAAAAAGGACCTTGCGACAAAAGGTCTGGTCTTAACGGAAGAGTCCATGGTTGGCAAGAGGCCATCCGGACAAGATCCGCATACCAAAACCTGTGAGGCCATGCTGGAGCCACCAGTAGAACAAACGAGCATTCCTTCAGAATCTTGGAGATTACTCTTGGAAGAAGAACTAGAGGCGGAAAGATATAGGCAGGATGATACTTCCAAGGAAGTGACAATGCATCCACTGCTTCCGCCTGAGGATCCCTGGATCTGGACAGATACCTGGGAAGTTTCTTGTTTAGATGAGAAGCCAATTTAAAAACCTTATTTAAACGTTTAGATTTAGTATCAAGAGGACCAGAATCCTCTATTTCTAATGCAACTAAGACTTCTTTAAGTAAAGAACGAATAAATTCCATTTTGAATAAATATGAAGATTTATCAGCATCAATCTCTGAAACGGAATCCTCTGAACCAGAGGAATCATTATCAGAATCAGAATGATGATGTTCATTTAAAAATTCATCTGAAAAATGAGAAGTTTTAAAAGACCTTTTACGTTTACTAGAAGGAGGAATAACAGACATAGCCTTCTTAATGGATTTAGAAACAAAATCTCTTATGTTAACAGGAACACTCTGAGTCTTAGATGTTGATGGAACAGCAACAGGTAATGTAACATTACTAAAGGAAATATTATCTGCATTAACAAGTTTGTCATGACATTCATTACAAACAACAGCTGGAGGAACAGATACCACAAGTTTACAGCAGATACACTTAACTTTGGTAGATCCAGCACCAGGCAGCGACTTTCCAGAAGTATCTTCTGACTCGGGGTCAATCTGGGACATCTTGCAATATGTAATAGAAAAAACAACATATAAAGCAAAATTGATCAAATTCCTTAAATGACAGTTTCAGGAATGGGAAAAAATGCCAGTGAACAAGCTTCTAGCAACCAGAAGCAATAAATAATGAGACTTAAATAATGTGGAGACAAAAGTGACGCCCATATTTTTTAGCGCCAAAAAAGATGCCCACATTATTTGGCGCCTAAATGCTTTTGGCGCCAAAAATGACGCCACATCCGGAACGCCGACACTTTTGGCGCAAAAAAACGTCAAAAAATGACGCAACTTCCGGCGACACGTATGACGCCGGAAATAGAAAATAATTTTCGGCGACAAAAAAGTCCGCGCCAAGAATGACGCAATAAAATGAAGCATTTTCAGCCCCCGCGAGCCTAACAGCCCACAGGGAAAAAAGTCAAATTTTTAAGGTAAGAAAAAAATTGATTTATTCATATGCATTATCCCAAATATGAAACTGACTGTCTGCAATAAGGAACATTGAACATCCTGAGTCAAGGCAAATAAATGTTTGAACACATATTTAGAACTTTATATAAAAGTGCCCAACCATAGCTTAGAGTGTCACAGAAAATAAGACTTACTTACCCCAGGACACTCATCTACATGTAGTAGAAAGCCAAACCAGTACTGAAACGAGAATCAGTAGAGGTAATGGTATATATAAGAGTATATCGTCGATCTGAAAAGGGAGGTAAGAGATGAATCTCTACGACCGATAACAGAGAACCTATGAAATAGACCCCGTAGAAGGAGATCATTGAATTCAAATAGGCAATACTCTCCTCACATCCCTCTGCCATTCACTGCACGCTGAGAGGAAAACCGGGCTCCAACCTGCTGCGGAGCGCATATCAACGTAGAATCTAGCACAAACTTACTTCACCACCTCCATAGGAGGCAAAGTTTGTAAAACTGATTTGTGGGTGTGGTGAGGGGTGTATTTATAGGCATTTTGAGGTTTGGGAAACTTTGCCCCTCCTGGTAGGAATGTATATCCCATACGTCACTAGCTCATGGACTCTTGCTAATTACATGAAAGAAAATATCGATGTTTTTACGATTTTTAATTTTTAAATATGTAATGAATATTTTTAAATTAAAGAAATGTCGATGTTTTTATGATTTTCCAATATTTGTAAATTATTAATTTTTTTTATGTTTTTAATATTTTTAATTTAAAAATATGATTCCAATATTTTTAAAATTAATAAATTTGGTTCTGTTTCTATGAGTTTTCATTTAAAAATATGATTCAATTTTTTTTTTTTAAATAAAAATATATTTCAACATTATTAATAAATGTGTTTGTTATTAATTGATTCACACGTTACAAATGACTGATGTTCTAATTGAATGCAGAAGTAAAATATTAACTACTCTTATTATTAAATGTTAAATTTAATAAACATATTAAATTTAAATTTTTAAGAAGATATGTAATATTGAGCTTTTGGATAAAAAACTCAATTAGAATAAAGTTTACTTGAATCAATATTTACATTTTAAATATTCATTGTTTAAATGTGATATTCACATTTTTTAAATATTTTGCTAATTGTCTTAATATCTTTAGTTTACAATTAAAGTCCATAACCTTGGACAGAACTTTTTTATTGGTTGATGAATGTATACACTAATCAACAAGAACAACCAAGGTAGTTCAACAAAATGGGTTTGCATCTAAAGTTACACAAATTATATTTTAAAATATATAAAGATTTTTTAAAATTTTAAAATAGTAATAATTACTAATTAGAATACAATTGTATGCTCTATATGAATAACACATAAAAATTCATTAAGTTCAGTGTCTATTTAGTAGTTATAACATTAAAATAAATATATTTAGAAAGAGAAAAATCTTGATAAAGAGATATTGAAAGAGAGAGGGTTTGTGTGAGAGAAAGAGGGAGGGATTGAGAGATAGAGATAGATGGTGAGAGAGTGGGTGATTGTGAGAGAGAGAGAGAGAGAGAGAGAAAGAAGGGGGGATTGTGTGTGTGAGAGAGAAAGAGGGGGGATTGCATATGTTGGTACAATTACTTTTTAAGGTTTAAACTGTCAGTAAAACTGAAAAAAAGGCTTCAAAAACTAATTTTAGAACATTTATTAAATTATTTTTGTCTTAAACAGCTGCAATCTCATTTCACATGGTCAGTTATTCTCATAACTCCAAGTCAGCCTTCTTAGATTCTTGCACATGGGCCCTGTGGTTTCTAGTTACGCCTCTGGGTGCTATTACTTGATAATTTATATTTTTTTGGATAATTAAATTCAGTGAGTGTCAGTGAAAATTGATGAATGAATTATAATATATTTATTAAATACAAAACTGCTCTTATAGTGACTGAGCCTGAGCCTCGAAGTGCTGTTGATTTAGATTAGGATAGGACTACTTAGTGATGATCAGTTCAGATGGGTGCCCCCCCCCTCTGCTGCTCTGAATCTGACATGTTAAGTGCCTGTGTGACCGTGTTGGAAGGAACTTGTGACTCAGTCTGATCCTCTTCTCTGCTTATTTGCTTAGTAAATGTATTTTGTGTATGACCCGGTCAGTGTTGTAAGTAGTTACAACACTGACCAGGTCATACACAAAATACATTTATTAAGCAAAACTTGCAAGTTGCTATGGTATGTTGATGTTCTCTACTTCTCTGGCAGCTTAATAAATATATTTTAATGAGCAGCCATCTTGCAGCCATCTTGTGATTTAGTGCTTATTTGCTTAATAAATGTATTTTGTGTTTGACAAGGTCAGTATTGTAACTTACAAAATATATTTAAATTATAAATATATTTTAATGAGCAGCCATTTTGTGATTTTGTGCTTATTTGCTTAATAAATGTAACTTACAACACTGACCAGGTCATACACAAAATACATTTATTAAGCAAAACTTGCAAGTTGAAAATCAGATCTAAATATAATCATTAGCTACTGAGCATATTTAGATATTTTTTCCAACAAAGGATATCTGATTTTCTTCATTCGTTTGATATCCTTTGTTGAAAAGCATTTGTTGAAAATACGCTCAGTAGCTACTAAGCATATTTAGATATGCTTTTCAACAAAGGATATTAAAAGAATGAAGAAAATCAGATATCCATATCTAAATATGCTCAGTAGCTAATGAGCATATTTAGATCTGAGTTTCTTCATTCTTTTGATATCCTTTGTTGAAAAGCATATCTAAATATGCTCATAGCTACTGAGCATATTTAGATATGATTTTCAACAAAGGATATCTGATTTTCTTCATTCTTTTGATATCCTGTGTCGAAAAGCATATCTAAATATGCTCAGTAGCTACTAAGCATATTTAGATATGCTTTTCAACAAAGGATATCAAAAGAATGAAGAAAAGCTGATCTCCTTTGTTGAAAATCATATCTAAATATGCTCAGTAGATACTGATTGGTGGCTCCATATAGATACCTCATGCGATTGGCTCGCCCATGTGCATTGCTATTTCTTCAACAAAGGATATCTAAAGAATGAAGGCATATCCAACTGCTAGCCTCTGCCTCACCAGCCTCTGAAGTCACCGCACATCACTGGTGTGGAGTGTCAACATGGGAACATGGGGGATTTTCCTTTTTTGATTGGTGGGCTTTAAATAAAGAATTTAATCAGGCAGGGCCTTACAAAATCGCTCACTACAAAGACTACACAAGTCACCGATCAGCCAGCGATCAACACTCAAAGATGGTAAGTTTTTTTTTATTATTAGTGGTTGCAACTCACATGTTACTCACATGTTATCCCCTATTATTATATACGTTTAAGGCATAATGTTAAATAATGTGTAATTATTTTCAAAATTTCTATGACATGTACTGTCACGTTAGACCTATTAGTAGATACATTTATTTAATTTAGAACTTGTGATTATAGATTTTTATGTATTATTTATACGTCTAGATAATAATTTGTACTCTATTTTTGTACATTTCTTTCATACGCTGAACCATATTAATAGTTGTATAAAATGATGGTATAAAATGTATTTGTTTAAAAATTAGACTTAGAATATTTTTATTTTACCGGTCACATTCTATGGTATCATGGCCTTAAAAATATCTGTTTTAAACCCTTATTTAGACCCATTCATAAATGCTTAAAATTATACATTGTGTACGTTTCAACAATACACTTTTTTCTTTCTATTTTCACGCCCTATGGCGTCATTTCCTTTAAAATAGTAACCTTAAATAGCCTGTATGGTTGAATTATAGGAACATTTTGAAGAAATCCCCTTGTGAATGTGCCGTGGACAAGTGGTCTTTAGAAACAAGGTATTTATTTTGGCAATGTCCAATGTTTAATAAATGTTTAATTGTATCATACGTGTATGTGTGTGTACACACTCTCTAAAGTACCCATTTTCAATAGTACAGATATAGAACTATTGACAGCGTGGGATTCCCCTCTAGTTGATTGTTCAATTCGACTAATGAAGATCATTATAAAATTTCGGGAACAGAATATAGAGAAGGTTACTATTGAATTAAAGAAACTTGAAGTTCTAGTCTCAAGTTATAAAGGGGAGACACAATATGACAAACTGGATAAGGAGATTAGGGATCGCTTGAACAAATTAGAACAAGAAACAAAAGCCAAAAAATTTGAAAGAGATTTTGGGCTCCATGTACTAAGCAGTCAGCGAGCTACCCGCAACAAATCTCGCGTCAAAACTCGCAAACTGATATGTACAAAGTCGTCAACTATGTTCAAACTCGCATCTTTAAAATTGCGAGCGTACTTATCCGCCAAACCTCGCTACCTCTCCATTTTTCACTGTAATTAGACACATTTGACCACCAACTCGCCAAAAACGAATGTACTAAAAAATCTATTTGTCCGCTCACTACAATTTCCGCTCCCACCTCGTTATTTTTGCCTCGCCACCTTTTAGGTGGCGGGCAAGGTACAAAACAATAGGAAAGTCAATCTAGACGCCAGTCTAGACATATATAAAAGGCAGTAATATCAGCATTGTACAGCATAACTGGCGTCTAATTTGTCTCTCATTTCCATGTACATAAATTGCGCCAAATTTGTCGACTGTAATTAAAGAGTAATCTATATTTTAAATTTGTATTGTATAGTTGTCAATCTTTATAATTATTTTTATATTAATATTTATATATTATCAGATCCAGATGAAGCCATATCCAAATTGTAAATAAATATTACAAAAATAACGCTCTGTTATCACTCTTCAAAAATTTTTGAACAATAATAAAGTTGTTTAGATAAGTTGAACTTTTATAGGAGCAAAATTCTATTCCCGCGACTACTATGATGTTCGTGACACCTTGCATGTCACGTGTTAATAATTGGCCAGACAATTCAACTGAAAGTTAAGTACATCAGCTTAGTCGCGGCGAGCGAGGCGTCAAATTTATCAATAATCCACCACTGCTCGCGGCGGGCTAGACTTGTCTATTTATTGGGGGATTATTAGTACATAGTGACGGCGGACACCATTTCGCCCGCGGCGAGTAACGGCGAGTTTATCCGCGTCTAAAATGACGGATGAATTGACGGCTTAGTACATGGAGCCCTTTATGTCTAAACAAAAAGAGGAGGCAGAAATTCTAGAAGCAGACACTGCAATTCCGATTACACCCATTATACCAGCTACACCGGCAGGGATAAAAACAGCTTTAGATAACCAGTTTATCTACCCTAATGATATTAAACCAATTATTAGAACGCCGGCTAACAAACAACATTTTTCACAGATTCATTATAATAAACAAAACAAAAGCAATCATAGTAACAGATTTAAAAATAACAACAACAACAACAAAAACAGGAGTGACAACCGTCAATTCAGTTATGAACAGCATGAGAACAGGAGAGGCAGTACAAACTGGAATGAGTGTAATGATTATAATTACAAATATGAGAATAGAAGGGAAAATATTCAGTGTGATGAATACAGACACAGTCCAAGAAACCATAGGGCTAACAAACAAGTCAATCAAGCATATGGTAATTGGAGAGAACACCAGAATAGGAACAGACATACATATACAAAAACATATAAGTCTGAAAATAGAGATAATCAATGGGAGTCTGTAAATAGAACTAATTATAGGCTTAGAGAATTCAGAGACGCCCGGAGAGACTATGATGAGGATTGGGAGATTCAAGACCACACCACAGGAGAAAATGGAAGGGGTAGAATGGAAGGCCAGTATATACAACCAATCCAGAGTAAACAACAGCATCAACCTTTTTTAGGGGTCAGTCCCGGAAACAAGTTCAAATCACGGACATTAGAACTAGGTGCAAAACCCAAACAAGTAAATTGGGACCTGGAGTGGAGACCTCCACAATTTTACAGTCCACAGGGACAAAACCAGGGAAGGGGGAGAAAAAGAACAATGGATACAGAAGAGGATGCAGAGCAGGAAGAAGATCTAAACTCAAAAAGAAGGAAGCCATAATTGAAAGTGAGGAAGAAAACATAAATATAAAATGTTTTAATATATCCTCACATACTCTAAATTCACAAGAGGAAATCTTATTAAAAAAAGGATTATCCTTTGCCCCCACGAGTACCCCCAACTCCTTTGATTTATTTATAGATATAAATAAATTCATTAGAAAATTGACACTGGTCCGTCACTTTGAAAAAGAACAAAGTGACAGTGAAAATAAAGATCAGTTGTCAATCAGGGATAATGAAACTTTGCAAGCATTGTCTGACCTAGAAAGAGAAAGCTACATATATGGCACACAAACAGATGATAACTGATTAGATGAAATTTCAGGCACACCATTGCCAACAGCACCAACACATAGCCAGCTAAGACTTAAATCTATTTTTTTTCCCTGTGCAATCGCAGGGCAAATATATTACTCAGTTTAAGGATGTGGTCCTACAAGAGTGCTCTGATATGTGTAAAAACTTTAAAACTAAGAAAACATAATTTGAGCCAAAAAGAAAAACAAATTCTTGATGCTCTTAAAAAGAATGAAAATATCATCATAAAAGAGGTGGACAAAGGTGGAGGTATTGTCATTCAGGATAGGGTAGATTACCTAAAAGAATCCTATAATTTATTATCATACAAGGATACATATAAAATGTTAACTGGGGATCCAACCAACCATTTCCTGATGCAATATGCTGAACATATAAATAGAGGGAAGCAGGATAATGTACTCAATATAAAAGAGTGGAGATTTTTGGCAAATGATGAACCGAGCACAGCCATGTTCTATCATTTGCTGAAAATCCACAAAGATTTACAATGTCCTCCAGGGAGGCCAATAATATCTGGCATAGATTCCCTAACAGCACGCCTATCAGAATATGTTGATACATTTCTAAAACCCATAGTAATAGAATTAAAGTCTTATTTAAGAGACACCCCCATTTGTTAGAAATAATAAGAGACATTCCGTGGAAAGCTACATACAGATGGGCAATTTTGGATGTCACCGCACTGTATACCGCTATTCCCCATGGCGAAGGTATCAGAGCGGTTCAATACTTTCTGGAAGACAGAAAGCAGTGTGTTGAGATAAAAAATCAGTTCATCCTAGATTCTATTAAATTTGTCCTGGAGAAGAACTATTTCCTTTTCCAGAGCAAATTCTATCTACAAACTAATGGAACAGCAATGGGGACTAAATTTGCGACCAATTTTGCTAACCTGCATATGGGTTTTTTTTGAGGAAAAGATGATTTACAATAAAGATGGCTTTAAGAATACAAATAATAATGTGGAGGCGATTTATAGATGACATTCTGATCATCTGGGATGGAGATAATCCCAGTTGGACAGAATTCACGGACAACCTGAATTGCAATGGCTTTAATCTGAAATTTACGAGTAGCATTGATGATCATCAAATCAACTTCCTTGACTTGGTGCTATTTCACGATGAGGGGAGAATATCTACTAGAATTTATAGAAAAGACACAGATACCAATGGGTATCTGGATGCAAAAAGTGGACATCATCCACGTTGGATTGAAAACATCCCCTATGGGCAATTTTTGAGAGTAAAAAGAAATTGTACATGATCTAGTGATTTTGAGGCAGAATCTAGGACTCTCAAAGACCGTTTTAAAGCTAAAAGATACCCTGATGATCTAGTAGAGAAAGCATACAGTGGGGCAAAAAATGCAAACAGAGATAATATGATTAAAAATGATAAACAGGTAGCTCAAACTGAATTTAAGAAACAAGGTTTTAATTTTGTTACTACTTTTAATGAGGGACATTTAAATATAAGAAAGATCCTACGTAAACACTGGGGGATTTTGAGAAAAGATCCACTTTTGAAGGAAAATATCGGAAAAAACCCAGAAGTAATATTTAAAAAGAACAGGAATATAAAAATATTATAGCACCTAGTATCATTAGAACTGAGAACAAGGAGAAGAGTCAGAGGTTTGTGCACACCACGGCTCTTAATGGATTCTTCAAATGCTTCAGAAAGAACCGTGTCTGCTGTGAGCATGTAAATCCCTCAAGAGAATACAATAGACATATAGGTCAAGATCAGAGAGGCAAATTAAATTAAATAAAAGGAAGACTAAATTGTAGGTCAGACTTTGTGGTCTATATGATAGAGTGTAAATGCAATACTCTCCTAAAATATATAGGAAGAACAAAACATTCTCTCAAAATAAGATGTCTAGAACACATTAAAAACATTGAGGCAGGTACACTAAAGACCCCACTCATTAAACACTTTAAAGAACACCACAAGAGTGACCCATCGCAGTTTTATTTTAAGGCAATAGAACAGGTACAGGTTGGTCCGAGGGGAGGCAGCATACTACTAGCTTTAAGAAAGAAAACTTTCTGGATTCATGCTCTAGGAAGTCTGACTCCACTAGGGCTAAACAAAGATATTTTGATCTAGCTGCATTCCTCTAAATATAATGAGGAAAAGGCAAAACAGTACCACTGGGTGCATGTATATGTCCACCTATGGGGACATGTAGAGGTGGGTATGCATGGAGATATATGGGCGCATGTATGTGTATATATATATATATATATATATATATATATATATATATATATATATATATATATATATATATATACACACACACACACACACGTGCATAGATACTTTGGAAAAAGAGTTTTAAAGAGTCTTGGGAAAAGAAGTTTTTATAAAATGGTTTTTGAAATGATTTTAAAACAATCTTCAAAATAGTTATCAAGAAACCTTTGAGAAATTAAAGGGTCCCCCATGCACACAGAGGTACTGTATTTTTAAGGTTAAATAAAGAAAGGAAAAAATTCCTATTAGAATCAATTACAGAAATAGTTTCTAGTATAAGAGGAAATGTATATCTATACAGGTTTAAGCCCTTTAATGGGTACATCTTATTTGTACAATATGAATCTAGTGCGTATAGGCTTGAACTATCTATCACCTTTATACACACAGAGGTAGAGTTAACACCAATATCTTTTTATATATATATTTATTATTTATTCATGGGTTAAGTGAGATGAGGTTTTTAATATACCAATATATTTATAGACTTTTAGGGATTAAGTAGAAATATATACAGGTAAAAACTGATTAAATATCATACATCGTTTTAACAAATAATATATCTATATATGTTTTATCTAATATGAGCTTTTATGATTTATCAACTTTTAATAATATAATTTCTTAACTGTAGCAACTAGTCTTGTATGGAATGTGATTTAAAGCGAGAAATACTTGTATCACACAGTGTAAGGGAGATGCCCACAATTGCTTTGTGCACATTGGAGTAGCGTTATACCTTGTATGTTATACTGGGAATGCCAATACCAGTTTTTTTAAACGTTCAACAGTGTGATTATCAGTGTATTTTTTGTGTGTTACACGCTGTTTTCTACAATAATATCCATCTGGTTTGCATAGCTAGTTAGCGCCCCCTCTCCCAAACCCCTGCATACACTGTTATTTCACAGAAGGGGATCCAGGAGACACGGACAGGTCCTTTGAACAGAAGGAGAGAGTTATCACCTGTCTTAAAGGGGAAGCAGACTGCAACGCTGGACAGAGGGAAACAACTATACAGAGCCTCCACGCCAGTATCTTACCTCATACTGATTGAGGTTGTACCAAGTGAGTGCCCATCTGTATATAAGTGTTTGTTTAATCAAGTTGCCATAAAATACTACAATAGGATCTGGTCTTTCTGTGCGCCCCTCCCTTCTTCTACCTACTTAAGACTCCACTGAGACCTCCCTGGGGACACTCGGTTACTTTGTTTTTGGAGAAAGGCTGCAAGAGAACTTGATTTTACCCTCATCTATACAAAGATTGACTCTTTTGTGGTATATTTAACTGCATTTCAATAGAGAGGATGACAGTGTAAACCTTTACTATTTACTAGTCTAATAATTTGGACATTTAACTTTTTGTTCTTTTATCTGTCAATAGTATACAGGTAAATGTATTATCTTCCTGTCCAGCAGCTTCAAGTGAGTGTGCCTAACTGCTTAATCACTGCAGAATGAAATGCGTAGTATAGGTGCAGACCCAATATTATCTAACATGCTAACAATGCAGAGAACTGATTGCAGAAAAATGCAAGTAAAAAACGTTTTTGTTCATTAAACTTATTTTGATTATATTTTCTGTGCTGTGTGATTATTTAATTAGGTTATAATACTGTTTTAGCAAATGTTTTTGTTCATTTAACTTAGTTTAATTATATATTCTGTGTTGTGTGATTATTTGATACTGTTTATAATGCTGTTTAGCATTTAAAATCTTCATTTCAAAGCTGTAAAAACCCATTGACTGGGTTTCAATTTACAACGGTTTTGATTTACAACCATTGCTTCTGGAACCTAACCCCGGCGTAAACTGGAGGGCTACCTGTATATATATATATATATTTATTCATTCAAAAAACAAATGTAATATATTCCAGATCTCTCTTATTGTACAACTACCATGTTGTCAATAAAAATATTAGTTATTTACTTGTACTTGTTTAATTATATTATAGATATATAAACCATGGACTTTAGACTTTTTTTCTATACACATTTTCAGAATACTATATCGATAATTTCAAAATAGAACTACTAGATAATGAAGCGCATCAAGTCGTAAATCAAGATGTGGACGGTAAGATTACAAGCTGGGTATATGGCATGCGATACTAATTTCTGTACTATGGACAAGTCTGAACATATCTGAGGCTTAACATACTGTACATCGTTTCTTCCCAAATATATTAATATTGTTTGTTTATTTTCCCAGAAATATCCACATTAACAAAAGAAAACGGCATTGTACCGCTCGAGAGCCATACGGCGACAATTGTACCCGCCGTTGCGTTTGAAAACAACGGTCACGAAGAACAGCAAAAGGATTTATATGTGAAAAAAGGTATATATTTATTACATTTATTTATTCCAAATCTACTAATTCATCTTTACACGGAAATGGCATTTACTTAATTAGAATTTTTTTTTTTCGTTTCAAAAGAGCTTTATTGGTGAAAATTTAGGTTTACAACACATACATGAAGGCATATTCATACAAAAAGAAACATACAGAACATGCTAATGTACACTCATGTATAGTCCTTTACAGAGCTCCTTTTTCTCTTTTTTTTTTTACTTTTTCAATTGCTTTCAAGTCAAGTTATATACTTTGCCCACAGATTCTAACCATCAGAATCCATGTCCTGTTTAGCTTGCATATCCAACAATACAGTTTTAATAGCCAGTTATGGTAAAGACTAAAGAAAAGAAAGTCAGAGGAGAAAAGGATATAGAGGGGCAGGGACAGGGAAAAAAAAATAAAAAAATTTCTCTCTTTTCCCCCCCTCCCTCCATTAGTAATTTACAATCTTCTCATTCTATATCCCCGCCCTTTTATATAGTGCCTTTCCAAGTTGTCAATATCAATTCGTGCATGTCTAATTTGTCTGTTTTAAGATAGTGGTATCTCTCTAGTGCAATAAGTTCTGTGACTTGACTCCTCCACTCTTCCACAGATGGTATTTCTTGGGTTTTCCATCTTTTAGGGATAAGTTTTTTCGCTCCAGTTAACATAATCATTAAGAGAGCCTGTCTAGTCGGGTCTTTAATTTTAGGTAATGAACAAAATAGTATACTCCCCATGCTATTGGGTACATGAGTGTTTAGTAGATTTGAGATTATAGAAAATATGGTCGCCCAAAATCCCTCCAGTTTAGGGCATGACCACCAGATATGTGATAAAGAGCCCTCTCCACCGCATCCCCTCCAGCAAGTGCTCTTAAGAGAAGGGAACATTTTATGGAGCCTGGTGGGGGTAAGGTACCATCGACTCATAAGCTTGTAGTGCATTTCCTGTATGTTGGCGGACACTGAGGAGCGTTTTGTGAGTTCAAAGGCTTTTATCCAAGAGTCTTGCTCAATAATCTGAGATAACTCTCTATTCCATGCAAAAGTGTAGGGGGGTAGTGTTTTTTGATTGTCAGAGGAGATTATGCTATATAAAAGAGAGATAAGGTGTCTTGGAGTGTTAGGGAGGACACATAGCCCCTCAAAGGGAGTAAGTCCGCATCCCAAATCATTCCTAAATTTGTGATGAGAGCTAAAGTGAAGCAGCTAAATTGAGCCACGAGGAAAACAGTTCTCCATGCGTCTCGGCTAGTTGGGCCTGTGTTTTAAGGATATTGTTTTCCCTAAGGAACTGCATGGAGCCTACTCTCACGTTTAAGGTTGTTTTAGTCTACTGCCTAATTTGCTATATGGAAGGTCCATGTTCTCAATTATCGGAGTGAGAGGAGAATATCTTGATGAAATGTGGGTGCTAGTCGCCAGGATTTTATCCCATTCTGATAGCGTTTCTGCTGTTATAAGGTATTTATGTAAATTTTTTGGCCTGTGTGCTGTGGGGGTCCACACCAGTGTACCCATATTATTTAGGGAAAATATTTGTCTGTCTAAGTGTAACCAAGCCTTGCTTGTATCATTGTGGGACCACTCTACTACTCTTTGTAAGAAAATTGCTGTCCTATAGACACAAAGATTTGGTAATCCTTAACCCCCTCTATCCCTAGGCATGTACAGTGTCTTCTTGGGAATCCTGGGTCTGGCGTTAGCCCATATGTAGCTTTCTATTGTTGATTGTATTTGTTTGAGATACCCTGCCGGTAGTGGGATTGGTAAAGCCTGAAGTATATAAAGAATCCTAGGTAGGATATTCATTTTGAATACTCCTATCCTCCCTAACCAAGAAATGGGTTTGTTCCTCCAGCTAGACAAGTCCCTGGTGATGTCGTTTTTTTAAAGGGATATAGTTGTGTTTGAATAAGTCCTGTACATTTGGTGTTAATTGTATCCCCAAGTATTTAATCTTGTGGTGTGCTATCGGTATATGGTGTTTTAAGTTCAGATGGTGTATGTGCTGTGGGTTGGTATTAATATTCATGAGTTCAGATTTGTTTATATTAAGGAGAAAATTAGATACCCTACTATATGAGTCCAATTCTTTCAACAATTCTGGGACGGAGGTTTCTGCTTTAGTTAATGTAAAGAGGATGTCGTCCGCATACAGTGCACGTTTGCATTCCATATCCCCGACCTTAATTCCTGTAATCTTATTATTTAACCTAATTCTATGCGCAAGAACTTCGATGGAAATAGCGAATAATAAGGGTGATAAAGGACAGCCCTGCCTTGTCCCATTAGAAAAACAGAATGTATCAGAGAGGGTTCCATTTACACGGACCCTCGCGTTAGGGGCAGAATAAAGTGCCATTGACATATTTAAGAAGGGTTGCGGGATTCCCATCTCTTTCATGGCTCTCCGCAGGAAGGGCCAGCCCACCCTATCGAAGGTCTTTTCCGCATCTGTTGCTAATATGGCCATAGGAGTTCCAGTACTTTTGGCGTGATTTATCAATTGTATAACTTTTGTGACATTATCTCTCGCTTCCCTCCCCGGAATGAACCCTACCTGATCCTTGTCTATTAAATCTGGAAGGTATTTATTTAACCTATTCGCTAGGATTTTGGCCAGGATTTTCATATCAGTATTAATCAAGGAGATAGGTCTAAAATTACTCGGACTAGTGGCCGGTCTACCGGGTTTGGGCAGGACTGTGATATGAGCTTCCAACAGTTCTGGTTATGTTAGGGTCTTCTCTAAGGTTATTGAATATTTGCAACATATAGGGAGATAAGACCTCTCTACATTTTTTGAAGTAGGTGGATGGAAGCCCATCGGAGCCTGGGCTTTTACCCGACGGGATGTCATTGATCGCTTGTTGGAGTTCTTCTATGGTAATTGGGCTAGAGAGGGAGTCTGCTGATTGTGTGCCTATATTTGGGAGATGAAGGTCTTGAAAGTATTGATTTAAGTCATCTTCTAGAGTGGAGTTATCCTGTTTAGTTTTTTCCCTTAAATTATATAGTCTGTTGTAGTATTTACGGAATGTGTCAGCAATCATGGGGCTATCTTTCACTACATGGCCCTCAGGTGTGGTGAGGGAGTGTACAAAGGTGCTCAATTGTTTGCGCTTTAGGCTTCTGGCCAGGATTTTGCCGGGTTTGTTCCCCCTTCATAGTAATACTGTCTAAGAAACATTGCTTTTCACTGGTGGATTTTAATCAGATGCTGCCTAAGCGATAGTCTATTATCTGTGAGGTCAGCCAGTATTTGTTTATCAGATGGGTTTTGTTTATGGGCTGTTTCTAGTGATTTAATTGTTTGTAAGAGATTTGCGTGTGTTTCCCTGGACATTTTATTTAGGAAGGATTTACGTTTTATAAATATACCTCTAACAACTGTTTTGTGTGCCTCCCATTCTAGTTGTGTGGATGAGGATGTTTGTGAATTTAGCGAGAAATACTCCGTTATGCTCTTTTGGACAGAGTCCAGAAATATTGGGTCACTGAGCAGTGTATCCTCTAGTCTCCATACTCTATGTGTTAGCGGAACATCAGGCCAGAGTATGCTGCAGGTTACAGGGGCATGATCGGACCAAGTGATAGAGCCAATGGTACACTCGTTTGTTATAGATAGACCTTGCTGGTCAGTATAGATATGATCAATCCTGGTGTAGAAATTGTGAGGGTTAGAGTAAAAGGTATAATCCCTGTCTGACGGGTGCAGCGTCCTCCATGTGTCGTGTAATGTGAGGTTTTGGAGTATATTTCTGATTATTTTTAGTTTCTTGTTTGCTATGCATGAAGTGCCCTTTGAAGAGTCTATATGGGGTCCTAAGGATAGGTTAAAGTCCCCTGCTGAAAACACCACTCCCTGAGAATTATCCAGAATTAAATTCGCTATCTTTTAAAAAAAACTAATATGTGTCTGGTTTGGAGCATAAATATTAATGAGAGTGATTTGGTGTCCATACAGTGATCCCCTCAGTAAGATAAATCTGCCTTCTGGATCTTTTTCAGTCTGAAGGATGTTTATGGGTAGAGTTCTGTGAAATATAATGCCTACTCCCGCCTTTTTGTTAGGCCCGGAGGCAAAGAAGGCAGAGGGGTATTGTGTATTGTACCACTTGGGTTCCTTTCCCCTCTGAAAGTGAGTCTCTTGAAGCATAAGTATATGACTGTTAAGTTTGTTTAGATCTCTGAAAGCTATAGAGCGTTTGCCAGGGTTATTTAACCCTTTAGCATTAATTGTGGTCAGTCGTATTGTGTGGTCTTGGAATCTACTAGTCTTAGTTTGCATTTTGAGGGAGAGAACAAAAAAAAAAAAAGTGGGAGGAGGGGTACATAGAAAAGAGTAGAAGAGAGAGTAGATAGGAAGAGAGAGTAGATAGGATGTTTGAGAAGATCTCAGTGGAGTCCTCCGATGAGAACTGTAATGGACATATGTGTTACAGTATTTATATGCAAAGTACAGCAATTTTTTAGGCCGCAATGAGTGTGAGAACAAGAATAACAATACGTTAAATTACTGCGGTCAGAACAACAAAGACAATAAATTCAACAGTTGGGGTGAGTACACCCATGTTAGGCAAACAAAAGAAAATAACTTGATAAGATGAAGGTTATGAACCCAGCATAATGAGGAGAGTAGCGGGAGATAAAGGAAAAGGAAAGGTAGGGGAAAAAGAAAGGGGGTGAGGATAGAAGTAAAAAGCCATCAGGGATACAGAGAATGGAGAGGGATGAGAGAGAGAGCTTTGGAGTGGAGAAAGTTGGGATGGTGGGAGGAGGCCCAAGGGGTGAGGAAGAGAGATGAGGAACAGAGGAGGAAAAGTCAGACTGAGGTATGGTACAGATCACCTATAGTAGCTATGTAGCAACCTTTGATATTAGTTCTCTGTCCGCACCTCTCTGGTAGAAGATTTTAATTGAAGGATGACCTCCAACCAGGGTAAGTTTTTGTACAACAAACATTTTCTCTATATTTAACTCCTCTAATCATCTCTCGTTTTAACAACTGGAATGCCTAGTTAAACTTTTTGTGAGAATATTAGGGAGGGGGAGGAAAGATATGGAGAGCAGGACGGGAAGGTTATTGGTATGTGGAATGAGGGGAGGGAAGAGGGGAGTGGGATAGGAGGGGGACAAATGTACAAGATATATTCTAGTATAACAGTAAGGCATATATTTGCTAAAAGGCTTGTATGCACTATGTTTGCAAAAATTTCAAAACAAAACATTTAACCATTTGTCATTATTTTAAATTTATATTATCCTCCATTAATGGAGTTAAACAAAAATGTCCTGCGATTTGGTTCTCTTAAGATAACTTGGTGTCCCACTTTGGGGGAAGTCTCTTGCCCCTGCCTCCAAGAAAGAGAGGTTTGAGTGGGGGAAAAGGTCCATCCATGTCATTTCTCTCAACTCTGACATTTTGGTGTTAACATGCAAAACATTCCCCCCTCTTCTAAAATAATTAGAGTACTTATCTAGACATATCAGGTGAATTTTCCTTGGGACACAGCTGGCCTAGCCGTTTCCATTCTTGGTGGCTGGTGTATGGCTTGTACAGCAATCTACGGTAAGGATATGTCCTTGAAAAAAGAGTGAGGGTCTGATCCTGGCTTGTATATGACCGTTTTGTTGTTGTGGTTCACAATGATAGATACTGGGAATCCCCAGCGGTATTGATTTTATTTTTCTGAGATGGGATGTTATATGAGAAAGATCTTCCTCTTTTGTAGAGTGACCGGCGAAAGATCTGTGAAGATTTGTATTTCTTCCCCTGCATGGTGATGATGGGATGTTTGGCTCTGCTCCTTTAAGGATATCCTCTTTATCCTTGAAACATTAAGAATTTAACTATTATGTCTCTAGAGGGGCCTTCGGGGTGGTTTAGGCCTGAGGCCCTGTGGGCTCTTTCGATGGGATTTCCTTCGCTGCGGGGGTATCCTTGATTACCCTAAAGAGGGCTTGTAGATATCCCTCTATTGCCGGGGGATGTACTGTTTCAGATATCCCTCTAAATCTAAGATTGTTGCGTCTGCAACGATTGTCCAAATCTTCTACTTTGTCTGTCAGATAAAAAGATTTGTTTCTGTTTGATTCGTAACTCTTCTGTATTGAGGCTTTAAATTTGTCGTGAGGGAATCACTGTTATTCCTCTATTTTTTTTACTCTGTTGTCCAGAACGCTCATGTCCTTTCTAAGGTCACCAAACAGTTCCCTCATCTCTTGTAACACTCCCTGTATATCTTCCTTTGAAGAAAGGTGTTGCAGGTCATTTTTGGTGATGTAAGAAGTATGTGATGTTTCAGCTTGCGAGCCTTTAGCTGCAGTGGCACTGTGATATTAGCCATAATGTCACTTGAAGTTGTTGCTTTTGGGTCAATTGGTTTTAAGAATTGACTTAGTGGATTGGGAGGAATCAGATTTCCCTGCTTTAGCTTGCCTCTTACAAGGCATTACCTAAAGTGTATGCACTGTGAAGAAAAAATATGAAAGGAAAGAGAGATGTAGCTGTTTAGTACTATAATTGATCTTCTTGATAGGGACCTTTTAACACAGCATGAAAATAGGTCAGAGGCCTTTATATGATTGTCTTTGATCCCAGAGGTGTCTTAGTTACTTAGAGGGGAACAATAGAACAGGCCCCGCCAGAACTTTTTGTTTTTGCTTTGAGGCCTATATTCAGACCCACATGTACACTGTGCTTGATATGCGTATAGTTTCTATTTATTAAAGGCCTCCTCAGTTTGGCCTGTCTCAATTCCTACCCCACCCGGCTCTAGGTTATGTGTCTCCAGCTGGCCGCAAATCTAGGGGGCTGTTATTGATGATTAGGTAAAGTACTTGCCACTATTTGTCCCTTACTTGAGACCTGTTATGGATGTGTGATGTTCTCTTGGCTGAGCGTGTTTTACCACGCGGTTGCGCTCTCTCTTTTGCTATGTCTCCTCCGCTGCCAGCCCCTGTCTGCTCTTGACCGCTTCACTGAACTTACCCGGTCAGATGTCCGGAGAAGTACTGGAATGTGTCTGCGGCGGGTGTCTATAGCCTCTGTGATGGGAGCAGGTCACTTGCACAATATGCGGCCACGCCGCAGCGTTCAGCTTTCCGGTTGTAGCGCCTTGTGTGAGCTTGCCTTGATCATTCAGCTGTCAAATGATGTGTGCGGGGCTTTCCTTGTTTTGTCCCTCGGGTTTGGGTAGGGAAAGGAAGGGGTAATGCTGGGTTATGGCTTATGTTGCCTACATGGGGTGTTGGAGCCCTCTCAATGTGCGGCCATTTCCCTGCCTGGCCAGACTCCGCCCCCCAATTAGAATTTTATTTTAAACCAATGTATAATAGAACATGTTTATTCTGCAGTTAATGGTTTTATTTGTATTTATTTTTTCAGTTTCAAAGTTATCAAGAAAATACTGGTGCAACAAACGTTACATAGAAGATAGTGAGACTGCTTCGACATTCACAGCAAATGTGACGCATGAACCAAAGAGTGTAAAAAGCGGCTTTTTAGGAACATTTACGGAGACACAAAAAAGTGTTAACACAACTAATCTAATTAATACTGGTAAGTCAACATATGTAAAACCACAACTACAATTGTCAACCCAGACACAAGAATTTTCTGAAAATAAGACCTGTTTTTCTACCAAGAAAAAGTGTGACATTGATACTTCTAGCGGCCAATCTTTGTTTAAGAAACCTAGGACGGCTTTAGAGGACATTACGATTACTATTAACAAGAGAAGCCCCACATTACCCATCTCACAGACTAACTGTTGTAGAAAATTCACAATGTGCAAATGACACACAAATTGCTACTGATAATTTAGGTGATTGAGCTATTTCGGCATATAGATTATTATTAAAATCAACGTTAGCCATTAAAGGTATAATATCTGAATTGGACGTAGACTGTTTGAATGTTACAGATAACCCAATTTATAAAGATGCCGACATAGACAGACTTGAACACGCAATTTCCTTTTTTTCTAAATTTCTTGACGTAAATTCTGTCAACACACGGTCTACAAATAAAATTTGGAATCCATATCCACAGAATCTGACACAACTGACTGCTCAGAAATAACACTTTAATTTGTTTAAAGGCTTGTGAGTGTGACTGATGACTGCAGAGGGGTGGTGCAATAAGATTAACATTTGACAATTCAAAACACACTTTACACTGGTTTAAAATTGCTTAAAAAAATAAGATTCGACATGGGTAAACGTAAAAAGCAGATAAGTTACAAAAAAAGTGAAAAATCTGGTAAAAGAACTCGTCATACACCAATCACAGGGGTGAATCATACTCCAAGTGTGGTTGTTATGTTGGGGAATCTCATAATTTTGGCGAGTGTAGAGGCTTTCAGTGCAGAGGCTGTTATGAATATATTACAACATTTGAAGGGCATTTGTGTTACTTGAGACCACTTAAATGTCCTGATGAGTCAGATGACTACATTTTTTATGATTTTGAGTGCATGCAGGAGACAGGCATACACATCCCTAATTATGCATACACCATATCATTAGGGAGTGATAAAAAGTGTTGGGAATTTAGTGGTCTAACATGCCTTGCAGATTTTGTGATAAAATTCATAGACAAGCGATTTTCTGGTTTTACTTTTATTGCACATAATGCCGGCCGTTATGATGCCTATTTTGTGGTACAACAACTGCTTAAGGAAAAGAAAGATAGATTTACTTGCTTAGGGTGGTAAACTATTGTGTGTAACGGTGAAAGATTTAGGTATACGGTTTATTGACTCACTAAACTTCCTCCCCATGAAACTCAGCAAGTTACTAAAAACTCTAGGTTTTGAGGAGTGTAAAGGGCATTTTCCACACTTTTTTAACAGAGTGCAGAATCAAAATTATATAGGCCCAATGCCTCCTGTAGAAGATGAACACATGATGCCTGATGAAAAATCAGAGTTCATGAATTAGTAACATAATTGACAACAGAGACGGAATTTAATTTTCAGGAAGAGCGAAAAAAATATTGCATACAAGATGTCAAAATTTTAAAAAGAGGCGTGCAAGTATTTTAGAAAGAGCGTAATGGCCATGACTAAGAAAAAGGTGCTTAAACATAAAAAAAAATTAACCCCCTGTAGAAGTTACCTATGATGTTGATCCCTTCCAACTCATGCATGGCCATGTATAAATTTAAATTTTTGCCCGAAAACACAAAAGCTGTAGTACCGCCTGAATTACCACACACAGCAAAATCCTTTTTCTACACCCGCTATACAGTGGTTAATGTATGTTGCTCGCAAAGAGGGTGGATAATTACTTTTTAGATGGTTATGCCTTTATAGCTGGTGTATACACTGCTTTTGAATTTCACGTCTGTTTTTACCATGGTTGCCCTTTGTGTTACAATGCACAAGATTCAAATACTGTCACAGGTTCTACCTATGGTCAGTTGTATCATAAAACGATACTTAAAACACATTGCCTTAAAAAACGTGGTTACAACGTACGCGAAATGTGGGAGCATGAGTGGAACGCTATGCTAGAATCAGACGAAGATGTAAAGGGCTTTATTCTTGAAAGTAATTTTCCACAACCCCTGAATCCAAGAGATGCTCTGTATGGTGGTAAAACAAATGCTATTAAATGGTACCATTAAACAACTCCTGAAGAGCTCATACATTATTATGATATGACCAGCCTATACCCTTTCATTAACAAAACAAAAACATACCCAATTTTTCACCCTGTCATTATTTATGATGATTTTAAACCTTTTGACAATTATTTTGGCGTTGCTAAAGTAAAAAAGTCTATCCCCCAGGAACTTTGTTCTTTCCTGTACTACCTGTAAAAATGAATGGCAAATTGATGTTCCCATTATGCCGCGCATGTGCCAGCACCAACCAACTGACACCTTTCGAGCATACTGAGGAAGAGCGGGCCTTGACAGAAACATGGTGTACGGTTGAAATAGCAAAGGCTTTGGAGAAAGGGTACAGGTTGTGTAAAATATTTGAAGTCTGGCATTTTGAACAGCGCACAGGCGCATTATTCACAGAATACATCAAGGTACATCTCAGGGACAAACAGGAGGCATCAGGTTACCCCGATTGGTGTACAGACGAGGGTAAAAAACAAAAATATGTATCTAACTACTTTGACAAAGAGGGTGTCACACTGAGACCACATGAAATAAAGGTCAATCCGGCAAAGAGACACATTTCCAAACTTTTTTAAATTCTTTATGGGGTAAATTTGGGCAAAAAAGCAATTTGCAGAATACAAGTATTGTAACTGACCCTGACAAGCTTTTTCGTTATGTGTTTCTACCAAAGTATGCAGTGGCATCTTTAAATTTCTTAGACGATGACACTGCTATGGTCAGTTGGAAATACACTAAGGACTCACACATTAGCACATAACACAAACATTTTCATAGCTTGTTTCACCACAGCCTATGCACAACTGGAACTATACAACCTTTTAGACAGACTGCAAGACCGTTGTCTCTATCATTATCTATCATTTTTCTCAGCAGACCCGGTGTAATCAGGCGGTTGTTGATGATTTGATGGATGCTGCGAGTGATAGTTCTGAAATTGAAAAGGCATTCACCAAGTATGTACATCACAGAAATCAGAGTATAATGTACCTTCTAAGCCTTGCAAGGCTATAAATTTAGCACATTTACTCTGTCAGCTTGCTCTTTCAGGCTTGCTGTATTGATTCTCTGTTAAAGTAACATTGTCTGTTTTAGTATAATAGCTAACCAAGCTAATTTATAAATTATTTGCTTTGCAAGGGTTGCATTTTTTTTTTCCAAAAAAGGAAATAACTAAATAACTATTTCTAGCATTCCAATTTTTTTTTTTCTGTCTGTGTGGGTAATTAGGGGTGGGATTATTTTCACTTGTGTGGGCCTTGCAAGGCTATAAATTTAGCACATTTACTCTGTGAGCTTGCTCTTTCAGGCTTGCTGTATTGAATCTCTGTTAAAGTAAGATTATCTGTTTAAGTATAATAGTTAGGCTAACCAAGGGTAGCTAGGCAAACAAGGTTTTGGGGTAACCAAGGGAAAATATATTTTATTTTATACTTTAAAGTTAACCTTTTATTAAGAATGTGTGAGAATCTCATTCAGTTGTACAGCTTGCCACATGTTTGCATCATGGGACAGCTGCTTCTGGATTATATGTTTGTTGGCAAAGTGTGAGCATATTGTCTCTTTAGAAAACTCGTATTGGGGATCTGGAGGAAGAATTGCAACACTACATTGAAATTCAGACACTTGAAAGGGAAATGGATAGGACTGAGCTGGGTTGTTAATGGTTGCGAGCCAGTGGGAATGGGGAGGATTCAGATGAGGAGACTCCAGGATGTAGCTGGGTTCACAGTTAGAGGGCGAAGTAAAGGTAAGCGAAGAGACAGGCCAGTTCTGAGCTGGTACAGCCCAATAGGATTTTTGCCAGATTAAGTGAAGATGTTGGGGATATCAGTTCAGGGGTGGCAGTGTCAGAGAGGGGACTGTGTTGCTAGTATAGTGAACAGATCCTTTAGCTGTGGAAGAGGAGCATACTATGGTGGGCAGTCCTTCAGTCATGGAAGAGGGGCATACATGTCAGGGCCAGAGGCAATGTTGTGGTAGGAGACTATTATAAAGAAGGTTATTTTGTCATCCAGACCCTTTACATAGAACAGTTTGCTGTCTTCCAGGGGCTCGTGTTAGGCATATTGTGGAGCGTATTGATAGATTGTTAGAGGGATGTGGGTCTGATCCTGCAGTTAATGGTGCATATTCGGTACTAATCGATGGAATCAGTGGGAGATGGAGAGTCCTAAAAAATTGACTTCATGGGAGTTAGGTAGCAAGCTTAAAGCAAAGGACCTCCAAAGTAATATTTTCTGAGATATTACCAGATGCCGTGTGTTAACTCAGTAAGGCAGAAGGAGCCAAGGTCTGTTAATTCATGTTAAAACATGGTGGTAAAAATGAGGGGGTTTGACTTTTTAGAACACTGGGCTGATTTTTCATCTAGAGGTACATTTTGTACAGTAAGGATGGATTGCACCTGAATGACATGGGTGAAGGTGTGTTGGGGGAAAGGATGGTAGCACATTTAGAGAACCTTTTAAACTAGGCAAAGGGGGGGGAGGGTCAATTAGAACAAAATAGAGACAGAGAGATCAGTCTGTGAATATGTCACTCTCTTAATACATCAATGGAAGGGATGACTTAAGAAATGGTCACATTAGAAAGTATAGAGGAAAGCACACCAAGTAGCAGCAGAAAGCACATGAAAATTAAATGTATGACAAATGCAAGAAGCATGACAGGTAAAATGGGGAGCTGACGCCTTTAGTTGCAGAAGAGGACTATGATGTTATCAGTATAACTGAAACTTGGTGGGATGATTCACATGACTGGGCAGTTAACTTAGAGGGGTATACATTATTTAGGAGGGTCAGAAATAATAAAAGGGGTGGAGGAATCTGCATGTATATTAAACCTAACCTTAAACCTACAATAAGGGAAGATATTTATGATACAAGTGACAATGTAGAGACCCTGTGGGTTGAAATAAAGAGTGGGGGGAAAAATCCCAAAAAAATATTACTAGGAACATGCTACAAGCCACCCAACATTGACCCGGATGAAACTCAACTACTTATCAAAATAGGTAAGGCTGCTAATAACAGTGCTGTAATTATGGGAGATTTTAACTACCCTGATATAAACTGGGCCAATGAAACTAGTAATTCAGCTAAGGGGGATAGATTTTTTTTTTTTTTTAATATTATTTTATTGAGGTTCAGTTAAAGTCATACATAGAAATATATGTCAATATATGATACAAGGACAAATCATTGCATGGTGTACAACCAATATAAACCAATAAATGTACATCATAAAACAATAAAACAAGCTTTGAACATATAGATATGCATAGTGTGGATATGACTCACCTAATAAACTGTGTACCTTCTGGATAGGACTTGAGGTCGCTTTTGGATCTCCTAACATTATTGGGAATATGTATTTACAGAAGGGTTGTTAGATGTTGAACCTTTTTTTTTTTTGCATTAGTAAGGTAGTGTTAAAACCTCCTATGATATAAGAAGCCATTTTGGGCTCCAAAGTGATGACATATATAGTAGCTGGAGGCAAACTGTTGTGTAGGGCCACTTTTGGACCCTTAACCAAACTATTAGGAAATGGAGATACATACTGTGCTACAATGATATAATCAAGAGCTTGTAGCTTATCACATGCTTCTTCCTTTGTATTTTAATATAAACTTCACAAGTTATATCACATTACTCTAATCTAAAAAAACTACTGGGTTGTGCAAATGTAGAAAGAGAGAGGAAAAAAAAAATACACTGTGGAGGGACTGTAGTTTGCTGCTAGGTATGAGAGTGTCTAAATTAGATAGATACAAATGAAATAAACTTAAGCACATTTTATACCAGGGAGAGAGCTTAGAAGATATTAGTAAACACAAAGAAAACATCCCCAGTATTCCTCAGGTATCGCAGAATAGTTTGAAAGTAAAGTGCGTTTCTCTTTTTTAAAGGTTATAATTGGTGGACACATGGTTTAGTTGGACGCTTACTGTACTTAGAAGGTATGCTATAAGAACAGGATAGCTAGGTAACACAACCCCAGTTATAGTAGAGGCAATGAGCCAGTCAACCCCGCATCCATCTCACCGGGCAAACTGTGACTAAACTTGGTTAACATGGATCTAACATGGTAGAATTTAAATAACAATGATATAAGCTTAAACACTATACAACCTAGGGAAAGCAAGAGTACAATCAGAGCTAGGCATTACTCCCCCATAAACAGAGTGTAAACCATGTAATATTTAGCCAACACCTGATCGTCCCAAGCATAATATAATGTTCACCCTTTGCTTGTCGTTCCATAGGTCACGCACAGAGATAGTGTTCCAAGGGGACTGGAGGACCGGAAAGTCAAGTAAAAGCCTTTAGATAGGAAAACATCCTCTAGAATTTATATCTCCGTTGCTCCCATTGCAAGGCGCTTGTCAACATAATTGAGGACTATGCTTCTTAAATATTAAACCTGTTGCTTGTGGCGTATGACACTCCGGACTTATCTGAATACTGCTGCGGTTGAGCTGGTCCGACAATGGTACCCTGAATGATTTTAATGCGCCTCCATTTAGGATCTGTGGTCTGTGCCCCAAACGATTGATGACCATCAGGGAGGACCGAACCTGTAGTCAGTTTCAACCTGGAGCGCAGACTTGCCAACGGCTCTCAGGTCTTCCGCTCTCCACATGCAAGGTAGGTGGCATTCTCGAGCAGCTATTGGGTCAAATGCTTGGATAGGCGTGGTGGGGCGATATCCTGCGTGACCGCAATGCCAGGAATTGTAATCATCCCCTCAGCGTGTGCCCGGTTTGTATATTGCGGATCGTCTACCTGCCATGTATACTTGAGCTATAACTTCACGCAATGATGTTCAAGGCTCTGGAAGTGTTCAGTTATAAGCTGTTGATCTTGCTCCCAGGGCCTCCACAAATTCCGCCATGGTAGGACCGGTATTACTGAACAATAGACTGTTTATTGCCCAGGATAAGCAAACTGTGATAAAGATAGTGTAGTAGCACAGTATTTTAGAAGTGTTTGCAGTGTTGTACGAAAACCACTGCTTCATAACGACAGACACGCAGGTGTCCTGCCGGGGGGGTTAATTAGTAGGCCGCACCCTTTGTATGGTTCCGGTAAGCTGAGTTTTACAACCAAATCTGGAAATAGTGGCTTCATTCAATAAGGACTTTCTCTCTTCATATTATCCAGTAAAAAGTAGGGTACGATGAGAAGTTGGAGAGAAGATTTCTTATAGAATTTGTGCATGTGATTTGAAGCAGTAGTCTGACTTGCGACCTAACATGGTCGGGCCGCCCGGAAGTTCCCCCAGGGGGGGATAGATTTTTAAATGTTCTCAGGATAACTTCTTGTCACAATTAATAAGGGAGCCAACTAGGAGTAAAGCTATATTGGATTAAGTGCAATCAAACAATACAGATATAATATCAAACATAGAAGTTAAAGAACATTTGGGTAACTTGATCATAACATGGTCACATTTTGAAATCTCTTTCATATGCAGTGTTTTAAAGGCTTAACTAACACTTTTAATTTCAAGAAAGCAAAATTCAACGATTTAAGGAAATCATTAAATATATAAATTGGGACAATGTATTTTCTAATAAAAATACAGAGGGATAAATGGATAATATTTAAAACATTTGTTAAATAAATATACATATCAACACATACCATATGGTTATAAAAATAAAAAAACAAAGCCGTTATGGCTAAATAAAATGTGTTAAGGAGAAATTAGGAAAAAACGTAGGGCATTTAAATTATTAAAAGAAAATATACAGACTCAGCATACAATATTTATAAGGGAATTGTAACAAAGCATCAATATTAGCCAAAATTGAAAATGAAAAATATTTGCCAAGAATTCTATGTCTAACCCTAAAAGGGTTCTTTAAGTACATAAATAGCAAAAATCTAAGAAGGATAATATAGGTACATTAAAATGTGTGGAGGGTAGCAATGATAAATAATGACAGGGAGAAGGCTGAGGGTACGAAACCAGTTTTTTTCTTCAGTATACACAAGGAGAGAGGAAACCATTGAATGATACTTTTGAACATAATATAACATTGCCCGTCCATACCACTAACTGGGTTTTGTTTAGAGGATATCAGGAAAAAACTGGAAAATATTAAGGGTAAATAAAAAACTCCAGGCCCAGATGAATACACCCAAGGGTGTTAAGGGAACTTAGCACTGTTATAGACAAACCTTTACTCTTAAATTTTCAAGACTCATTATCCTTAGGCATGGTACCCCAGGATTGGCGTAAAGCTGATGTGGTGCCACTCTTCAAAAAGGGAAGCAGGGATGATCCAGGAAGCTATAGACCAGTTAGTCTGACATCAATAGTGGGGAAGATATTTGAAGGGATTATAAGGGATTATATTGATGAGCTTATTCGTGTAAACAAGATTATGAGTTCTAATCAGCATGGCTTTAGGAGAAATAGATCATGTCAAACTAATCTAATTAGATTCTACGAGGTAGTAAGTAAAAATATAGATAAAGGGGAAATCAGTTGATGTGATTATACTTAGATTTTGCAAAGGCATTTGATACAGTGCCACATGAGAGATTATAATGCACAAAATTAAGGGACTGGGAATAGTTGAAAATGTTAGCTCAATGATAAATAACTGGATAAAAGATAGGGAGCAACCGAGTAGTAGTAAATGGATAATACTCAGATTGGACAAAGGTAATCAGTGGCATCCCCCAGGGATCAGTACTGGGCCCTGTTCTTTTTAATATTTTTATAAATGACTTGAGCAAGGATTAAATAGCGACATCTCTATTTTTGCAGATGATACTAAGTTAAGTAAGGTCATTAGGTCAGAGCAGGACAAACTCTCTTTACAAGGGATTTGCTAAAATTAGAACTATGGGCAAGTGATGGGAAAATGAGATTTAATACGAAAAAATGCAAGGTTCTACATTTTTGGAAGTAAAAATAAGCAGAGGCTACGTATTTTTTAAATGGGACAAGACTTAGCCAAACACAGGAGGAAAGGGGAGTTGGGAGTATAATAGATAACAAGCTAAAGATGATTGCACAATTGCAGTGGCAGCGGCTTCAAAGGCTAATAAGATACTAGCATGTATTAAAAGAGCATTGATTCAATGGAGGAAAGCATAATTCAGTCATTATAAAAGCCCTGGAAAGAACCTCACCTTTGGAGTGCAGTTCTGGGGACCGATTGCTAAAAAAGATATGGCAGAACTAGAAAAAGTTCAGAGAACGGCCACAAAGCTAATAAGGGGATGGAGAAATTAACCTATGATGAGAGGCTAGCCAAACTGGGGTCTGTTCTCTTTAGAAAAAAGGCGCTGGAGAGGTGACATAATTACTTTATATAAATATATTCAAGGCCCATATACAGAGATGGCAGAAGCTCTGTTTATTCCAAGGAAAATTGTTTCTGACAAGAGGTCATAATTTATAGGTTGGAGGAGAAGGAGATTTAATCTTCCTGCAACGGAAAAGGTTTTTTTTCACTGTAAGAGCAATAAAATTGTTGGAACTCATTACCAAAGGATGGTAGTGAATCCAATACCATTGATACAATTTAAAAAATAGTCTGGATAAATTTCTGTATATAAACAAAATTCATGGATATGATTGCTAGTATTAAATGGGTCACATTTTATTATGGGGTTATTTATGCTTAACTTGAGCTTTTTGTAAGTATTTTAGATTTGTATAGGTTGAACTCGATGGACTTCAGTCTTTTTTTCTACCTTATCTAACTATGTTACTATGTTCTACAGGAACGTGTTTGTCAGGGTAAAATAAAGCAGAACAATTAATTTAAATACTAATATATGGTCCTTTGTACAAATCCTAGGGATAAGTTACAAATTAACAACATTAGCCCACCAAATGTATCCTGGGTAAATCACATTTTTTTTTTAAGAGTCTTTGAAGATGCCACAGGTAAACCTTACGGTTATTTATTAGTTGATTTAAGATCGACTACACCTGATGAATACCGTTTAAAGAACCGGTATATTTCCCCCTGAGTTACCAGCAGTGTATATCTTTAAAAAAAACACTAAAAAGAGGAAATAATTGAAGTCATTTATTGTAGGCAACTGACGAGGTGCAAACATGTCTAAAACAGACTCCATCGCAATTGGCCAGCTTTAAAAGCTTTATTAAGTGCATCAGCAGCTAAAGAAAAAAGATTTTGGGTTCAGCATCTACTGATATAGTCACTACAATGTGAGATTGTGCTCAATACTCTAAAAGGGTAAAATACCCTTATCGACTAGACAAATAGGAGCACATTAAAAAGTGACGCAAAATTATAAAAAGCTTTGAGCAACAAAAAAAATATCTATTGTTAAAAAGAAACGATTAATGAAACAGTCTGGAGGATTTATTTGGGTCGCTGCTATGGCTTTTCATACCAAGTGCTAACTGGTCTTTTGACTTACCTCTAATGGATTATAGGGAGAAAATGTATCTTGTTCCTAAAAAAAGATATGGACCATTAACAAAATATAGCAAATTCTGTAGCAAATTCTCGGGAGTCAGTGGAGCAAAACTTGGATGCAGAAATGACTTCTATTTTGCAGAGTGATTTATGTTATGGGGAAAAAATAAAAAGGCATACAACTGTGTTGCAAAAAAACTTGGTGAGTGCTAAACAAAATGAGGGGGAAAAAATTAATTTAAAGCTGTTAATGCCGTCTGTTAATCCACCAGCAGAAGAAAAGACTTAACACGCTTCAGATACAGAAACTAATACTATAATTCGTGAAGTGGTTAGCAGTGTAAATGACTGCTTTAAAAAGAATGCTGAACTTCTACTCAGTAAAATGGTTCAGGCTAAACACGTTGCTGGGTGGAATGACAAAGGAGAATTTGTATACAAAGAGTGTGTTGTGCCTGGGTCAAATATACTGGATCTGGTGCGTGGTGTTACACAAAATAATAATGTTACAATTAGGAAGACACCCCAAGGTTGGAATACATTTCTGAGTGCAATGGCTGAACTGAACATCCCATCGAGTGTTGTTGGTAATACAACAATCAGGGAAAACCCTGATGGTTTAAAGATGTTAAATGAGAATTCAGCAACTAATGTTCAAAACCCTTCACAAGAAAGAGATGAGGGAGCCTTCTTTTTAAGGTCCAGATCACTAAGCCCCCCTGGTTATTTACTACCTTAAAAAAGAACTGGTAGACTTATACATCCGACTACTTGGTTGAACATGTATAAATGATTGAGTTTTAAATGTTTTTTTTTCTTATTATTTTGTATTATCTTTGTAGGATTGTTATTGTTTAAATATTTTTTTTTCTCCATAATAAAACTATTGAAATTTGTATTTGTGTCTGTGTTAAATTATACAATTATTTAAACTATTAATCTGTAGTAATACATTACACAATTGGACTCTCTTAAATACAGGAGCCTAATGAAAAGCATGCGCACAAAATTACTTACTAATAAACATGTTTGGAGCTTGCCGCCTAGTACAGAAATTCCTTTACTAGCGACAAGACAGAACATGACTCTAGCTGGCTTCGACTTGTTTCTGACTTGCCCCTAGTACGGATTTCTGTACTGCGGGCAAGTCCAAACATGTTTATTACCGCTTTTGTCGTACCCATATCCTTAAACATAAATAATTTATAACACATTATAAAATTTACTACAAACCCTATTGGATATTACATATAACACAGTAAAGTAAAAACATTGAGCTCATTCCATAAAACAATTATTCAATCAATAAAAATACATTTTATTATATACCGCAACTATATAATTACCATATCAAAATCATTGCAATCAAAATACATTTTATTTATTACGCAACTATATCTTACCATATTCAAAATCATTATCAATATTAAAAAAAGGGGCGGATTCTAGGGGCTGGAACATGGGCGGGGATTTACATAAAAAGGGGGCATGGCACCTGTCAAATTAAGTTTGACGACATGTGTAGCTTCTTACTACTAGTGCCACATTCAAATAGGTGAGTGGTTTAGACATATTAGTACCTTGCAGATGTGGGAGTACTAGATGCAGAGCCTGTGATTTATATAACAATTTCCAATCAATTCACTTCATATATAAAACTGGATAAACTTTTCAAACTAGAGGGTGTGTAAATTGTGCATCTAAGTTTGTAATTTATCTAGGTGGAATGTGACCTCTGCAATAGGCAGTTACATAGGTATGACCACCAAGGGAGGTACGTACTAGAATACGTGAGCATCTGTCATACATTACCAACAACAAAAAATGCTCAGCATATCCACACATTTCATTGACTATAAACCACCAAAATGTAAGCTATTTTTCATGGAGAGCTATAGAACAGATAATGTGTCGTCCTAGAGGAGGTGACACATTTAGGATATTATGCAGGCAGGAGGTATACTGGATGGAGGTATACTGGATCCACAAAATTAAAAACACAGGTCCCACAGGGTTAAATTCGGACCTAGACATAATGAACTACTGGGAATAAATCACACACTCTAAGATATTATCGTTACTCTATAGAGGTTTTGGCAGTTATCTAGAATGTTTTATGGATCCCATGTGTATTAGACTAGTAAATATATTAACTTATGCTTAAAATGTGTAATATGTACATGCATATACTGGATACCTAATTATGTATTTGTATTGGTTATCTCTCGCCTATAAATAAGTATCATCTGATGCCTGCCTGATTATGATGTATACCTGATTTATATATGTATTACTATAGAGGACAGATATTCTTTATATTTACTTATTTACTTGCAAACACAGAATGTTGTTTTGAAAATGATCCACCGAAATAACATATTATAGAATAAAAATCTGATCTATTGAGTATGGGAGGTACTGGTAGCAAAATGAAAGTTAACATATGTTGAGTCTAAATATTTTAACCAATGAAATCAATTTGGGTATTTTAAAAGGGAGGTGTGTGAACACCTGTGCAATATACGGTCTATGAAGAAGGCTCAAGCTGAAACGTGTAAGGACCTGCACTCACATTTGTTTCTTTATGGAAGTATTGTAATTTCAATGTCTACAATAACATTTTGACATTTTACTTTACTAAAAAGCGGATTCCTTGGATTATCCTTTTTTATATTTAGAATATAACCTGAGTAACAACTGGTACATCAATAGGAATTTCAGAAAACTCCCATAATATACACTAAAATGGATACACATATGTAGACACATAAGATAGCAGATTACATTGGTTTGTGGGAACTTACAGGTTTCCGTAGATACATTTTCACTAATATCAAAACCAAAGTTCTATTATGGAATATTGTTTTTGTTAAGTTTGAATTTTTTTAGCTGTTTCGGGTTTCTTTTTTTTCAGCCACAATTAATTCACAAAAATATTTTAAAAAATAACCTCATTATGGGGTAAGAAAAACACACAAACCTATCTTTCACTCCTCCAAACTTAATTAGTAGCAGGTATCTGGCATTAAAAGGAACAGTAAACACCTTGTAACTACAAGACATTTCTGTTTTGTTGCTAAAGAATACTGTCATGATACAATCATGTGGAGTAGTTGATACCTGGATTGGCTACCCGGCAAAGGTGGTATTGTGGTCTCAGCCTGGAAAGGGTTAATGTGAATTGCTTTTTCTTTGTGTGAAATCTGTTTTAAAAAAAGCTGTAAGATGAGCCCCCCCTTTCTTAGCCTTTCACAGGCTTGAGGTGAAGTGTTCTTTATGTAACCGTGTGGAGGAATGCAAAATGCTCCTCTCACTTGGAGACTGATACTGTGAGCCACGACTAGCTGTGTATTGGCTAACCTCATTGTAAATTATAACAAGGGCGGTGTTCTTGACAAGACAAAGAAAGTTTAGTTTAAGTGTATGTAACAGAAAGACTTTTGGTTAGAATTGACCTGGGACCCAAGCCGCTAACATCATGAACAGCAGCTCTCCACATATCTAAAGGAACTTAGTAATAAGTTAGATATTGTGTTTATTTTTTTATGTCCCATTTTTCTTTTTAAAGAATTGTAACTTTGCAACTGTATTTTATTTTTTGAATGTCTTTATAATTTTGCACTGTGTAACCTGTATTGATAATTTTGTTATTAAACACATAGAAAATCTAATTTGTCTTTTGGACTCTAATATCTGAATTCACACTGTTGAGAAACAAGGTTAAAGGCATGTTACCTAATTGTTAAATTGTGTGAGTTCTGGGGGTTCTAAAACACCCCCTTTAATTTCTAGAGTTTTGGTGGTGGCAAAAATTAATAATTAGAGCAGTGTGGACAAGATGTGGGGGTTAATTGGTGGTCCCTTTTAAGGTCCTTTTGTAGAGTTACAAGGTTAAGTAAACCAGAGCTGTGTGCTATTAACCCCTTCATGTTCACTACCCCTCTATTGTGACGTTGAAACGTTTTTTTAGTGCTATTTGTATAGTACTAAAAGAAATGACATGTTTTTGTGTAATTTCCCAAAGACAGAACTCAGTACCTAATTGCAGACATACAGTGCAAAGAAGCAGTTCTTTTTCCCTCCCTCTTGTTTGTTGCTACGCTCATTATGGAAGCATATAAGAAAATGCCTAAATATTCCCTGGAGCTGCTTTGTCAGGAGAGAGTCATTGCAACTTTTAGCAAAACAAAGGAGCAGTTGGTCCATGGAACTGCAGCAGGCAGATGACATTCCAGCAGAGCAGATAACAGGCACAGAAAGGGTTACTGTGGAACTGGTAACCCAGGAGATACCTACTGCTGTAACCCCTGGGAGTGCAAAGCAGACTGAGCTACAAACAGCTCTCAGGTACTTGGTGGATGCTGAACCCAAACTAAGAATGGAATTGTTCCTCAAGTATCAAGAAGCAGCTGAGAGAAAAAGGGCGGCTGCTGAGCACCAAGCTGAGAAAGAAAAGGGAGGCTGCCAAGAGAGAGAAAAAGAAAGGGCGGCTGCTGAGCAAGAAAGGGAAGCTGCTGAGCGCCAAGCTGAGAAAGAAAGGGAGGCTGCTGAGCGCCAAGCTGAGAAAGAAAGGGAGGCTGCTGAGCGCCAAGCTGAGAAAGAAAGGGAGGCTGCTGAGCTCCAAGCTGAGAAAGAAAGGGAGGCTGCTGAGCTCCAAGCTGAGAAAGAAAGGGAGGCTGCTGAGCGCCAAGCTGAGAAAGAAAGGGAGGCTGTTGAGAGAGAAAAAGAAATGGTGGCTGCTGAGCGCCAAGCGGAGAAAGAAAGGGAGGCTGCTGAGCGCCAAGTGGAGAAAGAAAGGGAGGCTGCCGAGCGCCAAGCTGAGAGAGAGCATCAATTAAAGCTTGCTTGTCTGGAGAGAGAAACTGTCTCACCTGTTAGTGACCTAGAGACCCCCTTTGTTCCCAGAGTGCGTGCAGATATTTTTCCCACTCTGGAGAAAAATGGCAATGTGGATGTATTCCTGCATAGCTTTGAAAAAGTTTGCAGACAGTTCCAGTTGCCAAGGGAGCAGTGGGCCAAGTACCTTACCCCTGGCCTGAAAGGTCCTGCACTGGAGGCTTTTTCTGAACTACCCCCAGAGTCTGATCAGGACTAGGATGCCATTAAAGCTGCACTGCAAAAGAGGTATAATCTTACTCCTTAAATATACAGAAAGAAATTACATACTCTGTAGAAGGGTACATTTGAGAGCTATGCTGCAGTTCTTGGAAACCTGGAAAAGGTGAAGGAGCAATTCGTACAGCTGTGCCCATTAGAGGTACAGCAATGGGTTCTGGACAGGAGACCCCAAAATAGCATTGGAGGCGGGTGCGTCAGCAGATTTTTTACACAGCCAACAGGCCACCAGTGAATGGGAGAAAATCCTTTTTTTAAGGGGGCATCCACCTGGAAAGGAGCTGCTCCATGATCCCCCTTCACAACGCCTGTTGTGCCTTAGTTTAATGTGTCTGTTCCCTCTGGGAAAGAAGAGGGCCACACTGGGCCAGGGGGATACCCGTCTGCGTTTCACTTGTAACCAGATTGGGCATCTGAGTTTCACCTGCCCAGAGAAGAAGCAGCCTGAGGGTGGGAATATGGCTGGGGGACCAGCATCTGATATGTTTGTGGGTGGGTTCCCAAGGCAAAAGCGGAGAAATAACCTACAGAGGGCATCTGTGGGTGACCAGGTGGCAACAGGACTCAGGGATAGTGGAGCTTCGGTTACCTTGGTGCATCCTGAAATGGTAAAGCTGGAGAACATTATACCAGGGAGGACTGTGTCCAGTCAAGGAATTGGGGGAGTTTGCCCCGCATTGCCTGTGGCATGAGTGTACCTTTATTGGGGTGTGGGAAAAGGTTTGCGGGAGGTGGAGATTTCTGCGGATACTGTTGATGTTTTGCTGGGCAATGATTTGGGCCGGATGCTTTGTCAGTACGCCCCAGAAGACAACACCTGCAACCTGGAAGGGCCAGTAGAGGGCCCTGCACCAACTGAGGTACTGTGTGAAACTTTGGGGGACCCAGAGGTGAGCCTGGGGATGGACACATCGCTAGATGAACCAGAGCTGGAGGTATCCCACCAAAGGATAAAGGATGATTCCCTTGAACATGATTGCTGGGAGGGGGGGGGGGGCTGAGGGTTAATGCAGTAATGTCTTGTTCTAATGAAGAGGGATGTATTGAAAATGTTTGTGACAATGTTGCTTCTATTGAACCTGGGCACTGGGAGGGAGAGCCTAGGGTTAATGATTTACCTGAACCTGTACCAGTACTGTACTGTGCCAGTGAAAAGGGTTATACTGCCATTGATTGTGACAACGGGATGCCTGATGCAGTGTGTGGGAATGTGAGAGGGCCGCAGGGCTGGGCAGAAGGGCAGCCTGAGTGTGTATACCCTTCTGTGCTAGAACCAGCATTGCATGCCCAAGAGAAATGTATGGAATAGGCAAGGCCAGAAATGAGTGAAGTGACAGCTATACCCCAGGAAAATGTAGGACGAGTGGAGTAAAGTGGCCAGTGTGATGTGTCAGGTGCCTGAGTGTGGTGTGCCAGCTGAGTGGAGTGAGCAGGGGGCAGGGAAAGAGGCTTATTCTCTGTTTTCCCCTGAGGTAAAATGCACCCTTAGCGAGGGATGTCAGCTACACAGCTGCAAAGGAGAACAGGTGACAGGTATGTGTCAGTCTGTCCCTGAAACAGCATTGCATATGCAAGGAGGAGTGAAGGGCATGGCTGGTGTAGGGGCAATGGTGCCCCCAGCCCTGTTACAGAGAAACACAGGATGGGACCCTGGATGTCTGTGGACCTCCCCTACAGGAATGGCAGATGTGAAGAGGAGGGGGAGGGAGATGTGACTTCCCCCTGCAGCTCTCCCACAGTTGTGTGCGTCCTGGATAGAGTGTGTGGGCCAAGAAGCTGCAGTGACTAGTGAACCTGCTACCCCTACAGAGCATACTGGGGTAGGTGTGAACAGTGGACTTAGGACATATAAGTGGGTTAGAGAAACCCCAGAAAAAAATACACATATAGCACTCAGGAGCTGTATATAAGTATGTGGCAGCGTACTGCTGGTGTGTAAATGGTTATTATTCCAGTTAATTATCAAAAAGATTGGGTGTGGATAGGGGTTAAAATATAACTTTTATTGATATTATGCAACTAAAAGTGTGGGAAACAAAAACTTTACTTAAAAACACACAAAATAGATTGACTCGATGTTTGAAAATCGATTTATACATATGTATTGATATATTTGTGATCTAAGAGGGGGCAATTGTAGAATCCAAGTCTCAGTGGGAATTATAGAAAATAACCTGGTGGATTAATGGTTTTTACATACTGTAGGTACGTAAACCACTGATAGTGCTGGTATGTGGATAATGACACCCACTGTTATTGCTTGGTTTAAGCTGGTGTATCAAATATGATCCAAAATTCTAATGTTTTATACTGAGTTTTCACACCAGTTTGCAATAGTTTGACTATCACCACTTGATATGTTTATCGATTGACAATATATATGGCTGTATATCAAATTATAGCAAAAACATTAGGTTACGGTAATGATCTATATTATTAAAATATTCCACTATTTGTGGCTAGTATGTAAAAACACTGAGTTGAATGCTGATAGGTATATAATGTCTACGAATAATGTTAATTTTTAAGCAGTGCTTAGCGTTATTAATGCTTCATATATTTTTGGCTCATATCTAATGCAGATATTCCGCGATTGCAGCTCATATGTAAAGGACACTGTCTTCATATGTAAATTGGTTTTGAATACAATCCTGGTATATATATATATATATATATATATATATATGATCTGCAAATAGCATTCATGTGAAAAGCAATGTTTTAAATTCCTGTTGCTTTGTTTGAGCTAATATATCAATGGGAGTTGTATAACTTGTGTTATTTAACTGGTAGTATATGTAACAGTGTGTCTATTTGTTACAAATCCTTATGTTGCAATTCTGGCTTATATTTGTGTCTTATATATCATGCAACGTGTATCTCAATTGCAGCTTGTATATAAAGATACTATATTACAATTGTGGTGTGTGCTTATGTCTCATGTGTTAAACTATATCTTTAATAATTGCTGTTTTCTTATATAGAGACCGTTACACTATACATGTAATACATAAGTTGTGCACTAATTGGATCTCGAGGTCTTGTGTATAAAGACCGTTACACCATACTTGTGATTCGTAAATTATGCACTGATTGGATCTAATAGTCTAGGGCTTGTATGTAAAGACTGCTACATCATGCCTGTGATTCGCAAGTTATGGACTGACTAGATCCAACAGCCTTGCACTCATTATAAGGTTCCACTAAATATAAGGATTTGATATTCTCCCAAAAATACAAAGGGCCCAATATTTTTGCCCAAAAAGGAAAAAGCAATTGAATACAAGCAGAAATATATGCAACAGCTATTTAGCATAATCGTTAAAGTTCAGTGTTGACTGAGTTAGATTGTCCAGCGTTTCACACTATATTATTCAGCTCAATTTATGCCCCATATTTTGCGGATTTTGCTTACATCTGTATGGAATACTTAAGTTATAGAATAGATTGGTCAAGTATTGTGGCTAGTTAAAATAAAGGAGTTTCCATTGACTCCTCACCAAGTCCCTAACATGTTTCGCCGCCTAGCACGGCTTTTTCAAAGGGTATCGCGATCATAGCGTCCTCGGTCTCTATTTATGGCGGTGCATTGCATATCCCCACCCATTTTGAAGACGTCATCTTGGGAGCGCAGTTTAGAGAGAATTCTGGGTATTGTAGGCTTACATCAGCTGGCAATGTTGTCAGGGTGATATTAAGAAGATCATACTCATTACCACTATGGGAAATATATGTCTGTGTTTTAAATCCTAAAAACTGTTGATTATTCAGATATATATATTGGGAGTATTTGTTGTATGTTAGATAGGCATATTAGTATCGAACAGTAATCCTCTTTATCCTGTAGATTTTTATGATCTTAATAATTGATTGTATGTCTGTATATTTAATGAACGTAAAAATAAGTTGATTATTGTTTGTGCCTCATTATATTGATTGATAACTGATATATCATAAAATGTAATGTGTGAAAGTGAACATTGAATTGTTGTGAGTGCTGACTTGTGATGAAATAATAAGTGGGACGTGCCCCCCTATATATAGGTGGGCGATATGGTTGATTGGGTGACAAAATTACATAAAGATACGTGTATTTACAATTTGTAAATATGCAAGGCAGGGGAGTTTATCAAACCCCTGTGTTCTCAAGTGAATAGTATAACCATCATAGTGACAAAAAAGTGTTTATCATGTTTGATAAAAATTAGATAAGATATTGAATAGATTTATTCCTATTGTGGACTATTCAAAGAAAAAGAAAAAAGTATATTGTATATAAAGTTTTTTTGTATTGAACAGTAGTGTAGAGTAATTAAGATCACAATCTTAATAATTGGAATGGACAATAAGAGGTCAGTTACAAAATTTGTAGGTTTGAATATTTATGTATTTTATAGGATTTAAATAACTATATTATGAGCATGGTCTTTGAAAATCTTCTATCATCTATAAAAATGAACTAAAATTATTTTGTTCATTCAGTCCATGTGGTTGAACAGAATTTAGTAGAAAAATCCACCTTGTTTCAGCACGGAGTAAAGATTTCTCTAGGTTACCTCCTCTGATTCCTAGGTGTATTTTGTTGTAACCCGAAACATTTTATTTCGGAATGTTTTGACTGGTGGCTGTACAAAAAATGTCTTGCAACCGAAGTGATTTATTTTTACCTTCTTTGAGATCTTTTTCAGCGTTTTTTAATGTATAATGTGTTAGGTGTTCCTGAAGTCTAGTTCTAACTTTTCTGGATGTCATTCCTATGTAGAATTTATCACACTTGCATTTAAGGGCATATATTACTTCCTCTGTATGACAATCTATATATGTATTGATTCTGTGACATTTGTTGAATCTATCTGTGATGGTATTGGTTTTGAGCATGAAGCTGCATGTATTGCATGTGCCACATTTAAATGAGCCAGGTTTCAAGGCATTCCGGGTTTTCTGTCCTTTAAAGTGACTTGGACTAACCATGTCCTTAAGATTTTTCACTCTTCTGTAACCCACTTGGACAGTATCACCCAAAATTTTTGATAATATCGGGTGAGATCTAAGGATGTCTCAGTGGTCGTTTAGGATTCCTAGAATTTTCCTTGAGTTTGGATTATAGGTTGTTATGAATCTTACTTGATTTTAAGATTTTTTGGTTTTGTTTCAAGTAATGTTGGTCTCGGTGTAGTTCTCGCTCTATATTTGGCTTTTTTTAATAGATCTTTAACTATATCCCCTTGCTAGTAGTCTCTCTTTTAGCTCTTTTGCTCTCAGGTTATAATTTAGTTCCGTAGAACAATTTCTCCTCATGCGTAAAAATTCCCCAATGGGTAATGATTTAATTGTATTGGGAGCATGAGCACTCGAGCTTTGTAACATACTGATAGTAGCTGTGTTTTTCCTATGGACATCTGTAATTAGGTCTCCATTTTCATTTTTGGTTATTAGAAGGTCTAGAAAGGATATAGATTTCAGATTTGCCTCATAAGTTAGTTTTATATTGGCTTCATTGTTGTTGAGTTGGTTGAGGAACTGATCCAATTCTTCTTTTGGTCCCTCCCACAAGAATAGCACATCATCAATGTACCGCAGTCATAGTGGTATAATCTGTAGGTACTTGACATTAGAATCAGAGAAGACAATGTTTTGCTCCCACCAACCTAAAAACAGGTTGGCGTATGTGGGAGCACATGCAGTGCCCATCTCAGTTCAGCGAATTTGCAAATAGAATTGATGATTAAATGTGAAAAAAATTATGAGTTAGAACAAATTTAAGTAGAACGATAAAATAATGTTCCATATTTTCTTCAGATCCCATTTTTAGGAAGTATTTGGTTGCTTTTAGACCTAGATCGTGTTGGATACTAGTGTATAGTGACTCAACATCAGCAGTTACAAGCCATGTGGAATGGTTTATGTGTATATTAGAAAGCTGAAGTAGAACATCTCTAGTATCTTGTATATAAGAACTTAATTGTCGAGATACTCTGAGTCTAAAGTCAACATACTGGCTAGCCTTTTCAGTTAGGCTATTTATTCCAGAGATTATTGGACGGCCAGGTGGATGGTTTATGTTTTTGTGTACTTTAGGAATTAAATAGAGAGTAGGTGTCGTCAGATTAGGATTATTAAGAAACGTATATTCTTTAGATGTTATTATTTTTCGTTTTCGGCTGACAAATAATTTGGTGTATTTTTGAACATATTCTTGCATAGGAATGTAATTTATTTTTTTGTAGCAAGATTTATCATTGAGTTATAATTCTGCTTCTTTGAGGTATAGTTCTGTTGGCCAGATTACGACATTGCCACCCTTATCTGAGTTTCTAATGATGACATCATGCCAGTTTTGTATTTCTTCCAAAGCTTTGAGTTCTTGTTTTGTTAAGTTTTTAGGAGCTTTGATATCTTCAATTTTGATTATTTCTGTACAAATAATCTGGTTGAAAACCTCTAATTGAGGACAATTTTGTGTTTCTGGTATAAAATTTGATTTATTCTTGATCTTGTTTCTCCAGAGAGATTCTTTAGTAGATTCGTTTTCCTTTAATAATTCCTCCAGGATTTCTAAACAATTGTTTTCTTCCTCTGACCAGGTGTCTTTGTTATTGGGGTCAGCAGTTTTGCTGTACATCCTTTTTAGTGCTATTTTTCATAAAAATAATTGAAGATCTTTAATTATTTCAAATTTGTCCATCGCCGATGTAGGGCAAAATGACAAGCCCTTGGAAAGCACATTGTTGCGATGTACAGTAAGTTTGTTATCCGATAAATTAATTATCCTCATTGTTTTAACCTTATTCGTGAAAAGGGACTTGGAGGTCTTCGGTATGGTGTGTGACCTGGTTTGTTTTGTTTGTTCTGGGTTCGACTTCTCATTTGTCTCTTTGGTTTTCCCCCTGCCTCTTCGGGTGTGTTTGTTTCTGAAGAGGCACCTTCTCCTAAAAAATCTTTTTGTTTGATATGAGTTGATGGTAGATTTGATGTTGAAGTTGATGTTTGAGGTTCAGTGTCCGTGTCTTCATTATCAGATTCTTCCCCTTCCGTATCTGATACATCACTTTGAATAACATTAACCCGTGATTGTCTATTTTGGTTAGTGTTGGTCTTTCTTTTCCATTTGTTAACGTTTTTATTATCATAATCTGACTTGTCCCTGCTGAGTTTGCCTTGTTTTGTATGTTTAATTTCTTGTTCGTATTTTTCTAGTTCCTGCTAATATTTTTTATACATATTCTCAAAGTCTTTGTGTGTCTCAAATTCTTTTAGTTGTATATTTTGATTTTGAATTTCCTTTTCTAATAGATCATATTCAGATTTATCATGTCTGATCAATATTTTCATTAGTTTTACTGAACATTCACTGAGTTATTCCTCCCATTCTGTCCCTAAGTTTGGATCACGGAATTCAAACGCAGTATATAACTATCCTTAAAGGGACACTGAACCTAATTTTTTTCTTTCGTGATTCAGATAGAGCATGACATTTTAAGCATCTTTCTAATTTACTTCTATTATCAAATCTTCTTTATTCTATCAATCTGGACTTTATACCTCCGACAACAAGGCTAGCCACTGTCATAAAGTTACTATAAAAAGTTTTTCAGCTGTTATCCACTAAAGCCAATTAGGGACATATATGTAACAGGTTTAGCCTTGAGAAAGTCAGCAAGTTTGCATTCCATGTTCTGATAATGAGAAATTGCTCAACTTTCAGTAATAAATTACACGAAAGGGGCAAAATAATGAAAATATATTGCAAAGTTGTTTTATTATTCATAACTAGGAATGAATGCTTTTGTGCAGCTCTATATGAAAAATGTCAGAAAACAATCTGTTTGGTCTGTTATGTGTACAGTATTGCAAAGCTAAATAATGACTGTAAATGCAGTGTGTGAGCATAGTAGCTGTAATGAGTCTAGCAACAAAATTGGTCTGAACAAAAAAGCAGGAGGTTGGATTATTTAGGCCTGGCTGAGAAATAAGCATGCAATTCTGTAACCAAAGACTAAGAGAAATGCTACTGTGTTTATGCCGAACTTGCATATCACAAGTCTGCCAGGTGCAGTTTAAGAAAAGGAAACCTTGGTTTCCAGCCATTATCCTATTTTCTGTGGTATTGGTTAATTTCATGCTAGATAAGGAACAAAGGACAAAAGTGCATTGCAGTTTGGACAAGAAACCACTAGATGGTGCTGCAAGCTAACAAGAAAATACATTGGAGAAATATAGCTATTTTAATATATGAAAATACACAAAAAGGAGCCGAAAAGGCAACATTTATAGCATAACTTTGTCCTGACTAATAGACCTAAATGCATTATTAAATAATAAATATGTACATTCTGTGTTTTTACCCATAACTTGTTATTAAACATATTCAAGAGGCTAAGGCTTTTACTCTACTATGATTAACACTGGCTATTTTTATGTTGCATGCTGCAATAATATAGCCAGTGAATCTATATTATCATCATCATCCATTCAGTTAAGTTCAGTGCCTGGTGCAAGATTTGTTTTGGGCCCCCCAAATAAATACCCTAAGTAACAGTACCTAGCAATACATAACCATTACCCCCAAACAGAATTAATTCTAACTGCAAGGCATCTCAGCAACTACAAATAGACAGTCACTCCTTTGTGACTGCTCAAATATTAACTCCCTTTTATTTATGGAGACATTCCCCATCCCACTATGGATGCTCATGATTGGGATCTTGCACTTTAAGGACATAGAAAATTCCTACAATACCAGATTTAAAGGGACAGCGTACTGTAATATTTTCTCCGCTTGAGCCCATATTGGCTCTTCTTAATAAGGTCAATGGGGGATGGAGTTTGGATCTGAAAAATAATTGCAATAAAAAGGATGCTAATTTGTTTTAAAAGTGTTAAGACTAGGACAATTTTATTTTATAGCAACACAACAGAAATGTCTTAAAGTTACTGTCCCCACTTTCTCACTCTCTTTAAGAATTTATTTATCTGTACTAGGTTGTACAAACGCTTTAGACTTCATTGTAGCTAAAAGTAACATACCTGCTTCTCAAAATGCCCCCCCCCCCCCATACAAATGGAATATTCCAGATTTTGTTATATTACATACTCACTGTATAACCTATTAAAGATTTCAATTAAACATTTACCATTTCTTTATATATTTGCATCTGGAAGTTGATTTGATTATTCTGTTTTTTTCGAACACCTCTAACAATATGTTGAATCCTCTTTCTGTAATAGTCAACTTAAAGGGACACTGAACCCAATTTTTTTCTTTCGTGATTCAGATAGAGCATGCAATTTTAATTTTTTTGAAAAAGGCATCGAAGCTTTTTTTTGGTTCAGACTCTGGAACTTTTTTTTTATTGGTGGATGAATTTGTCTACCAGTCAGCATCCCAGGTTGTTCACCAAAAATGGGCCGGCATCTAAACTTACATCCTTGCATTTCAAATAGATACCAAGAGAATGTAGAAAATGTGATAATAGCAGTAAATTAGAAAGTTGCTTAAAATTTCATGCTCTATCTGAATCACAAAAGAAAAAAAATTGGGTTCAGTGTCCCTTTAAGCTTAAAGTAACTCCTTAAAACTGAATATATGATTATTTTTCTTTGTATCATCAATCCAGGTTTATCAAAAGTAGAGACATTTGTCTCACATTTATTTTAATATGAAAAAATGTATGGTATATTTAAAGGGATAGTCTAGTCAAAATTAAACTTTAATGTTTGGATAGAGCATGCAATTTTAAGCAACTTTCTAATTTACTCCTATTATCAAATTTTCTTTGTTATCTTTATTTGAAAAAGCAAGAATGTAAGCATAGGAGTCGGCCCATTTTTGGTTCAGCACCTGGGTAGCACTTTCTGATTGGTGTCTAAATGTAGTTACCAATCAGCAAGCACTACCCCAGGTGCTGAACCAAAAAATGAGCCAGCTCTTATGCTTACATTCAAATAAAGATAGCAAGAGAACAAAGAAAAATTGCTAATTGGAGTAAATGAGAAAGTTGCTTAACCCCTTAAGGACAAGGCCATTTTCAATTTCTTTCCCTTAAGGACCAGGGCTATTTTTACATTTCTGCGGTGTTTGTGTTTAGCTGTAATTTTCCTCTTACTCATTTACTGTACACACACATATTAGATACTGTTTTTCTCGCTATTAAATGGACTTTCCAAAAAAATACCATTATTTTCATCATATCTTGAAATTTACTATAATTTTTTTTAAAAATATGAAAAAATGGAAAAAAACACACACACTTTTTCTAAATTTGACCCCCAAAATCTGTTCCACATCTACAACCACCAAAAAACAACCATGCTAAATAGTTTCTACATTTTCTCCTGAGTTTAGAAATACCCAATGTTTACATGTTATTTGCTTTATTTGCAAGTTATAGGGCAATAAATACAAGTAGCACTTTGCTATTTCCAAACCATTTTTTCTCCAAAATTAGCGATAGTTACATTGTAACACTGATATCTGTCAGGAATCCCTGAATATCTCTTTACATGTATATATTTTTTTTTAGTAGACAACCCAAAGTATTGATCTAGGGCCATCTTGGTATATTTCATGCCACCATTTCACTGCAAAATGCGATCAAATAAAAAAAAAATCGCAAACTTTTTCACAAACTTTAGGTTTCTCACTGAAATTATTTACAAACAGCTTGTGCAGTTATGGCACAAATGGTTGTAAATGCTTCTCTGGGATCCCCTTTCTTGAGAAATAGCAGACATATGGCTTTGGCGTTGTTTTTTGGTAATTAGAAGGCCTCTAAATAACGCTGTGCACCACACTTGTATTATGCCCAGTAGTGAAGGGGTTAATTAGGTAGCTTGCAGGGTTAATTTTAGCTTTAGTATAGAGGAGATCAGTCTCCCACCTGACACATCCCACCCCCTAATCCCTCCCTGACCCCTCAAAAAACAGCTCTATTCCCTCCCCCATCCCACAATTGTGACTGCCATCTTAAGTACTGGCAGAAAGTCTGCCAGTACTAAAATAAGCTTTTTTTTTAAAAAATACATTCATAGTTTTTGCAGTGTAGGTTTCCCCCTAACCCCCCAACCTCCATGATCCCTCCCTCAAACAGCTCTCTTAAACTCCCTCCTCTTCCTATTTGTGGCCATTTTAGGTACTGGCAGCTGCCTGCCAGTATCCAATTTCTTAACAAAAATGTGCTTTGTTAATTTCTTTATTTAACCCCATTTTTCCGTAGTGTAGCTCCCCCCCTCAATATCGTACTCCCCCCCCCCGATCCCCTTTCTAAAGGAATATTTACTTTCCTCCCTCTCCCATAGATGTACCATTGATCTCGTGCACGCACGCTCCCGCCCATCTTGAGGCAACTAGTCCAGCGATGGGCTGCCCACCCACCAACGATCGGAATCATCGCTGGCTGATGCAGAGAGGGCCACAGAGTGTGCCAAAAAAGGTATTGCAGTGATGCCTCAATATCGAGGCATCACGGCAATACCTTGAATGCGGCTGGAAGCAATCAGGATCGCTTCCAGCTGCTTTAAAGGGACAGTCTACACCAGAATTTTTATTGTTTTAAAAGATAGATAATCCCTTTATTACCCATTCCCCAGTTTTGCATAACCAACACAGTTATAATAATATACTTTTAACCTCTGTGATTATCTTGTATCTAAGCCTCTGCAAACTGCCCCTTTATTTCAGTTCTTTTGACAGACTTGCAGTCTAGCCAATCAGTGCCTGCTCCCAGATAACTTCACGTGCACGAGCACAGTGTTATCTATATGAAATACGTGAACTAACACCCTCTAGTGGTGAAAAACTGTTAAAATGCATTCTGAAAAGGGGTGGCCTTCAAGGTCTAAGAAATTAGCATATGAACCTCCTAGGTTAAGATTTTAACTAAGAATACCAAAAGAACAAAGCAAAATTGGTGATAAAAGTAAATTGGAAAATTGTTTAAAATGACATGCTCTATCTGAATCATGAAAGTTTATTTTTGCCTAGACTGTCCCTTTAAACCCCTGACGACGTACAGGGTACGTCGCTGGTCTTTAAAGACCAGTTTGTGTATGACGTACCCTGTACGACGTGTGTCGTTAAGTGGTTAAAATTGCATGCTCTATCTGAATCATGAACGTTTAATTTTGACTAGACTATTCCTTTAATGGTTGAGGAATAATACTGATTTTTATTGCTCTAAAAAAGGTTGAGGAATAATACTGATTTATATTGCACTAAGAAGGCAGAGGAATAATACTGATCTATATTGCACTGAGCAGGTAGAGGAATAATACTGATTTATATTGCACTGAGCAGGTTGAGGAATAATACTGATTTATATTGCACTGAGACGATAGAGGAGTAATACTGATTTATATTGCACTAAGAAGGCAGAGGAATAATACTGATTTATATTGCACTGGGCAGGTAGAGGAGTAATACTGATTTATATTGCACTGAGCAGGTAGAGGAGTAATACTGATTTATATTGCACTGAGAAGGTTGAGGAATAATACTGATTTATATTGCACTGAGACGATAGAGGAGTAATACTGATTTATATTGCACTAAGAAGGCAGAGGAATAATACTGATTTATATTGCACTGAGCAGGTAGAGGAATAATACTGATTTATATTGCACTGAGAAGGTTGAGGAATAATACTGATTTATATTGCACTGAGAAGGTTGAGGAATAATACTGATTTATATTGCACTGAGGCGATAGAGGAGTAATACTGATTTATATTGCACTAAGAAGGCAGAGGAATAATACTGATTTATATTGCACTGAGCAGGTAGAGGAATAATACTGATTTATATTGCACTGAGAAGGCAGAGGAATAATACTGATTTATATTGCACTGAGCAGGTTGAGGAATAATACTGATTTATATTGCACTGAGACGATAGAGGAGTAATACTGATTTATATTGCACTGAGAAGGCAGAGGAATAATACTGATTTATATTGCACTGAGCAGGTAGAGGAATAATACTGATTTATATTGCACTGAGAAGGTTGAGGAATAATACTGATTTATATTGCACTGAGAAGGTTGAGGAATAATACTGATTTATATTGCACTGAGAAGGTTGAGGAATAATACTGATTTATATTGCACTGAGAAGGTAGAGGAATAATACTGATTTATATTGCACTGAGAAGGTTGAGGAATAATACTGATTTATATTGCACTGAGACGTTAGAGGAGTAATACTGATTTATATTGCACTAAAAATGTAGAGAAATAATACTGATTTAATATATTGTTCTACAAAAACAGGAGTCTATGAATCTTTAAATCTAATCGAAGCTGATATAGGCACATGCAAGTCTGTCCAAGAATCCTTTATATCCAAGAAGAATACTGGCTGTTTTCCATGTCTTGGTTGTGTCCATTGTAGTTCTATTATCAAAAGCCCTTATTGTTTACACCCTCATACTGGCTATAAAAATTACTAGTGACCACTTCACATGTGATTCCCGCTTTGTGGTTCATATGATTAAATGCCAATGTGTCTATTTTGGAGAGACCACCAGGCGTATACAGGATTGCATTATTGAGCACAAGAGTAATAATTTGTTGTAAAGTGACATCTGCCCCTGTAGCCTGTCATTTTTTAAAAGCGGACATCAAATTAGCCAATTACGTTTTCAGGTTATAGAACAAAGTAATTTTCCAAGAAGAGGTGGGAATAGGGAGTTATTGTTAAAAAGTGAAACTTATTGGATATTTCAGCTTCAGAACCTAAAGCCATAAACAGAGAAATAAAATTAGTATGTTTTTTTTTATTAATAGTATATATGTTACCTAATAGATTGAGTTAATTTAAGTGTTGAATTGTGAGTAACTTTTTATCCATACATAGCACAATATAGAATTTTTAACTCTCTCTTTGCTTCAAACATAATTTGTTTGTAACCTTTATTATCCACTAGAGGTCACTGTTTGTAAGACTAAAAATGTATTCTGTACATCAAGAGTTAAAGCAGGTATGCTACAATAAAGGTAACTAAGGTTATGACACCTTTATCACTTGACTAAGGGATGTCCCCCCCCGAAATGTGTTTGCTTGTGCCCCATCCCATGTAAGCAATAAAGAGATTTTATTTTGGATTGTAGTCTACACCTCTTTTGCTTTTTTTAGGAATACAGCAACCTCATATGAAGGAGAAATTAGAAAACAAAAAAATTGCTTTTCCTCTGTTGCGAAGAAAAACAAAAACTTGCTTTTCCTCTGTGCAAAGTGAACCTGAAGTAACAGACAGGTTGTCTCTTGCATCAGTAGACTGTGAATTTATTTTCTAGCAGACTAACGACTAAAGACATCCAGAGGCAAGAGAGACAGACAACCCTACAGGAATACTATACAATGTAAAATATATAGCGAGTGAGTGAGCTACAATCATATACAGTCTATAAAGCAACATAATAAAACGAGTCTAGAAGCTTGTGACAAAGGTTGCTGCGAGTGGGAAACGGTCTACTAGAAAAAAAAATACAAACACTCAAATCCTGGCTCATTAAGCAGCCTCCATTGGGAGCATTGTGGTAGTATATAATATAATACTATGATGCACCCAATGGAGGCTGCCTCCTCTTGATCCAGGATGTGAGTGTTTGTATTTTTTGCTCTAGGAGTCAGTCTCCCACTCTCAACAACCTTTATGTACTGTCTGAACTGAATGGACCGTTGCAGGGGACTTATTGTTCACGCATTATGGTTTTAATTAGGTTTAATAATGGTTATTTGTAGGCAGCTACAGGTCTGGGTATTTCACTACTACTAGAGTTTGCTTTGGACCTCTTTTCTGTCCAGTAGGGATTACACAGTCCCTACACTGGATATGGAAGTGCCATGCAACAAGTGCCCTATTTTGCACTCATGTTGATGCTGTTTTTTTAAATCAAGTCTTTTAGTTTTAGAACAGGAAACTTGTGATTATGTGTTCCCTAGAGGCACAACACGTTATAGCAACAGGGGAGTGATTTACCCATTACATACCGTTGGGCTATGTACATCTTCTACCAATATGCAACATATGGTTTATAAACATCCTTTTAGATAGAGCACTGCTGCATATACTAATCCTTACTGGGAAGCCACAAGCCCCTCAGTAGCACATGCACTCGGTGATGGTCTTTATGGCGCAGTCCAAATTATGTTGCCTAGGAGATGCTAAGCACAGCGCCTTTTCCTCTGTGGCTGGAGTTAGTGTCAGGCTGTCAGCTTGAAATATGTGGACTGGAGTCATCCACCTGCGGAGTACCGGTCCACATATTGCTACATTGCTCCAGGTCAGGATTCTGCAATAATATAGCAGGATCCTGACCTGGAGGAATGTATGTTTATTTAATTCCACTACAAGGCCAGCCCAGGACTTGTACACAATGCTGCACAATGGACAAGAAGGTCGATCCATAGAAGGAGCCCCCCCAAAGTCCTGGTCAGGACTCAGATACCAAGTTAAAATAAATTGGGAAAAAAATATATAAAAATAAATTATAATTTGTGTGTTTTGATGCATGGGCCTCCTTAAAATTGCAGGAGTGGGCTAGCCAAGAGAGGAGACAGACGTGTCAATAGAGAGCTCCCGCAGAAGTTAGAGCCCAAAGAGCTAAAAAGTAGAATTTGTACTGAAATTTTCAGATTGTGGGGTAGCGACATTGCCCTCTAGCCTAAGGGATACACAGCGGTGAGAGTGCCCTGAGCATATTGCACTTTAGGACGCAGATACTAAGGAGAGAACTAGAGCTCCGGATCCTGATCCGCCTGCAGAGGCAAGCGGGCTGGCGAAGTGTACCCTGTGTATACCCATCATTGGCACCAGTCCTACCTACATAGGGTGAGAAGCCAGAGCGGCAGCATACACAGTGGAAGCGCTTTCCCTTTGGCGCGAACAGCCGCCATTACTGATCAGTGTGCACTAACCTGTGTCATTGAGAAGCGCAACGATAAGGGTGAGCTGGAACGGGTGTATCCTGTTAGGGGAGACCTGCTTTATAGAGGCTACTGTTGCTCCCAACTATAACACTCCTAGCACACACAAGAAAAATCACTAACAGGGGACATTCTCAGCGCTGCTATATAAGCACTGTGCAGGAGCTGCAGCACACTCCCGTGTAGAGCTCTGTCATTGCCAGTTTTAGGCTATATCAGCAGGACAGTAGTTGCGCCTTACACGGCCCACTAGTGCAGGCCCTGGGAATTGGATAGCAGTACTAGCCTGGACTGGGCCAGCTGTCACAGTGTGCAGGCACGCATTCACTTAGAAACTAACCCCAAGTACAGAGGCAGGCTTCCCCTATTTTACAGTTAAAGGGACAGTAAAGTAAAAAAAAAATATCTTTCATGATTTAAATAGGGCATGTAATTTTAAATAACTTTCCAATTTACTTTTATTACCAATTTTGCTTTGTTCTCTTGGTATTCTTAGTTGAAAGCTAAATCTAGGAGGTTCATGTGCTAATTTCTTAGACCTTGGAGACTGCCTCTAATCTGAAAGCATGTTGACAGTTTTTCACCAATAGAGGGCGATAGTTCATGTGTTTCATATAGATAACATTGAGCTCAGGAACGTGAAGCTCCTAGAAGTCAGCACTGATTGGCTAAAAATGCAAGTCTGTCAAAATAACTGAAATAAGAGGGCTGTTTGCACAGGCTTAGATACAAGGTAATCACGGAGGTAAAAAGTATATTATAACTTTGTTGGTTATGCAAAATTGGGGAATGGGTAATAAAGGGATTATCTAGCTTTTTAAACAACAAAAATTATGGTGTTTACTTTCCCTTTAAGGCTGCTACATTTAAGCCACAGAGTTGAATCCTATAGATGTCAGAGACCTGGGCCCGCACTTTAATACAATTCATCATTGCAGGGACAGACTTGCATCCATACAATCCTTCCCAGAAGCTGTGATAGTGCAGGCCTGTATTGGGGTCCTATATGATAAAGACCCAGCAGGGCTGCTTCAAATCTGCGCAAACTGTCCACTTTTTATGCCCTCCTTGCTTAATGATAATCAGCTGGGGACACTCCTGCCCACTTTTACTACGGTGTGCTTAAACGTAAAATGATTGTCTAAAGTGACCATGGTTCCCCTGCTCACCAGTGAGACCATATTGTGGCCATTGATAAACCACAGACAACATACATACCTTTCCCTACTTCTATTTGCTGAACTGATAACCTTACTAATATCTGCCACACAGCTCCCACAATGTCCCAGCAGGCACGGAGGAAACAAAAGCCTAATGTTTACAGCATTATTTCTGAATTTATTAATAGCCGGCTACAAAAGATAACGTTTGTATCTGACTGCTTTATATTATACAAACCAAGTTTAATGTTTTTTTACACGATTCTCAGAGGTATTATTCACACAGCTATGCTATATATTGATATCTAGAGAGTTTAAGTGTTTTTAAACGTGTATGATTGAATAGTTAAACCAATAAACAAAAAATATGGTTGGTTAAAAATCATTCCTGTATCATTCAGGGAGAATTTTTCCTAAATACTTGCATGGGTAAAGCACTCTTTTTTGTTACAGACTTTGTAACTCATTTATCTAGGAGTCTCCTTAGTGCTATATTGCCCCCCTAACAGGTGCTTGTTGATTATACAAATATTTGACACCTATAGGTACTTATCATTAGTACTACTTTACCTACTATCTTGTTACTATAATACTGTGCTAAAGTCTTAGGCCACAATTAGATTTGTTGTTTTTGAAAAGTTTTAATGGCCATCCATATTTATTTTTAGTCTCTATTAATATACAAATAAAAAATACTTATAAATATGTACACAACATATATATATATATATATATATATATATATATATATATATATATATATATATATATATATATATTTATTTAAAGAACAAAATGGCTTCTTCAGGCAAATCAGATTCAGGCTATCAGGCTTCTTTTACTACTTCCCAGATTTCTTCTTTAGATTAAGGTTGTCTTTTATTTCTCTCTATCCAGGTGATCCCATACTACCTCTATAATATTCAGGTATTTACTCTGTGGAGGCCAGTCCATGACTGTTTTATCAGCTGTTATTCCTCTCCAAATATGATTTCACTACATTAGCAGTGTGCTTGGGATCGTTATGCTGAAAAATAAAACCATTCCCAATCAATCGCTTTCCAGAAGGAATGGCATGATGAATTAAAACCTGTCAGTACATTTCAGCATTCATGATCCCATTAGTTTGGACAATATCACCGACACCACTGGCAGAAATGCAGCCCCAAACCAAGATAGCCCCTCCACTATGTTTCACTGAAGGCCGCAAGCACTCATTCTTTCATCTCTCTCCAACTCTTCTTCTCACACATTGTCTACATTTGGACCCAAAAATTTAGTCACTCCATAACTTCTTCCCTGTCTCTCAAAGAAGAAAGTCCTTTTTTTTTGTCCATGAAGTCTCCTGGATTCTTCAAATTCCTTTATAACAGCTTAAATACCACATCTTGGTTTCCAGTTTGCTGATTTCCCTTTTGAGAGTGGCGTTGCTGATGCAAAAGTGTCTGTCAAATTCTGTGATCTTTGGCATTTTTAATGGAATATTGTGATTGAAAGTTGGTCTTATTAGCAAACTTCCAATGAATTAAACTCATACCACTTGTGTATGTAATGCTCAAGCATGTCTTGGTAATAGACCTTTTTTACAGCAGTCATTTTGACACGAAAATAGGACAAATACAGGTGTTAGCAATGACATTATTTAGGGTTCCATTCCATTTATGTTTATGAGAGCGAGGTTCCTGCATTTGCTCAAGTGTAAGGGGAGGTCATACTAAATACTTGCCACTTTAGCCTATAAAAGCAGTTGTTTTGGTCCCCCCCCTGTTTTTTAATACTGCTTACAAATATCAAATATAAAGAGAAAGAAATAATTATATATGGTTATTATACCGTTGTCAAAACATCAAATCTAAATCTAATGGTGGCCTTAGACTTTTGCACAGTACTGTATATACAGAGCAATGTATTTGAAGAAAATCCTCCCATTAGATAGAATTTGAAAACAAACAAACACAAAAACGTCAGCCACTAATAACATTATCTAGCAATAACAGTATAATCCATGAAGCAGACAAGAGGTGCCTTTTTAATCCTCTCTTACGAGTATTATCTACAAAAAATACTCTATAAACTAGAGTTCCACAACATAGAAAAAGATAAAGATGAAAAAAACAACAACCAGGAAAGACGGATTGTTTCAGATATGCGGTCTATCCTGCAACCAGTGGCACAATATGTGGATGCTCTACTGCAGCCCCTGGTTATGCATATGAAGTCCTATCTTAGAGGCTCGACCCAGGCGATCGGACATATTAAAGACCTCTATTGAGAAACGTAACATCCTAGCAATTGTGTCCTTTATTCAAAGTTGTATTAAAAGCTCAAGGAGGATGGCAGTAAGATCTTACGTGTTTCATGCCCACAAACTGATAGATGAGTACTAGTCTATACACCGTTATACAACATGAAACTGGTATGTCGAGCAGTTTCTATTAAAACTGTGCAAATAACCTTATGTGGGTCCACTGTTTCAAAATGTAGATGTGTGTCCTCAAATCCTCATGGAGTTTGAATGCTATTATATTTAAGTATATTGTATTTGCACATGATTCCATGAATTATAGGGTTTATGTAATAGACTGCGTCTCCATTTGATGTATGCTTTAGTGTATTTTTACATCACATGAAATTCTTGGAATTTTTTAAATTAATATTAAAGTAAAAATGAATCTTTTGTGGGTCAGAAAAAGAATGTAATGTTAAGAGACCTTTCAATACTTCCATTATCAAATTGGGTTGTACTCTTGTAATCCTTTGTTAACATGGGTGCTGTTAGTATGACAGATATTTCTGATCAGGCCCTGTTAGAGGCCATTTTGCACGAGGGCAATTGGGAGGTTGCTGCTGGGCCCTCAGATGCGGTGTCTGAGCCCGCGGGCCATGCGGCCTATGTAGGGCCCTCTCACCGGAGGGTTAATTATGCGGTGGCAGGCCCCTCATGTGGACATAGGTGTCCCCAATGTACCTAATTTGGCTCCGGTGCCCGTTCCGGGCCCAATCGCGGTCTCCAGTGGCATACTGCTGTGCCCCAAATAGTTGGTGTCAATAATGCTACGGCAGGGTTTCACATGGGGGACAGTTTGGATACAATGGGGGATTTTGCACATAAGGGGCAATATGCTGGGCACGTGAAAAAGGGGGCCATTGTTAGCAGCCTAGGTGGGCAGAATAAGAAGGGGGTTATTGCTGCTAATGCGCGGTCGGGGGCAAAGGCCCCATCGGGCAACAATAAAGTTCACCTATTAGGCCCAATAAGAGTGGGATGAAGGGAGCGAGCGGGGTTGGTAAAGCCTCAAGTGGTGTGAGTGACGCGCCGACTGGCGGTGTTTTTGGTATGCAAGGTGATGATAGGGGTAGTTGTAGGCCTCATGCTGCGGTTGCGGTTCCGACTGCGACAAGGAGGGTAGTCACTAGATCCACTGCCAGACAGGGTTCCCTGGAGCAATTTCAGAGCTTAGATTTGGCGTTAGCGCCAACTAGGAGTTGCAAGAAGGCCCCTCCCCAGGCACAGAAATCAGTTCACTTCAGCGAAAATATAGAGGATTTTTCTGAGGATGAACGAAGTGTGCATGTTGAGGCTGAGGTTGACAATCACGCAGGTGCACATGGCATGCATGAGGGGATGGGTGAGCGGCCTGAGGGCAGGGGAGAGCTGATCTTCCCCTTCGTGGTACTCCTCTCTGGCATTCTGTTTTGCAGGATAGTGACATGGCGACTACGGGAGATTCCGGCAGTGGCTTGGAGAGAGGAGCTGAGAGTGGCCCAGATTCAATGGTGTCGGAGGATGAGCGTCCATCAACTTCGGGAGTGGTGGCTATTCCAAACAGGACGGGTTCGCAAACTGTTGAGTCTTCAGTTTCAGTGGGGTTCAGGGGTTTCACGTCATCCTCAGATGATTCTGGGTCAGAGAACGATAAAGAGTTGGGTTTAAATGCTAAAGGGCATAAACGTATGTACAAAATGCTTAGGTGGTTGACAGAGGAGAAAAAAATCAGCTAAGAGGGGATTGCACAGATCTTCTGAACCTGTTACCTCTGATAAGTCTGATAGGGCATCCCAACCCAGATCTAGAGTCAGTGAGGTGCATGGGCCTGCTAACCGTAAGGTGGCACTCCACAGTGATACACGGTCTTGGTCCTCCTACAACTTGCATGAACATCTTAAGACTAAGACAGTTTAGCGCATTCAGGAGGGGAAGTATGTTATTATCTTTGAGCTCTCTGTGGAAGCCTTGAGGCAGAAGGAGAGAGCGGAGGATGGGACCGGGCCAAAGAAATACCAGCGCCCTGACACGTTCCATGAATGGCGACGTTGTTTCAGGATTTACGCTTCTTGTTTCTTGGAAAAGTGGCCGGACCAGTGTCTAGCCGTCTTAAAATACATGGAGAATATGGAAATCATTGCGGAGAATTATCGTGATGGAGTCTGGCGGGATTATGACGAGGAATTCCGTAGGAAGATGGTAGGTAACCCGCTACTAGACTTTGGATGTGTGGAGATGCAGCTTTGGGCCCGGCTGGGTTCTGAGAAAGTCCCAGGGACTTCGGCTCCTCCAGCAGGTTCACAGCAGATCCTCTCTGCCAGTAGATTTTGCAGACTCCACGTCGGGGTCTGTTGGAAATTTCAAGACAAGCACTGCATGCTGGGAACTGCCTGTTCCTTTCGGCACGCGTGCCGCAACCGCGGGGGACCTCATCCGGCCGCAGATTGCATTAAGAAAAGTGAAAGACAGGACTGGATCAAGAGGCCCTGTTGTCGGTAAGGGCGGGCACCCCGCTGAGGGTGGCCGCAATTAAACCGTGGCTTGGGCTGTACCCTGATAGGGAGGCGGCGGCCTTGCTGGAGTCTGGGCTTCGGGAAGGTTTCATTATTCCAGTGCAGAGTAAGGTTGCAGGAACCTGAAATCTGCTTCCCAGTTTCCGGAGGCGTTAAGGGAGAAATTGGGTAAGGAAGTTGCCCTGGGTAGAATGGCTGGCCCGTTTAGGGTAAAGCCTATGCAGGGATTGGTTATCTCTCCTTTAGGGGTCGTGCCAAAGAAGGACCCAGGGAAATTTAGGATGATTCAACATCTTTCCTACCCAAAAGGCAAGTCAGTCAATGATGCCATCCCGCAGGACTTGAGTAGGGTTTATTACCAGTCTTTTGATGATGCCTTAAGGGTGGTTCGTAGATCGGGTCAAGGTGCCTTGTTGGATAAACTTGACAGAGTCTGCCTTCAGACTCCTGCCGATTCACCCAACATCCTTTTATTTAATGGGATGTTTTTTCAACGGATCCTATTATGTCGACCATTGTTTACCCATGAAGTGTTCAATTTCCTGCACCTATTTTGAGGCTTTTAGCTCTTTTTTACATTAGGCTGTCGCCGAGGTGACGGGAAAAGATAGAATTGCTCACTATCTAGATGATTTCTTATTGGTGGGCAGACAGGGCTCCAGGGAATGTGAGTTACTTCTGCACACCATGAGGCTGTTAATGTCAAAATTTGGTGTTCCCTTGGCTGAGGACAAAACTGAGGGCCCTTGTACATGTCTTACTTTCTTAGGAATAGAAATTGACTCAGTAGCAGAGGAATGCAGGCTTCCGGCAGATAAAGTCCGGAAGATGCTGGAGGAAGTAAGAAGACTTGCGGCGGCAAAATTTTGTGCGCTAAGAACTGCAATCCTTGTTGGGTCTTTGCAATTTTGCAGGGCGAGTCATCCCGATGGGGAGAATTTTTCTGAAAAGAATGGAGCACCTGTTGCCGAGGGTGACCTCCCCCAAGTAAAGATTACTGATTAGCAAAGACATGAAGGACGATCTCCAGGTTTGGGATCTGTTCCTTAGGGACTTTAATGGGGTTTGTATTTGGAGAAAGCCTCAGACTTCCGCGCAGTCCATTCACCTGTTTACGGACGCTGCGGGGGCTTTTGGCTACGGTGCTTATCTCTATGGTGAGTAGAGTGCTGAGCCCTGGCCGGTTGAGTGGACGGCTAGGGGGCTTACAAGGAACATGTGACTCCTGGAGCTTTTCCCCATTCTGGTGGCGCTGGAGATATGGGGGGACAAACTCGAAAACAGTTCCGTCGTTTTTTGGACGGACAATTTGAGTGTAGTTTTTGCCATCAATGGACTTTCATATTCATCCCCACCAGTGGTTAGCTATCTTAGGATTCTGGTCTTGGGATGCCTAAAGCAGTTTCAGGCTCGGCATGTCCCTAAGGTTGCTAATATTATAGTTGATGCGCTTTTTCGTTTTCAATGGGAAAATTTTAGGAAGTTTGCTCCTAACGCTGGAAATCATGGTGTTCCCTGTCCTCCCTTCCTTTGGCAAGTGGCGCTGGATGGCAGTCTTTGATTCCATTACTGAAGGCGTCCCTGGCACCTTCCACTTGAAAGTCTTATGTGAGGTATTAGGAAGAATGGGTATTCTTCTGTGATGTTCGGGGATTTCCTTCCTGTGCAGGTGAGCAAGATTGCCTGTTGCGCTGGCTCGCGGACGCTCACTGATGGACTCTTCCAAGATGTTTTTGGTTCGCCAAATTCTTCTGGGCTGGGGGAGGTTGGAGGTGCGACAACCTGACATTAGGGAACCCATAACTGCTGATCGGTTGGTCCTCCTGCTTCAGGTTCTACCTGATGTCTGTTCCTCGGAATATGAGGTTCAGCTTTTTTCCCCAGCGTTTGCCATTGCGTTTCATGGTGCCCTGCGAGTGGGGGAAATGGTTCCGCAATCTAAGATGGCAAAAGTGGGAGGCGTGCTGACCGAACACGTTAGATTTGCGGATAATGGGGTGTTGCTATTCATCCCTAGAGCCAAAGTGGATCAGGAAGGTAGGAGGGCTTGGCTGTCGCTACCTGCACATCAGGGTTCCGCCAGTTGCCCTTGTGTCCTGTTGAAGGCCTCGAACATGCGTCCAGTGGGTGCAAAGAGATTTTTGATTCATCAGGACGGTACCCCTCTTATGAGGTTTCAGTTCAGGAGAGTCTTGGGATGGGCGGCAGAAAAGGCGGGTTTAAATCCCAATACCATAGCTCCTCACTCATTTAGGGTGGGGGCTGCTACGACTGCAGCAGCTTTAGGTTGGTCTGCTGACCGTATAATGGCGTTGGGGAGGTGGAAATCCAGGAGGTATCAAATATATGTGAGAGCCCTTTTAGCCCACTGCTAATACGTACGGTGTGTTGATGTGGTGTTATTTTCACTGTTATGATATGACCTAACACTTGTTTCTGTTACAGGGCCTAGCAGTGGTCCGCTTCGTGCCCGGATCGTCGGGCACTCGTTTGTGCACTGGGAAGCCATCCGAGCATCTACTCGACCTGGAGGACAGCAGCTTGGATTCTCCTCATCTAGGGTGGTTGTTAGGGAGAAGAGGCCTTTGCTGGGCAGATCTGCCATGAGGCGTTGGGAGAAACCCCATGTTTTGATCATACACTTAGGTGGAAATGATCTTGGCTCAATTCACGGCCGGGATTTGAGCGCAGTAATCCAGTCGGACCTGCGCACCTTCAAAGCTTGGATGCCTGGTGTGAGAATGGGTTGGTCGAATATTATTCCTAGGTTGACGTGGCGTCACATGGCCAATCATAGAGCAGCATTTCAGGTCAGAAAAAAACTCAATAGGGACGTTAGAAAATTGATATTTGAGCTTAGGGGGTTTGTTGTGGAGCACAAATCCATTACGGCCACTGACCGGAGCCTCTACTGAGGCGACAGGGTTCATCTTTCGGACCATGGCATGGACCTGTTTCTTGAAGACCTATGACAGTCCCTACTCCTATTTGTGTGAGTTTGGGTGGCGGCGAGAGTGGCCCCCGATATGTGGGCGATCTCGTGGTGGGTGGACAGTGTCCGGGGGCAGGATGTGATCGAGGTAGAGTGACGGCCAGGGGTGAAGTCTTCAGACGCGTGTCTGGGGTGTTCCCTGCCCGTGTGATTTCAAAGCCGAGAACTCCCTAAGCCTTTCCAGTATTGAGCTACGCTCTGCTTCTTCTCCTGCGCCCTGGTACTGCCCATCTTGTTAGCATGGGTTACAACGCATTAGCTAGTACCTGATTGCCACAATAAACGTGACCTGCGGGTTTTATTTCTATGTTAGAAATTAAGTTGAAGTTTACATTAAACTAAGAATGTAAATAGTTATATAAGGTTATTCTTCCCACAGAGGAGGATATGGCATTTAATCCCTTAAGGAAATGTAAGGCAAATTGCCTGGAATGCACATAAGGGTTAAGGCCAAGACGGAGGAGTGGGAGTGCTGTGTTGTGTGTGTGAAACAATGTTGCAGATAGAGAGGAGGGGTTCCAGCTTACCCTTTTTAAGCTCTGTACAGGAAGCACAATTCCTCTTTTTGCTGGTTTCTTCAAAGTGTTCCCCACCCTGTCCCTCGCTTTATTATTTTAGGCGGCAATCGTTAGGGGGATCCATCCCTATGGTGGTCCCTAGGATTAGGGGTGTCGAAGGCATGATGAGGGCTAACCAGCCTATTTCTGTAAGCCCGAGTACGTTAAGTTTCAGCTCCCCAGGTGTTCAATGTGGTTTGCACCTTATTGATCGTGGTCCCACTGGTACGGAGTGGTGGGTTTGCACCCTGGGCTGGCGGGTGGACAGTGTCCGGGGGCAGGATGGAATCGAGGTAGAGCGACGGCCACTTCCGGCCAGGGGTGAAGTCCTCAGATGCGTGTCTGGGGTGTTCCCTGCCCGTGTGATTTTGAAGCCGAGAACTCCCTAACTAATACTCCTTTCAGTATTGAGCTACGCTCTGCTTCCTCTCCTGCGCCCTGGTACTGCCCATCTTGTTAGCATGGGTTACTACGCATTAGCTAGTACCTGATTGCCGCCCCCCCTGGACTTGATAGAAACTCCAAAAAAGCAAAAAGCAAGAGTTTAACAAGATGCACAAAAGAAGTCAAGTTCTGATATGGTCAGGTACTAACACTATTTTAGCAATTAAAATTAATGCTTCAATGCATTGTGCAAGAACTATGAGCAGCAAGAACTATGAGCAGCAAGAACTATGAGCTTGAATTTGGTGACTGCATTAGCTTTGTACTTCAGAAACAAACAATGTGAGATTTGCATAAATCTCCTTTCTATACCTTAATTGCTGATGAAAGTACAGACATTTATGTACAGAAAAAGTTGATTTTGGATTTTAAATTTCGACCAGAAAATGAATCTTCATATCCCAGTATTCTGAAACTAACTGCATGTGACAGTATCACTATTGTTGAAGCAATAAAAACATTTGATATCAACAAATACCTTGATCTTTAAAAAGATGGTGATGTTTACATTAGACAGATGACTTTTGCTTATAAAGAATAATGGTATGGCAGCAATTTTTTGAAGGGAAATAAATCTACCGGAGCAACATTTTGTTGTCCACAGAGAAGACCTGGGGCTAGATAACATGGGGAAGAAAAAAAAAAAGTCACGAAGGATATTGAAACACTGTTACAAACAATATATTCTATAGATCATCTACTAAAAAATGAAAGCTACCAGAATTAGCCAGTAACAGAATGGGATGTTTTTAGACCACTAAAAGTGAGGTGGTAGTCGAGGCATTTGTCCGTAACTGCTTTAATGAGAAATGATGATGTTTTAAAGATAATGAATGCAACGATCCAACCAGTAAGTACTGACTGAAGATTTTGGCCAGTCAACAATATCGAGTAGCATTAATTGGCCTTAATGATATTTTTTAAGACCTGTCATCTCTCTGTAAATTCCTTCAGAAAAGTTGTTTAAATACAATGGAAGCACTGCAGTTTGCAAAAGCAAAAATATAATATATATATACTGTTTAGTGGAGTGACAAAGTAAAAGATCTGCTTTCATTTATAAATTGTGATGTTGATACTACTCCTATTCTATTCTATTCATTGAAAGTCTGTGTAATCACTAGGACAACATATTTCCTGATGAGTTGAGAATGACAAGCCTTTCGTCCTCTTGAAATGGCAAACACAACCAATTTTGTATTTCGAGTAAAGAATGTTAAACAAATTAAAAAATACTCAGCAACAATTAGAGCAATAGATGAAAGAAATGCTACAAAATATCAAACAATACTGTAAACTGAAATTCATGGTTTCTGAAAAAGTTAAACTACTTGCTGGACACAGTTTGAAGAACTGTCAATTCTTGTTGACATCTGTGGAACATTTCAAACTTCTAGTGCTGATTGCGAACGTGGACGTGTTTTTAGCATGTTAAGTATATATAAACTGCCTGATTCATAATAACAGTGAAATTACATGTGTAGTGTAAATTTTTTTTTTAATTGGAATAAATGATTGCATATTTAAACTCAATTTTTTAATTTCCGAAAATTGTATTCAATGAGAAGTGTATTTGCAGCGCAATTTTTTAGTGCAGACTCGGCACAGCAATTAAATCCAAAGCTATTTTGAATCTTATATACTACACAAAAACATAAGGTAGATAACAATTACAAAGATATTTTTGTGGGGAATGTGCTTCAGGCAAATATTATAATGGATGTCTGTTGTGTGGCAATATATAAGCCACTTCTTGTTTGGAAATAACATTTTTTTATAAATGTACAGTTAAACAATTACAGAGCTCCTGTATGGAACAAAAATAAAGCGGACAAACATTTGAAGAATGTTAAAGTTTGTTCATTGCAGTACTTGTCAAAACACCACTGGCGAGACTTACATGTGACAAAATGGCTATCATGTGATCACATCGCTGTAGCACATTAAATTGGCAAACAATTTCCACATATTGATGGGTTACAGAGCACTGTAGTACTAGCTGCAGTGATTAATGGTGCACCGGTGGTTTCCCCAACAACTGATTTCATTCAAATACACGTTCATGACAATCACTGGGTAACGATTTCATGTTCTAAAGGATCTGTTGATTTGTGCGACAGCTTGTACAGCGGTCTTGATTCAAAAGACATTTTACAGATATGTTGGATGATGTTAATGTTTGTAAATGATGAATTAAAATGAATGTAAAAAATGTTCAGAAACAAGACAATGCAAACGATTGTGTAGCGTATGCAATTGCAGTAAGTCTTGCATTTGGTTAAAGTCCAACAACACACACGAACCAGCACAACTAAGATCACATATTGCAACATGTTTCAAACAACAAATTAGACCTTTTCCAACAAAAAATAGAGAAGCAGCAGGAGACCTAGACAATGTAACATTCCCAGTGTACAGCACGTGTAAACTCGTTTACTGTGGAGAATTAATGGTTCAGTGTTCATCATGCTTTAAATGGTATCAAGGTTGTCAAAATATACTTGAGATTGCAATTAAAAAGAACACATATGTATGGAATTGTAAAACTGTAGAAACCAACCATTAATGTCAATACAAGTTTTATGATTTATTTTTAATTCAAATAGAGCATAAACAAATCCACTTTCTATTTTAATTTCAACATCAACACAGTCAACAAATTATTCTACTATTGATGTGCCCTTAATAATAATAATAATAAATATATATATATATATATATATTTGATCACCTTCTGACTTTGGTTCAAAATTGTGATTCCTCACATACAAAAGATTATACTTTATTAATCAAGCAGTTTACTATGGCACATACCACCTCCACCGGAGAGCCTCTCCCATCCTGTTTAGGATTTGTTGCAAACACAAAAAGGATGATCTCACTGCTCACCGCGTCCTTGCTGGATTCCCACAGCTTCATTATAGTCGCTCACCTGAGCTGATCACCGTTATTGTTTGCTGCTGCTAAGGATGATTACGTCTGTGCTTTACATCCTGTGGTTTGCCAGAGGATGCCCGGTATGTGACAGCTCTGCTAGTAGTACCTGCTTGTAAGTCAGATATCCTGCCATTGTTAAGAGCCAACAGATATTCTTCTTGCCTGTTTTTTGCTCCATAAAAGTTTCCTTTATTTATTGATCGGTTCGTTTCTCAAGCTCTGTCAATTCTCCTTGAAGCAAAGCACTTGCATCTTGCTTGGAAATAGCCTTTACACAAAGACTATATGCAGGGGTGAAACGAACATTCCGTTGGCTAAAACAAACTGAAATGGGGCTTTGTCAGGGCTTACTCTCTCATCACCTGTGCTCAATCATTTAAACCTTTAGGCCCTGCCTATTTTTGTTTCCTATACACCTTTTTGTTAAAGGGGCATGACCTTAATGCAACTTTAAAGTTTATCACTCTAGATGAGAGGTGATATTTAGAGAGGACATATGAATCTACATATTCAAAACCTATACATACATACGTCATTATGTTATACAAGCCTTGCAACAATTCATTCTCATTTAACCCTGAAGGTTTCCTTTACATACACGTCATGATATCATACAAAGCTTTCAAAATCCATTTTGTCATTTAGCCTTAGAGGTTTCCTTGTTTTCAGGTGATAAATCCATCTAGCCTCCTTCTGTAGGACTTTATCCACGTCACCTCCTCTATTGTGTGGGTCTCCTTTGTCTATTGCTATAAACTTTAACCCTTCTACATCATTATTATGACAGGTACTGAAATGTCTAGCCACATTTGTTAACACGCTTATTAGTTTTGTCATTGCGATGATCCTGTATCCTATCTTTCAAAAGGCGTTTTGTTTTTCCTATATAGAACAGACAGGAGCAGTGGAGTAGTTAAACTACCCCTAAGGAATCACAGTTCATGAAAAATCTTATGTCAAATTTTTTTAGTCCATTGCCCCTAAACGTTTTTACTTTTTTCCATATAGGGGCAACAGACACATTTGCCACATGGGTAGCTCCCTTTGATGCCCCTATCTTTTCTCAGCCAGTCAGACAAAAGAATATTTGAATGCTTTAAGAACTGGCTATTCAACACTTACTGAGGACTCCGTTTGCGGTTTCTCTAAAAATGTGTATGCATTTATACTTCTGCAATTGTGTTTGCATTTTAATTCCTACAGGGGCATTACATATGTAGGTTATATTTGGTTGAATCAGTAACTTACCAATTTGATGAGTTGTTGTAACATTCACGCAGGTGCTCCTTTATATCAAGAGGCTGATTTGGAGAGTAATGTAAATAATAAAAATGCCCAGAGTGCTGAATTCCCTTGCTTTGGAACTACAAGGGTAAATTTCCCTTATTTCCGTGTCTTGCTTTAAATTATGATATATATATATTTTAGGACATCATGGGTCACTGTGCTGGGGTGTGTCACCGTGTAACGCTATACTGCAGCATTTAAAAAGGGACACTGAACCCAAATTTTTCCTTTCGTGATTCAGAATGTAAGTTTAGATGCCGGCCCATTTTTGGTGAACAACCAGGGTTCTTGCCGATTGGTGAATAAATTCCTCCACCAATAAATAAGTGCTGCCCAGAGTTCTGAACCCAAAAAAAAAAGCTTGGATACCTTCTGTTTGAAATAAAGATAGCAAGAGAACAATGAAAAATTAATAGGAGTAAATTAGAAAGTTGCTTAAAATTACATGCTCTATCTGAATCACGAAGGAAAAAAAATGTGTTCAGTGTCCCTTTAAGTATATATGGGCCATATGGGTTAATTTAATGGATCTGCTTTGGTTCTTTGAATTGTATCACTAATATTATATACTGTGTTGGTTCCATAACTAAAATAGGTTGAGTCCAAGTAGCACTGCTTCTACAGTAATAAAAAAGTAATACACAGGAAGAAAATAATGATACAATTAATAATCCACTATTAGTGTTAAACAATATCTGATGCTCTGTAATAAATTGATATATATTGTGAGCCATTTATTCATATGTGCTGAGTGAATGCTCTAAGAAGCTTATGAATTTGATTATCAAAGTTTAAGGACACACAGCTGGCTAAAATAAGGGAGGAATTAGCCATAATACAAATGCAATTGAATGAATATATTGAACATCCTAAGTAGAATGAGCTGGACACTCTCTTACAGGAAACTGTGAAAAGATTTAGAACGAAGCTTAACAATGTCAAGCTCAGAAAATGTAATAGAGACACTGCTGATTTTTTTAAATAAAGTGTATACCTCGCAGTATCAGGGTGACCAATTCTATAAGACTAGTAGATTTAGGTCTAGATCCAAGAATAGACAGATTTCTTATAGACAGGAGAAGGTGGTCACGTTTTTAGATGAAGAGAAAAGGGATCAATCTTCTAAGAATGATTCCAGTGGCCGATCTGAAGATGAGGAACCAGTAATTAGACCCAAGGCTATACTTAGTAATGATTACTAGAAATACAAGTAAGAAATTGAATACAGCATGAGGGTCTTACCAACAGAGGGCTAACACTAGAAGTGAGGAATTTCTAAGTGAGAGTGAGGCAGATACAAGGCCTACCATACAGACAGCAGCTACCAATAGACAGGATGACCAGCAGGTTTTTCACGAGGCTCCTAGAGGGCAAAAAGGAGGAGGAAATGTAGAAAGAGGTGTAAGAGGAAGGGGAGGACATACAAGACTCAGTGGGGCTCGCAACAAATACCAAATATGAAGGTTATTAATTTATAAAGTGCTGAGTTAAAACCCCATGCATCTGAGGTATTGAGCCTGGGACTGGGCTTTGTTCCAAAGAAAGACTAACTTGTTTGACACAATAGTAGACATCAACAAAATGATTAGAGATTTGACTTTAAAGAATTTTTTTTGGAACAAAGATTTAACAGTGGACAATGAAAGTACGTTGGTTGGGAATATTGACAGCATAACACAACATACTATGCCAATGGCATATGACCTTACAGCATTCAATGAGACGTGATTTTTTGCAATTACATCAGTTGGAATTTGAAGCAGTAAATGAAATTGATTATCCCAAATCTACACACAGTGGCTTTAAGCCAAAGTATTTTTTATCCCACCAAGGAAAGGGGCCCTTTTTTAGAGGCATTCCAACATAGGATAGAGGAGGATCTAACAGAGCTGTCCAGAACACACAAACGCTCCTTTCTGAATATGTCTTTACACCAGAGAGAAGCACTAGAAACCCTTAAAGCCAGACAGGATAAAGTGATTAAGCAATCCGATAAGGGGGGGGGATGTATTGTGGTGCAAGATAGGGCCGACTACATTTCTGAAGCTATGAGACAGCTTAATGACACAGGAGGTATATTTCATTTTACCCAGAGATCCAACCAATGCATTTAAAATTAAACTTTGGGACCTCTTAGATGATGGCATTGAGGAAGGGATATTTGATACAGAAACTGATTATCTTTTTGTTTCCCAGCCGGTTACTCCGATCTTTCATCACCTACCCAAGGTTCACAAATCCTTGGAGGAGGTGAAAGGGAGACCAATAGTATCAGCAAAGGGTCCTATTTGAGAGATTATCTGGATGGGTGGAGTCACTTTTACAGCCGATAGTGCTACATTTGTCGTCCTTTTAAAAAAGACACCAAACATTTGTTAGCAAGCCTAGAAGAGGTGGTTTGATATATTAATTGCTCCTGGCTTACCATTGATGTGGTGGGGTTATACTCTGCGATCCACCACCATTTGGGAGTAGAAACAGTAGAATTTATGCTAGATCACCACAGTAACTATGATACTTGACTCAAGGAATATCTTATTAGGGTCCTAAAATTTCTATTGACCCATAATTAATTTCAATTTGAAGGTGTGTGCTATCTCCAGAGACGTGTCACTGCCATGGGGGCAAAGTTTTCCCCCTCATATGCCAACCTTCTTATGGGTTGGTGGGAGCGGTGTCATGTCTATGGGGATAGACATGAAGTCATGAAGGATATAGAAACACTGTTACAAACAATATATTCTGTAGATCATCTACTAAAAAATTAAAGCTACCAGCATTAGCCAGTAACAGAATGGGATGTTTTTAGACCACTAAAAGAGAGGTGGCAGTCAAGGCATTTGGCCATAACTGCTTTAATGAGAAATGATGATGTTTTAAAGATAATGAATGCAACGATCCAACCAGTAAGTACTGACTGAAGATTTTGGCCAGTCAACAATATCGAGTAGCATTAATTGGCCTTAATATATTTTAAGACCTGTCCCTTTGATGCCCCTATCTTTTCTCAGCCAGTCAGACAAAAGAATATTTGAATGCTTTAAGAACTGGCTATTCAACACTTACTGAGGACTCCGTTTGCGGTTTCTCTAAAAATGTGTATGCATTTATACTTCTGCAATTGTGTTTGTATTTTAATTCCTACAGGGGCATTACATATGTAGGTTATATTTGGTTGATTCAGTAACTTACCAATTTGATGAGTTGTTGTAACATTCACGCAGGTGCTTCTTTATATCAAGAGGCTGATTTGGAGAGTAATGTAAATAATAAAAATGCCCAGAGTGCTGAATTCCCTTGCTTTGGAACTACAAGGGTAAATTTCCCTTATTTCCGTGTCTTGCTTTAAATTATGATATAAATATATATTTTAGGACATCATGGGTCACTGTGCTGGGGTGTGTCACCGTGTAACGCTATACTGCAGCATTTAAAACGGGACACTGAACCCAAATTTTTCCTTTCGTGATTCAGAATGTAAGTTTAGATGCCGGCCCATTTTTGGTGAACAACCTGGGTTCTTGCCGATTGGTGAATAAATTCCTCCACCAATAAATAAGTGCTGCCCAGAGTCTGAACCCCAAAAAAAAAAAAGCTTGGATACCTTCTGTTTGAAATAAAGATAGCAAGAGAACAATGAAAAATTAATAGGAGTAAATTAGAAAGTTGCTTAAAATTACACGCTCTATCTGAATCACGAAAGAAAAAAAATGTGTTCAGTGTCCCTTTAAGTATATATGGGCCATATGGGTTAATTTAATGGATCTGCTTTGGTTCTTTGAATTGTATCACTAATATTATATACTGTGTTGGTTCCATCACTAAAATAGGTTGAGTCCAAGTAGCACTGCTTCTACAGTAATAAAAAAGTAATACACAGGAAGAAAATAATGATACAATTAATAATCCACTATTAGTGTTAAACAATATCTGATGCTCTGTAATAAATTGATATATATTGTGAGCCATTTATTCATATGTGCTGAGTGAATGCTCTAAGAAGCTTATGAATTTGATTATCAAAGTTTAAGGACACAAAGCTGGCTAAAATAAGGGAGGAATTAGCCATAATACAAATGCAATTGAATGAATATATTGAACATCCTAAGTAGAATGAGCTGGACACTCTCTTACAGGAAACTGTGAAAAGATTTAGAACGAAGCTTGACAATGTCAAGCTCAGAAAATGTAATAGAGACACTGCTGATTTTTTAAATAAAGTGTATACCTCGCAGTATCAGGGTGGCCAATTCTATAAGACTAGTAGATTTAGGTCTAGATCCAAGAATAGACAGATTTCTTATAGACAGGAGAAGGTGGTCACGTTTTTAGATGAAGAGAAAAGGGATCAATCTTCTAAGAATGATTCCAGTGGCCGATCTGAAGATGAGGAACCAGTAATTAGACCCAAGGCTATACTTAGTAATGATTACTAGAAATACAAGTAAGAAATTGAATACAGCATGAGGATCTTACCAACAGAGGGCTAACACTAGAAGTGAGGAATTTCTAAGTGAGAGTGAGGCAGATACGAGGCCTACCATACAGACAGCAGCTACCAATAGACAGGATGACCAGCAGGTTTTTCACGAGGCTCCTAGAGGGCAAAAAGGAGGAGGAAATGTAGAAAGAGGTGTAAGAGGAAGGGGAGGACATACAAGACTCAGTGGGGCTCGCAACAAATACCAAATATGAAGGTTATTAATTTATAAAGTGCTGAGTTAAAACCCCATGCATCTGAGGTATTGAGCCTGGGACTGGGCTTTGTTCCAAAGAAAGACTAACTTGTTTGACACAATAGTAGACATCAACAAAATGATTAGAGATTTGACTTTAAAGAATTTTTTTTGGAACAAAGATTTAACAGTGGACAATGAAAGTACGTTGGTTGGGAATATTGACAGCATAACACAACATACTATGCCAATGGCATATGACCTTACAGCATTCAATGAGACATGTGATTTTTTGCAATTACATCAGTTGGAATTTGAAGCAGTAAATGAAATTGATTATCCCAAATCTACACACAGTGGCTTTAAGCCAAAGTATTTTTTATCCCACCAAGGAAAGGGGCCCTTTTTTAGAGGCATTCCATCATAGGATAGAGGAGGATCTAACAGAGCTGTCCAGAACACACAAACGCTCCTTTCTGAATATGTCTTTACACCAGAGAGAAGCACTAGAAACCCTTAAAGCCAGACAAGATAAAGTGATTAAGCAATCTGATAAGGGGGGGGGGGATGTATTGTGGTGCAAGATAGGGCCGACTACATTTCTGAAGCTATGAGACAGCTTAATGACACAGGAGGTATATTTCATTTTACCCAGAGATCCAACCAATGCATTTAAAATTAAACTTTGGGACCTCTTAGATGATGGCATTGAGGAAGGGATATTTGATACAGAAACTTCTGATTATCTTTTTGTTTCCCAGCCGGTTACTCCGATCTTTCATCACCTACCCAAGGTTCACAAATCCTTGGAGGAGGTGAAAGGGAGACCAATAGTATCAGCAAAGGGTCCTATTTGAGAGATTATCTGGATGGGTGGAGTCACTTTTACAGCCGATAGTGCTACATTTGTCGTCCTTTTAAAAAAGACACCAAACATTTGTTAGCAAGCCTAGAAGAGGTGGTTTGAGATATTAATTGCTCCTGGCTTACCATTGATGTGGTGGGGTTATACTCTGCGATCCACCACCATTTGGGAGTAGAAACAGTAGAATTTATGCTAGATCACCACAGTAACTATGATACTTGACTCAAGGAATATCTTATTAGGGTCCTAAAATTTCTATTGACCCATAATTAATTTCAATTTGAAGGTGTGTGCTATCTCCAGAGACGTGGCACTGCCATGGGGGCGAAGTTTTCCCCCTCATATGCCAACCTTCTTATGGGTTGGTGGGAGCGGTGTCATGAAGGATATAGAAACACTGTTACAAACAATATATTCTGTAGATAATCTACTAAAAAATTAAAGCTACCAGCATTAGCCAGTAACAGAATGGGATGTTTTTAGACCACTAAAAGAGAGGTGGCAGTCAAGGCATTTGGCCATAACTGCTTTAATGAGAAATGATGATGTTTTAAAGATAATGAATGCAACGATCCAACCAGTAAGTACTGACTGAAGATTTTGGCCAGTCAACAATATCGAGTAGCATTAATTGGCCTTAATATATTTTAAGACCTGTCATCTCTCTGTAAATTCCTTCAGAAAAGTTGTTTAAATACAATGGAAGCACTGCAGTTTGCAAAAGCAAAAATATAATATACATACTGTTTAGTGGAGTGACAAAGTAAAAGGTCTGCTTTCATTTATAAATTGTGATGTTGATACTACTCCTATTCATTGAAAGTCTGTGTAATCACTAGGACAACATATTTCCTGATGAGTTGAGAATGACAAGCCTTTCGTTCTCTTGACATGGCAAACACAACCAATTTTGTATTTCGAGTAGAGAATGTTAAACAAATTAAAAAAATACTCAGCAACCATTAGAGCAATGGATGAAAGAAATGCTACAAAAATATCAAAGCAATACTGGAAACTGAAATTCATGGTTTCTGAAAAAGTTAAACTACTTGCTGGAAACAGTTTGAAGAACTGTCAATTCTTGTTGACATCTGTGGAACATTTAGAACTTCTAGTTCGGATTGTGAACGTGGACGTGTTTTTAGCATGTTAAGTATATATAAACTGCCTGATTCATAACAGTGAAATTACATGTGTAGTGTAAAAATGTTTTTTTAATTGGAATAAATGATTGCATATTTAAACTCAATAATTTTTTAATTTCCTAAAATTGTATTCAATGAGAAGTGTATTTGCAATGCAATTTGTTAGTGCAAACTCAGCACAGCATATAATCCAAAGCTATTTTGAATCTTATATACTACACAAAAAGCATAAGATAGATAACTTTATTACAAAGACATTTTTGTGGGGAATGGGCTTCAGGAAAGTATTATAATGGATGTCTCTTGTGTGGCAATATTTAAGCCACTTCTTGTTTGGAAATAACATTTTTTTATAAATGTAGTGTTAAAAACAATTACAGAGGTCCTGTATGGAACAAAAATAAAGCGGACAAACATTTGAAGAATGTCAAAGTTTAATCATTGCAGCACTTGTCAAAACACCCCTGGCGAGACTTACATGTGACAAAATGGCTATCATGTGATCACATCGCTGTAGCATATTAAATTGGCAAACAATTTCCAAATATTGATGGGTTACAGAGCACTGTAGTACTAGCTGCAGTGATTAATGGTGCACTGGTGGGTTCCCCAACAACTGATTTCATTCAAATACACGTTCATGACAATCACTGGGTAACGATTTCATGTTCTAAAGGATCTGTTGATTTGTAGGACAGCTTGTACAGCGGTCTTGATTCAAAAGACATTTTACAGATATGTTGGATGATGTTAATGTTTGTAAATGATGAATAAAAATGAATGTAAAAAATGTTCAGAAACAAGACAATGCAAATGAATGTGTAGCGTATGCAATTGCAGTAAGTCTTGCATTTGGTTAAAGTCCAACAACACACACGAACAAGCACAACTAAGATCACATATTGCAACATGTTTCAAACAACAAATTAGACCTTTTCCAACAAAAACTAGAGAAGCAGCAGGAGACCTAGACAATGTAACATTCCCTGTGTACTGCACGTGTAAACTTGTTTACTGTGGAGAATTAATGGTTCAGTGTTCATCATGCTTTAAATGGTATCAAGGTTGTCAAAATATACTTGAGATTGCAATTAAAAAGAACACATATGTATGGAATTGTAAAAACGTCTACATTATAAAACTGTAGAAACCAACCATTAATGTCAATACAAACAACAAACACATCGTCAATATTCGTTTTAATCACAATTTAAGTTTTATGATATATGTTTAATTCAAATAGAGCATAAACAAATACACTTTCTTTTTAATTTCAACATCAACACAGTCAACAAATTATTATACTATGGATGTGCCCTTAATAATAATAATAATAAATATATATATATATATATATTTGATCACCTTCTGACTTTGGTTCAAAATTGTGATTCCTCACATACAGCAGATTATACTTTATTAATCAAGCAGTTTACTATGGCACATACCACCTCCACCGGAGAGCCTCTCTCATCCTGTTTAGGATTTGTTGCAAACACAAAAAGGATGATCTCACTGCTCACCGCGACCTTGCTGGATTCCCACAGCTTCATTATAGTCGCTCACCTGAGCTGATCACTGTTATTGTTTGCTGCTGTTAAGGACGATTATGTCTGTGCTTTACATCCTGTGGTTTGCCAGAGGATGCCCGGTATGTGACAGCTCTGCTAGTAGTACCTGCTTGTAAGTCAGATATCCTGCCATTGTTAAGAGCTAACAGATATTCTTCTTGCCTGTTTTTTGCTCCATAAAAGTTCCCTTTATTTATTGCTCGGTTCATTTCTCAAGCGCTGTCAATTCTCCTTGAAGCAAAGCCCTTGCATCTTGCTTGGAAATAGCCTTTACACAAAGACTGTATGCAGGGGTGAAACGAACATTCCGTTGGCTAAAACAAACTGAAATGGGGCTTTGTCAGGGCTTACTCTCATCACCTGTGCTCAATCATTTAAACCTTTAGGCCCTGCCTATTTTTGTTTCCTATACACCTTTTTGTTAAAGGGGCATGACCTTAATGCAACTTTAAAGTTTATCACTCTAGATGAGAGGTGATATTTATGTTATACAAGCTCTGCAACAATTCATTCTCATTTAACCCTAAAGGTTTCCTGTAAAATATGACGTGATATCGTATACGAATCTACATATTCAATACCTATACATACGTCATTATGTTACACAAACCTGCACATTTCATTATTTTCATTTAACCCTGAAGGTTTCCTTTACATACACATCATGATATCACAGAAAGCTTTCAAAATCCATTTTGTCATTTAGCCCTAGAGGTTTCCTTGTTTTCAGGTGATAAATCCATCTAGCCTCCTTCTGTAGGACTTTATCCACGTCACCTCCTCTATTGTGTGGGTCTCCTTTGTCTATTGCTATAAACTTTAACCCTTCTACATCATTATTATGACAGGTACTGAAATGTCTAGCCACATTTGTAACACGCTTATAAGTTTTATCATCGCGATGTTCCTGTATCCTATCCTTCAAAAGGCGTTTTGTTTTTCCTATATAGAACGGACAGGAGCAGTGGAGTAGTTAAACTACCCCTAAGGAATCACAGTTCATGAAAAATCTTATGTCAAATTTTTTTTGTCCATTGCCCCTAAACGTTTTTACTTTTTTCCATATAGGGGCCGTAGACACATTTGCCACATGGGTAGCTCCCTTTGATGCCCCTATCTTTTCTCAGCCAGTCAGACAAAAGAATATTTGAATGCTTTAAGAACTGGCTATTCAACACTTACTGAGGACTCAGTTTGCGGTTTCTCTAAAAATGTGTATGCGTTTATATTTCTGCAATTGTGTTTGCATTTTAATTCCTACAGGGGCATTACATATGTAGGTTATATTTGGTTGATTCAGTAACTTACCAGTTTGATGAGGAGTTGGAACATTCACGCAGGTGCTTCTTTGTATCAAGTGGCTGATTTGGAGAGTAATGTAAATAATAAAAATGCCCATGTTTAAAAATGTACAGAGTGCTGAATTTACTTGCTTTTGAACTACAAGGGTAAATTTCCCTTATTTCCGTGTCTTACTTTAAAATTATATATATATATATATATATATATATATATATATATATATATATATATATATATATATTAGGACATCATGGGTCACTGTGCTGGGGTGTGTCAGCGTGTACCGCTATACTTATTGTGGTGCACGCTAGTATACCGCAGCATTTAAAAGGGACACTGAACCCAAATTTTTCCTTTCGTGATTCAGAATGTAAGTTAAAGGGACACTGAACCCAAATTTTTTCTTTCATGATTCAGATAGAGCATGCAATTTGAAGCAACTTTCTAATTTACTCCTATTATCAATTTACACTTACATTCTTGCATTTCAAATAAAGATAACGAGAATAAAGAAAATTTAATAGGAGTAAATTAGAAAGTTGCTTAAAATGTCATGCTCTATCTGAATCACAAAAGAAAAAATTTGGTTTCAGTGTCCCTTTAAGATGCCAGCCCATTTTGGTGAACAACCTGGGTTCTTGCCGATTGGTGGATAAATTCATCCACCAATAAATAAGTGCTGCCCAGAGTTCTGAACCCCCCCAAAAAAAAGCTTAGATGCCTTCTGTTTCAAATAAAGATAGCAAGAGAACAATGAAAAATTGATAATAGGAGTAAATTAGAAAGTTGCTTAAAATTACATGCTCTATCTGAATCACGAAATCTGATTTCCCTTTGAGAGTCGCTTTGCTGATGCAAAAGTGTCTGTCAAATTCTGTGATCTTTGGCATTTTTAATGGAATATTGTGAGTGAAAGTTAATCTTATTAGCAAACTTCCAATGAATTAAACTCCACCTTGTGTATGTAATGCTCAAGCATGTCTTGGTAATAGACCTTGTTTACAGCAGTCATTTTGACACAAAAATAGGACAAATACAGGTGTTAGCAATGACATTATTTAGGGTTCCATTCCATTTAGGTTTATGAGAGCGAGGTTCCTGCTTTTGCTCAAGTGTAAGGGGAGGTCATACTAAATACTTGCCACTTTAGCCTATAGAAGCAGTTGTTTTGGTCCCCTCCCCCTGTTTTTTAATACTGCTTACAAATATCCTGTGTTTTCTGGTTGTATTCTAATAAAGAGACAGAAATAATTATATATGGTTATTATACCCTTGCCAAAACATCAAATCTAAATCTAATGGTGGCCTCAAACTTTTGCACAGTACTGTATATAGAGAGCAATGTATTTGAAGAAAATCCTCCCATTAGATAGAATTTGAAAAAAACAAACACACAAAAACTCAGCCACTAAAAACCATTATCTAGCAATAATAGTATAATCCATGAAGCAGACGAGAGGTGCCTTTTTAATCCTCTCTTACAAGTATTATCTCCAAGAAATACTGAATAAACTAGAGTTCCACAACATAGAAAAAGATAAAGATGAAAAACAACCACCAGGAAAGACGGATTGTTTCAGCTATGGGGTCTATCCTGCAACCCCAGTGGCAAAACATGTGGATGCTCTACTGCCGCCCCTGGTTATGCATATGAAGTCCTATCTTATCCTAGGCTCGACCCAGACAATCGAACATATTAAAGACCTCTCTATTGTGAAACGTAACATCCTAGCAATTGTGTCCTTTATTCAAAGTTGTATTAAAAGCTTAAGGAGGATGGCAGTAAGATCTTACGTGTTTCATGCCCACAAACTGATAGATGAGTACTAGTCTATACACCATTATACCACATGAAACTGGTATGTCAAGCAGTTTCTATTACAACTGTGCAAATATCCGTATGTGGGTCCATCATATAAGTATTCCTCTGTTTCAAAATGTAGATGTGCCCTCAAATCCTCATGGAGTTTTAATGCTATTATATTTAAGTATATTGTATTTGCACGATTCCATGAATGATAGGAGTAATGTAATAGACTGCGTCTCCATTTGATGTATGCTTTATGTGCATTTTTACATCACATGAAATTCTTGGAATTTTTAAATTAATATTAAAGTAAAAATGAATCTTTTGTGGGTCAGAAACAGAATGCAATGTTAAGAGACCTTTCAATACTTCCATTATCAAATTGTGTTGTACTCTTGTTATCCTTTGTTAACATGAATACCTAAGCAGGCTCAGGAGCAGCAATGCACTACTGGTAAAATTATATTTTTAGCATCCTTATTATGGCAAAAAGAAAGGAAAGGCAGAAGGAGATGAGAAATGTTTTGAAGAGAATATCGCTGCTGTTATGAAATATACAACAGCAAGCTCAATAAGGGAATCCCATGTGAGGCTAATGCATAGACCTTATATGAGCCCAAGTGTGATGGCTCATTGGTGTGTGCATGAGAATAATAATGTCTGAAGTGTAGTGCTCCTATAGCGGACCTTATGCATGTATTTTGGTCCTGTCCAAAGCTTCAAAAATTTTGGCATCAAGTGGCTTACTGGATAAATAAGTTTATACCGGTTAAATTAACACTTGAAAAATATATCTTCTTTCTGCTTAAAGAAGAGGCAATTCAGAATACATTTTTAATTAATACGGCCATTCTTATGGCTAGACAAATGATCTTGAGAAAATGGAAAGATAAAAGGCTTAGTAGAATTTACTCAAAACATGCTATATCAATTAATCATTGATAAACACGATCCAACGATCTATACAGAGGGAAAAATGAGAGCCTCTCTCAACAAATGGGATAAGGTAATAGCCTCACTTCCGCTACCAACAAAAAAACAGATTATATTTCCCTTTCGTGCCTCTCCTCTTGTTGTTGCTACTAACAGAATCATATCCTACACATTGGAGACAAATTGTGTCTTAGTGACACTAAAAGCAACTCATTTTTGGGTTATTCCTTTTTTTTTTTTGTTTTGTTTTGTTATACTGCGAATGTGGTTATATTTGTATTTTGTGTTGTATGTAATCTATATAAGAGAAGATAAAAAGCAGTGGACTCTGCTATTGTTTAGTTTAGCAACAATTTCATTTATTTTGGGTTCACCTTCTAAAACATGTTATGTATATTGCGTGGTTACATCATGGTATTTTTTTGAGCTGTTAAGTTAACAAAGAAGGAAAGATAAGAAGAAGAGAAAAGAAAAAAGGAAAACATTTGTCATTTTGTTTTGGAGCTCCGTCTCCAAAGGAATGTAACCATTTATTATCTAATAAAAGATGAGAAAAAAAAATGTTTTGAAGAACAAAGCCTGTGCAAGATTTAACAAGCGATGGCTTTTGCAGCTTGTTGAAACTGAACCACCATTTTCAAATCAAAAACAAAATAATAACAATTGGTAATATTTTACTTACCAAGAAACAGGTGATGTTGTATGCACCATGTATGTGGAAGCAAAAAAATGAGTGTAAAAACATTGAAATAATTTAAGTTAGACGACTTAAAACAACATTTTAGCCAGATAATTCATATAGTTGCAGTTCCTAAATTACACAACCAGAATAAAGGTGGGATTTTTAGACTTAATAGAAACTCCATAAAAGCAGAAAGCAAGAGTTTAACAAGATGCACAAAAGAAGTCAAGTTCTGATATGGTCAGGTACTAACACTATTTTAGCAATTAAAATTAATGCTTCAATGCATTCTGTGCAAGAAATATGAGCAGCAAGAATTATGAGCTTGAATTTGTTCACTGCATTAGCTTTGTACTTCAGAAACAAACAGGAGATTTGCATAAATCTCCTTTCTATACCTTAATTGCTGATTAAAGTACAGACATTTATGTACAGAAAAAGATAATTTTGTATTTTAAATTTCGACCAGAAAATGAATCTTCATATCCCAGTATTCTGAAACTAACTGCATGTGACAGTATCACTATTGTTGAAGCAATAAAAACATTTTATATCAACAATTACCTTGATCTTTAAAAAGATGGTGATGTTTACATTAGACAGATGACGTTTTGCTTATAAAGAATAATGGTGTGGCAGCAATTTTTTGAAGGGAAATAAATCCATTGGAGCAACATTTTGTTGTCCACAGAGGAGACCTGGGGCTAGATCACACATGGGGAAGAAAGAAAAAAAAGTCATGAAGGATATAGAAACACAATTACAAACAATATATTCTGTAGATCATCTACTAAAAAATGAAAGCTACCAGAATTAGCCAGTAACAGAATGGGATTTTTTAGACCACTAAAAGTGAGGTGGCAGTCAAGGCATTTGTCCGTAACTGCTTTAATGAGAAATGATGATGTTTTAAAGATAATGAATGCAACGATCCAACCAGTAAGTACTGACTGAAGATTTTGGCCAGTCAACAATATCAAGTAGCATTAATTGGCCTTAATGATGTTTAAGACCTGTCATCTCTCTGTAAATTCCTTCAGAAAAGTTGTTTAAATACAATTGAAGCACTGCAGTTTGCAAAAGCAAAAATATAATATACATACTGTTTAGTGGAGTGACAAAGTAAAAGGTCTGCTTTCATTTATAAATTGTGATGTTGATACTACTCCTATTCATTGAAAGTCTGTGTAATCACTAGGACAACATATTTCCTGATGAGTTGAGAATGACAAGCCTTTCGTCCTCTTGACATGGCAAACACAACCAATTTTGTATTACGAGTAAAGAATGTTAAACAAATTAAAAAATACTCAGCAATCAGAGCAATGGATGAAAGAAATGCTACAAAAATATCAAAGCAATACTGTAAACTGAAATTCATGGTTTCTGAAAAAGTTAAACTACTTGCTGGACACAGTTTGAAGAACTGTCAATTCTTGTTGTCATCTGTGGAACATTTCGAACTTCTAGTGCTGACTGCGAACGTGGACGTGTTTTTAGCATGTTAAGTATATATAAACTGCCTGATTCATAATAACAGTGAAATTACATGTGTAGTGTAATTTTTTTTTTTTAATTGGAATAAATGATTGCATATTTAAACTCAATATTTTTTTTAATTTCCGAAAATTGTATTCAATGAGAAGTGTATTTGCAGCGCATTTCTTAATGCAGACTCGGCACAGCAATTAAATCCAAAGCTATTTTGAATCTTATATACTACACAAAAACCATAAGATAGATAACTTAATTACAAAGATATTTTTGTGGGGAATGTGCTTCAGGCAAATATTATAATGGATGTCTGTTGTGTGGCAATATATAAGCCACTTCTTGTTTGGAAAAAACATTTTTTTATAAATGTACAGTTAAACCATTACAGAGGTCCTGTATGGAACAAAAATAAAGTGGACAAACATTTGAAGAATGTCAATAGTAGTGATAAGGGGGTCATTTACCTCCTGCAGTGCTCTTGTAATTGGCAATATTTAGGTCAGACCCAGAGGAAGTTGAGAGATAGAATCAGAGATCATGTTAACAATATTAAAAATGGCTTCGAAGGCCATTTTGTATCCAAACATTTTAAAGAATGCCATGGGAGTAATGTAATGTAATAAAGATCTCCGGTGGTGGGGAATAAAAAAAGTTAAAAAAGACAGTAGAGGTGGAGATTATGAAAAATTGATTTTATATAAAGAGGCAGAATTAATATACTACTTTGGTTCACTGGTACCAGAAGGGTTAAATGTGGAATTAGACCTCAATCCATTTCTACATTAATAGTAGGTCAATAATTGAATATGGTAATTACATGTGTATGAATACAATATATTCATTGATTTTAAAGACTTTTATGGAGTTTAAACTATCTTGGTTTTTAATGTATCTTTTATATATGTCTTCACATTAATTTTAGATAACATTAACTACATTTTTAGATAGCCCTCCAGTATATATGTTTTTTAAAATAAAATCAATTGATCGCCTTAAATTATATATATATATATATATATATATATATATATATATATATATATATATATATATATATATATTATATTATATAATGAAAAATTTTATTTTTTGGGTATAATAATAAAATATTTTTTTTTTCCATATAATGAAATTTCCTAGTTAATATGTTTTTTATCGTGTATGCCAATCTTCTTACAACAGTCTATTTATTCTAATATGCATCTTATCCTCCCTTATAGTTGTTCTTAAACTGGGGTTAATAGTTTGAGATTTTAAGACCTTTCCCAAATATGTTCAATTTTAAAAGTAAGAAATAAAAAACTTTTTAATTAAATTATGATAGTTTGATATATGGTTTTTGAATATAGTTTATATTATCTATTTATTAGATGGATTAGTAATTTCTTTGAGGTTTGTTAATTTAATAGCTTTCAATGTAAGTTTATTTGTAATTTTATTAAATTATATATGATCATTAGCTTTAAAGAACAGGATTTCTTTGAACTGCTAGATACATTTGCAATGTTGTGAACAATCAATTATTCAATGATGCCAGGAAATTGACAGGACTATAAAAAGGCAGTATATGACATGGTTAAAAACATCTTGATAAAGGCCTTTAAAGGGTTGAAACGCGTAGATGTTTCCTGTGAACCTGTGAACTTGGATTCCTATTACACCCGTGGATCTAAAAGAGCGCTCTGTGTCTTTTGAAACTCCCGCATTGGGACAGTCAGAGGGGAAACCCCTTAGCTGATTGGGTGTTTGTTGCTCACGTGACGATCTGCATTACGTCACACGCAGAAGGAGGAAAACACCACTGCCAGAAAGACCCGGACGCCTAAACCAGATGATTCTCGTTCCCGGTCAGGGCTTAGAGAGTGAGCCCGTCCGGATGGTTGGTCGGCAGGTTTAAGGTAAAGACTAAAACTCCATTTGATACGACAGATACTGTAATTAATTGGATCTATTGCTTTGAAACATAAGACTTATACTGCCATCACTGCCTTTCATCTCGGATGTTTGGGTTTTTAGCCTACTTTTTTTCTGCGCATCAACAGGAAAGTGATTGAGACAATCATTTACACCAGAACCATTGCCTATTTGAAATTATCAAGTCATTGTTACTGCTTTGTTTTTGTGTATTTTAAACCACCGGTGGTTCATTGTATTATATAATTATATTTATTGTGTTAGATTTAATTGTCAGTGAAATATCTGTTATGAATTTTTAGTTTTTAACTACATCAACTATCGTGTGTTATTATTAAATAGAATACTTTTTCTAAACTTGATCTATTGGTTTATTAATTTTAACTATCAGTAACTATTAATTGGGCATAGTTATAGTGCCTTTTATTAACTAACCCTTTAATATACCCAGCTGTATAGCGCCACATCTATTTTATCTTATTTGAAGAATGACAAAATTTGTTCATTGCAGCACTTGTCAAAACACCACTGGCGAGACTTACAGGTGACAAAATGGCTATCATGTGATCACATCGCTGTAGCACAGTAAATTGGCAAACAATTTCCACATATTGATGGGTTACAGAGCACTGTAGTACTAGCTGCAGTGATTAATGGTGCACCGGTGACTTCCCCAACAACTGATTTCATTCAAATACATGTTCATGACAATCACTGGGTAACGATTTCATGTTCTAAAGGATCTGTTGATTTGTACGACAGCTTGTACAGCGGTCTTGATTCAAAAGACATTTTACAGATATGTTGGATGATGTTAATGTTTGTAAATGATGAATAAAAATGAATGTAAAAAATGTTCAGAAACAAGACAATGCAAACGATTGTGTAGCGTATGCAATTGCAGTAAGTCTTGCATTTGGTTAAAGTCCAACAACACACACGAACAAGCACAACTAAGATCACATATTGCAACATGTTTCAAACAACAAATTAGACCTTTTCCAACAAAAATTAGAGAAGCAGCAGGAGACCTAGACAATGTTACATTCCCTGTGTACTGCACGTGTAAACTAGTTTACTGTGGAGAATTAATGGTTCAGTGTTCATCATGCTTTAAATGGTATCAAGGTTGTCAAAATATACTTGAGATTGCAATTAAAAAGAACACATATGTATGGAATTGTAAAACATGTACATTATAAAACTGTAGAAACCAACCATTAATGTCAATACAAACAAACACATCGTCAATATTCGTTTTAATAACAATTTAAGTTTAATGATATATTTTTAATTCAAATAGAGCATAAACAAATCCACTTTTTAATTTCAACATCAACACAGTCAACAAATTATTATACTATTGATGTGCCCTTAATAATAAATAAATATATATATATATATATATATATATATATATATATATATATATATATATATATATATATATATTTGATCACCTTCTGACTTTGGTTCAAAATTGTGATTCCTCACATAGGGCTCCATGTACTAAGCCGTCAATTCATCCGTCATTTTAGACGCGGCTAAACTCGCCGTTACTCGCCGCGGGCGAAATGGTGTCCGCTGTAGCTATGTACTAATAATCCCACAATAAATAGACACCTCTAGCCCGCCGCGAGCAGTGGCGGAATATTGATAAATTTGACGCCTCGCTCGCCGCGAATAAGCTGATGTACTTAACTTTCAGTTCAATTGTCTGGCCAATTGTTAACACGTGACATGTAAGGTGTCATGAACTTTTCTAAACAACTGTATTATTGTTCCAAAATTTTTGGAGAGTAATTACAGAGCGCTCGTTTTTGTTTTCTTTATTTACAATTTCGATATGGCTTCATCTGGATCTGAAACCGCTTCAAAATCCAAGAATCCTCACTTTTCTCATCAGCAAAACGTCGTTTTGATTGACATGATTATTGACTCTTATGATTATTTGTTTGGATGTCGTGTCAAACAGACAAATTTTTCTAGAAGGAAGCAGATCTGGCAAAGGATCAGCGACGCTGTTAGTGCCCAGGGTCCAGGAAAAAAGGATGTCGATCAGCTGAAGAAGCGTTACAACGACATTAAACGCTTCGCCAAAGCTAAATTGGCCAGAGAAAAAAATTCGGCACGTGCTACCAGAGGTGGACCAGCATATGTGGCAGACCTCAATGACTATGAGCAGAAGCTTGTTCAGCGTCTGGGACCAGAGATCATCACTGGCATAACGGATGATTGTGACAGTGATTTAAGAGGTAAATGTACAACATAGTTGACGTAAATATTTTTTTTAAAGTTATGATAGGTCATTGTCTCCAATATATATTTCTTTAAAATAACATTATCTGACTTCTTACGCTTTAGTATCCTATATGCCATCTAGGCCCCAAATACTGTAATAATTTATGTCGCATATATGTATAAGGGATTGTACAAGCCATTTAGGCCCCAAATACTGTAATCATTTATGTCGCATATATGTATAAGGGATTGTTGCGTTATTTGACTATAGAATATTATTGTTAACATCTTTCCAAATTGTTCTCCGCTTTATAAACATACTTTTTTCAGATATAGCTATGCACATAGTTGACGCAGTCACATGAACCATCTATGTGCATCAACCAATGATCATTTACTGTGCCTGTATAGATTTGCTTTTCCTCAAAGTATAAAAATCCAATGAATGCAAAAACATAATACATTTAAATATTTTTGAAAAAGCATTTTCTTATGCAATTTGTAAAGGTAATTATATTTGTTCATGTCCCTTTAAAGGGCCACTAAACCCAAAATCTTTTATTAATGATTCGGATAGAGAATTGAAATTTAAACAACATATTACTTCCATTATTTATTTGGCTTCATTTTCTAGATATTCTTAGTTGAAGAAAAATAAATACACATGTTGAGCCAATCACACGAGGCTTCTTTGTGCATCAATCAAATGCTTTTCAACAAAGAATATCAAGAGAATAAAACAAATTAGATAATATAATTAAATTAGAAAGATGTTTATAAATGCATTCTCTTTCCAAATCATAAAAAAAGGTGGTTGGCATGTCCCTTTAATGATTGAGCCTGCATTCACTGCTGTAATTATTATTATTAACACTTTTAGCTTTCAGTTTCAACTAGAAATAAAAATAAACCTAATTTTTTTTTTAAAGCGATGCCAACATCACAAGCAGAGCCTGTGAGGAGTAACGAAGTGCCCACTTGTTCTACTTCTACTTCATCTTCTGCGGTTTCAAGACCACCCAGTGCAGCTGTTTCCAGACCTTCGGCCAGTTTTACACATGGACAATTAATACGCTCAACATCTAATGTTACACACACAACTTCCTCGGCGGACACACTACCTGATCTAAGGACCAGCACTCCACAAACTGGTGTTGGTAGAGCAACTGGTAAGTACTTTACAAATGAATAATTTCAATGTTGTGTGTTTTATCTCTTTTATCTCTCAATTTTTATTTTTTTATTTTTTTTTTTAAATGTCAAATGTCATTATTGACATATTCTATTTCGAGATCTTTTACAGATGGAATGTAATTTGAAGTTCAAATAGCAATGATCATAGATTTTCATGAAAGGGACACTGTACCAATTTTTTTAAATGAGGATTCGTGTAGAGCATGCATGCTATTTTAATCAACTTTCTAATGGTTTTAAAATTTATCATTATTTTCTTTTTGAGAATTGATCATAGTATTACATAAGAAAGCTGATAGAAATTCCATGCAATATATCTTATTCTCAAAAAGATTATTTTTGCTTCAGTGTCCAGTTAATTGCAAAATACATTTCCATTAATAATTTTGAATATATCGTTACATTGACAAAAAAACATTTTATTTATTTATTTTTATGTTATTTATTTTTTTATAGGTGATTTGGGACGTCTTTTCCAGCGATTGACTGGACATTCATCTCCATTATTTGATGGTATGTATCACATATGTATAAATATATAATATAAATTAAATTTGTGTATGACGGTTGTATCAGCTCTCTCCTTCTATTCTATTTCTGCAAATGTTTTTATAACATTTTATTTTTATTTACTAACAATTTGTTATGTCTTGATCTAGAAGAAGAAAACTCATCAAGGGAGATCACTATCAATCTCATGCCGATAGTGGAAAATCCCATTCAAGATGAACCACCAGGAGGGCATGATGGAAGTGAGACTCCAGATATTCTTGAAGATTTGGGAGATGCGAAACCGGATGAAATTCACACACCAGAAAACATTGAGGAACCTGTTGAAACACAGGCACCACCAATTGCACTGCAAACAGGTGGTGTAAACATTGACAATACACCGGCAGAAGGACTATTGGGCGATGTTGCATTGAGGGAAATGTTGACACTGGCAAGGCAATACAGAGAGGACCACAGAGAAATGCAAAATATTATTAACACAAATATTGACCGCTGGGCTGCTCTGTCAGAAAAAAATGTGGAAATAGAAATGCAAAGGAATGAGATAGAGATGCAGAAATTACAGCTGCAAAGAGAGATGTTCCAGTGGCAGAGGCAGATGGATGAAGAGAAAAACCATCAAATTAACAGAGCTTTAACCATCAGCGAAAGGACATTACAATCTCTGTTGGCTATTGTCAGTGAAAGGGAGGCTACAACAGACCCAAAGAGGCCACGTCTGGAGTAAACATTTTGTATTATTTAGTCACTGTTCATTTTTTTAATCTGTATATTGTTTACTAAGTTATTTTTTGTGTTTTTTAAAGGGACACTGTACTCAAATTTTTTCTTTTGTGATTCAGATAGAGCATGCAATTTTGATTAAAGTTGATTAAAATTGCATGCTCTATCTGAATCACAAAAGATAAAATTTGGATACAGTGTCCCTTTAAGTTTAAAATGTTAGTCACTGTTCATTTTTTTAATCTGTATATTGTTTACTAAGTTATTTTTTGTGTATTTTAAAGGGACACTGTACTCAAATTTTTTCTTTTGTGATTCAGATAGAGCATGCAATTTTAAGCAACTTTCTAATTTACTTCTATCAATTTTTCGTCGTTCTCTTGATATCTTTATTTTAAAAAGAAGGCATCTAAGCTGAGGAGCCAGCAAATGTGTGGTTCAGAACCATGGACAGCAATTGTTTATTGGTGCTGCCCAATCAGCAAGGACAACCCAGGTTGTTCAACAAAAATGGGCCGGCATCTAATCTTAAATTCTTGCTTTTCAAATAAACATACCAAGAGAATGAAGAAAATTTGATAATAGGAGTACATTTGAAAGTTGATTAAAATTGCATGCTCTATCTGAATCACAAAAGATAAAATTTGGATACAGTGTCCCTTTAAGTTTAAAATGTTATTATTTAATAAAGACAAATTTTTTTATGGCCAAAAAAAACGTTTATTTACATAAATTCTTCAACACAAAAGTTTTTCTCAGTTATTAATCATGACAAAACAAAAAATGAAATCAAATTACATATTTACGGTATAAAAAATCTACTTGCTCCATTAACATTCCCAAAGTTGCCCTAATTTTAGAAATTTTTTGTTTAACATGATCTTCTAGACAATTCTGAGTACTTTTGTCTGCAGTTTCAATAGTTGATGTTGAAGATAAATCTGTAGAAAAATAAATGCAAAGCAAATTTTAATTCAATTTTCATATACATATTCAATGTATGATAGGGTTTTTCATCACAAATATTACCTCCTGATGTGCTGTTATCTACGTTATCTACTTTATTAGCTTCTACACTTATGTCCACTCCTTTAAAGCTTTCATCTGAGCCAACTCCTATTTGAAATATACAATATGTATTAGTTAAAACTTGGATTTTCTTAGATTTAAGATTACTGAGTATGAAACATACCTTTATCTAACATCATTGTTGGTAAAACTTCTATCCTTGGTTGAGTATCATCTGAAGTCAATGCTTCAAATATTGTCACACTATCAGGATTTTGAAATTCTTCCATTTCCATACTAGTTTCCATGTCTTCCATGGTAATATCTATGAACGAAATTACAAAGATAAAGATAGAAAACTATTAAATCAAAAACCTTGTATATATTATTTAAAACAATAATAATAATAATCATTAAAAGGGACACAGAACCCAATTTCTAAGTTTCATGATTCAGATAGTGCATGCAATTTAAATAAACTTTCAATTTTACTTCATTCTTTTTGTATCTTTATTTGAAAAGCAAGAATCTAAGTTTAGATGCCAGCCCATTTTTGGTGAACCAACTGTGTTGTACTTGCTAATTGGACAGAACCAATCAAAGAGTGCTGTCCATGGTGCTCAACCAAAAATTGGCTGGCTCCTTAGCTTAGATGCCTTCTTTTTCAAATAAAGATAGAAAGTTAATGAGGAAAAAAATGATAATAGAAGTAAATTAGCAACTTGATTAATATTGCATGCTAAAACTTTTTAAGCCAAAACCTAAAATATATGATTTAAAATTTAAATAATAAGTCATTACCTGTCTGTGTGTTTTTATGACAAATTTCATATGGATTTGGAGATAATTCAATATCCAATAGTGTTATTGGCAAAGGTGGAGAAAGAGCTTCACTTCTGGGTGTTTGCACCAACATTGACCTTACGTAGCGTGGTGGGTGTGCACACTTCATTCTCCTACTTCTCATATCTATAAACATATATATAATAAAAATTTGTAATAAAAATTTTTTAATTAATTATTCCAAGTAATTTTTTGTTTTCAAAACATTCAGTTCTGCATGCTTACTTTTCTAACATGTTTCAATGTTATATAGTAATATATTTATATTTTATTCTACTAACTCAGTTCTGCATGCTTACTTTTGTAACTTTTTGCAATTGTATATACTAATATAGTCAAAGTAACACTCAGAAAATATTATTTTCCTGGATTCGTCAATGATGACGCAGTTCAAAAATAAACCCTTTTTTTTTATTAAAAATTATTTCATATATAATTTTGAAACTTACATGTCCTTATCAATCTTCGAATCGATTTATAGTACTTCGGTTCTCTTCTCTTCAAATCACTATATTTTCTAAGACACTGTCGTCTTGTTCTTTTAATTTTTGAAATACGATGCATTCTTCTCAGCATCTCGTATATAATTTTGTCTCTGCATTCCTGTCTCACTCCCCTCACACCACCAATCCGTTTAGGGAAATATTTATCCATGGCATAAACTAATATCACCAATTCTCCAGCACCAAAAGGTTCAGGACGCGACATGTTAGACGATGACGTGATTAATCGTTATGTCAATCATTAGCGCATTGATATAGATATGTATCCCCGAAAAATAGAGAAAAATGTAATGTATATGTAGATTAATGTATTTTATGAAGGTTTGTAAATATCGATGTTTATAGTTATTACAAATGATATTTGTTTTCTATACATTTTCTTTGTTTCAGATGTGTTGATATGTATTAACATTTATACTTTGGTTTACAATAGTTATTTTGTTTCTAAACATTTTATTTGTTTCAGATGTGTTTTTATGTATTAAAATTTATTTTGGTTTACAATTTTTATTTTGTTTCTAAACATTTAATTTTTTTAAGATGTGTTTATATGTATTAAAATGTTGTTTGGTTTACAATTGTTATTTTGTTTCTAAACATTTTCTTTGTTTCATATGTGTTTATATGTATTAGAATTTATTTTGGTTTACAATTGTTATTTGGTTTCTAAACATTTCCTTTTTTTTCAGATGTGTTTATATGTATTACAAGTTACTTTGGTTTACAATTGTTAATATATAATGTTTAAAGATTATAATTTTGTAATAAAATAATTTATTTTGCCATTATTTTCTATATGCCACTATTCTTTTAACAAATCTTGAATGCAAAAATATATTATAAAGGTTAAGAAAATAAGTGCTAAGAGTAAGCCCTTAAGGTATTTATTTGAATATGGGAAAACCTAGTAGCTGTTAAAAATAGAGGTTAGAATAAAACAAATAAAATTAGCAAGTCTTTTTTAACTCAAAAATCCAATCTGATAACATAAAGCACTGTTGAATATACTGTCGCTTGTTACAGCTACAATTCAATGACACAATACAATGAATTAGCATCAGCTATGGAGGGATTACATTACAATAATCACATATGTAAAAGAGTGAGAGCAGCTGTAGACAATAGTGTGATGTCACAAAGACAATGTATTACCTATAATATTGTCTGTAATAACTTTGATCATAAACTTTATTTATTTGAAACCTTTGATAATTGAAGAGCAACAACTGTTATGTATTTAACTGTTTATCATGAGTGATTTTTAATAACCTTAATTTTTAAAAAAAAATGGAGACAAGTTAATAAAGAAAGTTTTTTATTGATCAACTGAAACTTTAATCCTCAAACACAAAATATTGTTCTGAAACCATGTCCCTTGTTGCATTTCCACGCCTATTAGCTTGTTCTACACATATTTCTTCTGGTAAATCATCAGCATCTATTGGATCTTCATCTTCTAATGGACAGCCTCTTTTAATTGCAATATTGTGCAGTATGCAGCAAACCAATATAATTTTTGCAACTTTCTCTGGTGCATACTGCATAGCACCACCAGAATGATCAAGACATCGAAACCGCATTTTCAAAAGACCGAAAGTCCTCTCAATAATCCCCCTGGTAGATCGGTGAGCTTCATTGAAACGTACTTGACTTCTGGTCTGTGGGTTGTTATAGGGAGTCAACAGCCATTCTGTACATGAGTACCCTCCATCTCCTAATAGAAGATATAATAAATATAAATATTAATATAAGAATAATTATAAAGATTCAGAACTATACAATACAATTAAACTATACAGATTACAGTCGACAAATTGGGCGCAATTTTGGTACATTGAAATGAGAGACATATTAGACGCCAGTTATGCTTACCTAGAAGCCATCCGTCAGGCATATTTCCGTCCTCGAACTTCCGGTATAACCCAGTCTGCCTTAAAATGTAAGAATCATGACAGGAGCCAGGAAAGTTAGAACGGACACTGATAATCCTCATGTTGGGGTCACAGACCATCTGGACATTCAAGGAATGGAAATGCTTTCTATTCCTATAGATCTCCTCACGAGCTTGAAGTGGTCTTACAGCAACATGGGTACAGTCTATGGCACCTAGGACATTGGGCATCCCAGCCATCCTATAGAAATTTGACTTGATAGATTGCCATTCTTCAGGGGTAGATGGCAAACAAACATATCGATGAAAAATAACCATCATAGCCCCTATTACTTTGGATAAGTGGCGTGAAAAAGCAGATTGACTCATTCCAATAATGACGCTAGAAACTGCCTGAAAGGAGCCTGTTGCAAAAAAATGCAATGCCGCTAATAGTTTCAGAAGTCCCGGAATAGCTTGTGAACGAGCAGTCATCGGCTCCAAATGATCTTCAATCTCTCGATACAGGTGTAATATCGATTCACGATCAAGCCGGAATCTTTGTATGATCTCTCGGTCAGAAAGGCTGTGCAAACCAACCCGTGGAAGGAATACACGGGGGACTCGAACTCTCCTTCTAACGATACGATTAGCTACATTTCCAGTATTCTGTCTTCTAGCCCGGATTTGCATCAAACGGAGAATAAACAAAAACAGAATTCTCTCCATAGCTGCTGAAATGAACAATGTAAGTACAATGCTGATATTACTGCCTTTTATATATGTATAGACTGGCGTCTGGCTTTCCTATTGTTTTGTACCTTGCCCGCCACCTAAAAGGTGGCGAGGCAAAAATAACGAGGTGGGGGCGGAGATTGACGCGAGCGGACAAATAGATTTTTTAGTACATTCGTTTTTGGCGAGTTGGTGGTCAAATGTGTCTAATTACAGTAAAAAATGGAGAGGTAGCGAGGTATGGCGGATAAGTACGCTCTCAATTTTAAAGATGCGAGTTTTTACATAATTGACGGCTTTGTACATATCAGTTTGCGAGTTTGGACGCGAGATTTGTTGCGGGTAGCTCGCTGACTGCTTAGTACATGGAGCCCATACAGTGGATTATACTTTATTAATCAAGCAGTTTACTATGGCACATACCACCTCCACCAGAGAGCCTCTCTCATCCTGTTTAGGATTTGTTGCAAAAACAAAAAGGATGATCTCACTGCTCACAGTGACCTTGCTGGATTCCCACAGCTTCATTATAGTTGCTCACCTGAGCTGATCACTGTTATTGTTTGCTGCTGCTAAGGATGATTATGTCTGTGCTTTACATCCTGTGGTTTGCCAGAGGACGCCCGGGTATGTGACAGTTCTGCTAGTAGTACCTGCTTGTAAGACAGATATCCTGCCATTGTTAACAGATAACAGATATTCAGATATTCTTCTTGCCTGTTTTTTGCTCCATAAAAGTTCGCTTTATTTATTGCTCGGTTCGTTTCTCAAGCTCTGTCAATTCTCCTTGAAGCAAAGCCCTTGCATCTTGCTTGGAAATAGCCTTTACACAAAGACTGTATGCAGGGGTGAAACGAACATTCTGAAACGAACAAACTGAAATGGGGCTTTGTCAGGGCTTACTCTCTCATCACCTGTGCTCAATAATTTAAACCTTTAGGCCCTGCCTATTTTTGTTTCCTATACACCTTTTTGTTAAAGGGGCATGACCTTAATGCAACTTTAAGGTTTATCACTCTAGATGAGAGGTGATATTTAGGTTATACAAGCTTTGCAACAATTCATTTTCATTTAACCCTAAAGGTTTCCTGTAAAATATGACGTGATATTGTATAGTATACGAATCTACATATTCAATACCTATACATAAGTCATTATGTTACACAAACCTGCACATTTCATTATTTTCATTTAACCCTGAAGGTTTCCTTTACATACACGTCATGATATCATACAAAGCTTTCAAAATCCATTTTGTCATTTAGCCCTAGAGGTTTCCTTGTTTTCAGGTGATAAATCCATCTAGCCTCCTTCTGTAGGACTTTATCCACGTCACCTCCTCTATTGTGTGGGTCTCCTTTGTCTATTGCTATAAACTTTAACCCTTCTACATCATTATTATGACAGGTACTGAAATGTCTAGCCACATTTGTAACACGCTTATAAGTTTTATCATCGCGATGTTCCTGTATCCTATCCTTCAAAAGGCGTTTTGTTTTTCCTATATAGAACGGACAGGAGCAGTGGAGTAGTTAAACTACCCCTAAGGAATCACAGTTCATGAAAAATCTTATGTCAAATTTTTTTTGTCCATTGCCCCTAAACGTTTTTACTTTTTTCCATATAGGGGCCGTAGACACATTTGCCACATGGGTAGCTCCCTTTGATGCCCCTATCTTTTCTCAGCCATTCAGACAAAAGAATATTTGAATGCTTTAAGAACTGGCTATTCAACACTTACTGAGGACTCAGTTTGCGGTTTCTCTAAAAATGTGTATGCATTTATATTTCTGCAATTGTGTTTGCATTTTAATTCCTACAGGGGCATTACATATGTAGGTTATATTTGGTTGATTCAGTAACTTACCAGTTTGATGAGTTGTTGTAACATTCACGCAGGTGCTTCTTTGTATCAAGTGGCTGATTTGGAGAGTAATGTAAATAATAAAAATGCCCATATTTAAAAATGTACAGAGTGCTGAATTTACTTGCTTTGGAACTACAAGGGTAAATTTCCCTTATTTCCGTGTCTTGCTTTAAATGATATATGTATATATATTAGGACATCATGGGTCACTGTGCTGGGGTGTGTCAGTGTGTACCGCTATACTTATTGTGGTGCACGCTGGTATACTGCAGCATTTAAAAGGGACACTAAACCCAAATTTTTCCTTTCGTGATTCAGAATGTAAGTTAAAAGGACACTGAACCCAAATTTTTTCTTTCATGGTTCAGATAGAGCATGCAATTTGAAGCAACTTTCTAATTTACTCCTATTATCAAATTTTCTTCGTTCTCTTTCTATCTTTATTTGAAAAAGAAGGCATCTAAGCTTTTTTTTGGGCTCAGAACTATGGACAGCACTTTTTTATTGGTGGATGCATTTATCCACCAATCAGCAAAAACAACCCAGATTGTTCACAAAAAAATTGGCCGGCATATAAACTTACATTCTTGCATTTCAAATAAACATAAAGAATAAAGATAATTTGATAATAGGAGTAAATTAGAAAGTTGCTTAAAATTTCATGCTCAATCTGAATCACGAAAGAAAACATTTCAGTGTCCCTTTAAGATTCCAGCCCATTTTGGTGAACAACCTGGGTTCTTGCCGATTGGAGGATAAATTCATCCACCAATAAATAAGTGCTGCCCAGAGTTCTGAACCCCCAAAAAAAGCTTAGATGCCTTCTGTTTCAAATAAAGATAGCAAAAGAACAATGAAAAATTGATAATAGGATTAAATTAGAAAGTTGCAAAAATTACATGCTCTATCTGAATCACGAAATCTGATTTCCCTTTGAGATTGGCTTTGCTGATGCAAAAGTGTCTGTCAAATTCTGTTATCTTTGGCATTTTTAATGGAATATTGTGATTGAAAGTTAATCTTATTAGCAAACTTCCAATGAATTAAACTTCCACCTTGTGTATGTAATGCTCAAGCATGTCTTGGTAATAGACCTTTTTTACAGCAGTCATTTTGACACGAAAATAGGACAAATACAGGTGTTAGCAATGACATTATATAGGGTTCCATTCCATTTAGGTTTATGAGAGCGAGGTTCCTGCTTTTGCTCAAGTGTAAGGGGAGGTCATACTAAATACTTGCCACTTTAGCCTATAGAAGCAGTTGTTTTGGCCCCCCCCCCCGTTTTTTAATACTGCTTACAAATATCCTGTATTTTATGGTTGTATTCTAATAAAGAGACAAAAATAATTATATATGGTTAATATACCGTTGTCAAAACATCAAATCTAAATCCAATGGTGCATAGTACTGTATATACAGAGCAATGTATTTGAAGAAAATCCTCCCATTAGATAGAATTTGAAAAAACAAAAACGTCAGCCACTAAAAACATTATCTAGCAATAATAGTATAATCCATGAAGCAGACAAGAGGTGCCTTTTTAGTCCTTTCTTACAAGTATTATCTCCAAGAATACTGAATAAACTAGAGTTCCACAACATAGAAAAAGATAAAGATGAAAAACAACCACCAGGAAAGACGGATTGTTTCAGCTATGGGGTCTATCCTGCAACCCCAGTGGCAAAATATGTGGCTGCTCTACTGCAGCCCCTGGTTATGAATATGAAGTCCTATCTTAGAGGCTTGACCCAGGTGATTGAACATATTAAAGACCTCTCTATTGAGAAACGTAACATCCTAGCAATACTAGGTGTTACTAATCTGAAGGAATAAAAAGGACAAATCAATTGTGTCCTTTATTCAAAGTTGCATTAAAAGCTCAAGGAGGATGGCAGTAAGATCTGACGTGTTTCATGCCCACAAACTGATAGATGAGTACTAGTCTATACACTGTTATACCACATGAAACTGGTATGTCAAGCAGTTTCGATTACAACTGTGCAAATATCCGTATGTGGGTCCATCATATAAGTATTCCTCTGTTTCAAAATGATATGTGTCCTCAAATCCTCATGGAGTTTGAATGCTATTATATTTAAGTATATTGTATTTGCACATGATTCCATGAATGATAGGGTTTATGTAATAGACTGTGTCTCCATTTGATGTATGCTTTAGTGTATTTTTACATCACATAAAAATTCTTGGGATTTTTTAAATTAATTTTAAAGTAAAAATGAGAATGCAATGTTAAGAGACCTTTCAATACTTCCATTATCAAATTGTGTTGTACTCTTGTTATCCTTTGTTAACATGAATACCTAAGCAGGCTCAGGAGCAGCAATGCACTACTGGTAAAATTATATTTTTTAGCATCCTTATTATGGCAAAAACAAAGGAAAGGCAGAAGGAGATGAGAAATGTTTTGAAGAGAATATTGCTGCTGTTATGAAATATACAACAGCAAGCTCAATAAGGGAATCCCATGTGAGGCTAATGCATAGACCTTATATGAGCCCAAGTGTGATGGCTCATTGGTGTGTGCATGAGAATAATAATGTCTGAAGTGTAGTGCTCCTATAGCGGACCTTATGCATGTGTTTTGGTCCTGTCCAAAGCTTCAAAAATGTTGGCATCAAGTGGCTTACTGGATAAATAAGTTTATACCGGTTAAATTAACACTTGAAAAATATATCTTCTTTCTGCTTAAAGAAGAGGCAATTCAGAATACATTTTTAATTAATTTGGCCATTCTTATGGCTAGACAAATGATCTTGAGAAAATGGAAAAATAAAAGGCTTAGTAGAATTTACTCAAAACATGCTATATCAATTAATTATTGCTAAACACGATCCAATGATCTATACAGAGGTAAAAATGAGAGCCTCTCTCAACAAATGGGATAAGGTAATGGCCTCACTTCCGCTACCTAAAAAAAACAGATTATATTTCCCTTTCGTGCCTCCTCTTGTTGTTGCTACTAACAGAATCATATCCTACACATTGGAGACAAATTGTATCTTAGTGACACTAAAAGCAACTCATTTTTGGGTTATTCCTTTTTTGTTTTGTTTTGTTATACTGCGAATGCGGTTATATTTGTATTTTGTGTTGTATGTAATCTATATAAGAGAAGATAAAAAGCAGTGGACTCTGCTATTGTTTAGTTTAGCAACAATTTCATTTATTTTGGGTTCACCTTCTAAAACATGTTATGTATATTGCATGGTTACATCATGGTATTTTTTTGAGCTGTTAAAGGAGAGATAAGAAGAAGAGAAAAGAAAAAAAGGAAAACATTTGTCATTTTGTTTTGGAGCTCCGTCTCCAATGGAATGTAACTATTTATTATTCTCTAATAAAAGATGAGAAAAAAAAGAGAGAAGTGTTTTGAAGAACAAAGCCTGTGCAAGATTTAACAAGCGATGGCTTTTGCAGCTTGTTGAAACTGAACCACCAAATCAAAAACAAAAAAATAATTGGTAATATTTTACTTACCAAGAAACAGGTGATGTTGTATGCACCATGTATGTGGAAGAAAAAAATTTAGTGCAAAAACATTGAAATAATTGAAGTTAGACGACTTAAAACGGCATCTCAGCCAGATAATTCATATAGTTGCAGTTCCTAAATTACACAACCAGAATAAAGGTGGGATTTTTAGACTTAATAGAAACTCCATAAAAGCAGAAAGCAAGAGTTTAACAAGATGCACAAAAGAAGTCAAGTTCTGATATGGTCAGGTACTAACACTATTTTAGCAATTAAAATTAATGCTTCAATGCATTCTGTGCAAGAAATATGAGCAGCAAGAATTATGAGCTTGAATTTGTTCACTGCATTAGCTTTGTACTTCAGAAACAAACAGGAGATTTGCATAAATCTCCTTTCTATACCTTAATTGCTGATGAAAGTACAGACATTTATGTACAGAAAAAGTAAATTTTGTATTTTAAATTTCGACCAGAAAATGAATCTTCATATCACACCTGTGTGTGCAGGTATTCTGAAACTAACTGCATGTGACAGTATCACTATTGTTGAAGCAATAAAAACATTTTATATCAACAAATACCTTGATCTTTAAAAAGATGGTGATGTTTACATTAGACAGATGACTTTTGCTTATAAAGAATAATGGTGTGGCAGCAATTTTTTGAAGGGAAATAAATCTATTGGAGCAACATTTTGTTGTCCACAGAGAAGACCTGGGGCTAGATCACACATGGGGAAGAAAAAAAAGTCATGAAGGATATAGAAACACAATTACAAACAATATATTCTGTAGATCATCTACTAAAAAATGAAAGCTACCAGAATTAGCCAGTAACAGAATGGGATGTTTTTAGACCACTAAAAGTGAGGTGGCAGTCAAGGCATTTGTCCGTAACTGCTTTAATGAGAAATGATGATGTTTTAAAGATAATGAATGCAACGATCCAACCAAACTGCAGTTTGCAAAAGCAAAAATATAATATACATACTGTTTAGTGGAGTGACAAAGTAAAAGATCTGCTTTCATTTATAAATTGTGATGTTGATACTACTCCTATTCATTGAAAGTCTGTGTAATCACTATTATGAGTTGAGAATGACAAGCCTTTCGTTCTCTTGACATGGCAAACACAACCAATTTTGTATTTCGAGTAAAGAATGTTAAACAAATTAAAAAATACTCGGCAATCAGAGCAATGGATGAAAGAAATGCTATAAAAATATCAAAGCAATACTGTAAACTGAAATTCATGGTTTCTGAAAAAGTTAAACTACTTGCTGGAAACAGTTTGAAGAACTGTCAATTCTTGTTGACATCTGTGGAACATTTCGAACTTCTAGTGCTGACTGTGAACGTGGACGTGTTTTTAGCATGTTAAGTATATATAAACTGTCTGATTCATAATAACAGTGAAATTACATGTGTAGTGTAATTTTTTTTTTTAATTGGAATAAATGATTGCATATTTAAACTCATTATTTTTTTTAATTTCCGAAAATTGTATTCAATGAGAAGTGTATTTGCAGCGCAATTTGTTAGTGCAGACTCGGCACAGCAATTAAATCCAAAGCTATTTTGAATCTTATATACTACACAAAAACCATAAGATAGATAACTTAATTACAAAGATATTTTTGTGGGGAATGTGCTTCAGGCAAATATTATAATGGATGTCTGTTGTGTGGCAATATATAAGCCACTTCTTGTTTGGAAATAACATTTTTTTATAAATGTACAGTTAAACAATTACAGAGGTCCTGTATGGAACAAAAATAAAGTGGACAAACATTTGAAGAATGTCAATACTAGTGATAAGGGGGTCATTTACCTCCTGCAGTGCTCTTGTAATTGGCAATATTTAGGTCAGACCCAGAGGAAGTTGAGAGATAGAATCAGAGATCATGTTAACAATATTAAAAATGGCTTTGAAGGCCATTTTGTATCCAAACATTTTAAAGAATGCCATGGGAGTAATGTAATGTAATAAAGATCTCCGGTGGTGGGGAATAAAAAAAGTTAAAAAAGACAGTAGAGGTGGAGATTATGAAAAATTGATTTTATATAAAGAGGCAGAATTAATATACTACTTTGGTTCACTGGTACCAGAAGGGTTAAATGTGGAATTAGACCTCAATCCATTTCTACATTAATAGTAGGTCAGTAATTGAATATGGTAATTACATGTGTATGAATACAATATATTCAATTGATTTTAAAGACTTTTATGGAGTTTAAACTATCTTGGTTTTTAATGTATCTTTTATATATGTCTTCACATTAATTTTAGATAACATTAACTACATTTTTAGATAGCCCTCCAGTATATATGTTTTATAAAATAAAATCAATTATTGGTCGCCTTAAATTATATATATATATATTTTTAAATGATAAAAAAATATTTATATAATGAAAAATTTTATTTTTTGGGTATAATAATAAAATAATTTTTTTTTCCATATAATGAAATTTCCTAGTTAATATGTTTTTCATCGTGTATGCCACTCTTCTTACAACAGTCTATTTATTCTAATATGCATCTTATCCTCCCTTATAGTTGTTCTTAAACTGGGGTTAATAGTTTGAGATTTTAAGACCTTTCCCCAATAGAAATACCTTTTTTAAATATGTTCAATTTTAAAAGTAAGAAATAAATGATAGTTTGATATATGGTTTTTGAATATAGTTTATATTATCTATTTATTAGATGAATTAGTAATTTCTTTGAGGTTTGTTAATTTAATAGCTTTCAATGTAAGTTTATTTGTAATTTTATTAAATTATATATGATCAATAGCTTTAAAGAACAGGATTTCTTTGAACTGCTAGATACATTTGCAATGTTGTGAACAAACAATTATTCAATGATGCCAGGAAATTGACAGGACTATAAAAAGGCAGTATATGACATGGTTAAAAACATCTTGATAAAGGCCTTTGAAGGGCTGAAACGCGTAGATGTTTCCTGTGAACCTGTGGACTTGGATTCCTATTACACCTGTGGATCTAACAGTCAGAGGGGAAACCCCTTAGCTGATTGGGTGTTTGTTGCTCACGTGACGATCTGCATTACGTCACACGCAGAAGGAGGAAAACACCACTGCCAGAAAGACCCGGACGCCTAAACCAGATGTTTCTCGTTCCTGGTCAGGGCTTAGAGAGTGAGCCCGTCCGGATGGTTGGTCGGCAGGTTTAAGGTAAAGACTAAAACTCCATTTGATACGACAGATACTGTAATTAATTGGATCTATTGCTTTGAAACATAAGACTTATACTGCCATCACTGCCTTTCATCTCGGATGTTTGGGTTTTTAGCCTACTTTTTTTCTGCTCATCAACAGGAAAGTGATTGAGACAATCATTTACACCAGAACCATTGCCTATTTGAAATTATCTAGTCATTGTTGCTGCTTTGTTTTTGTGTATTTTAAACCACCGGTGGTTCATTGTATTATATAATTATATTTAGTGTGTTAGATTTAATTGTCAGTGAAATATCTTATGAATTTTTAGTTTTTAACTACATCAACTATCGTGTGTTATTATTAAATAGAATACTTTTTCTAAACTTGATCTATTGGTTTATTAATTTTAACTATCAGTAACTATTAATTGGGCAGAGTTATAGTGCCTTTTATTAACTAACCCTTTAATATACCCAGCTGTATAGCGCCACATCTATTTTATCTTATTTGAAGAATGTCAAAATTTGTTCATTGCAGCACTTGTCAAAACACCACTGGCGAGACTTACATGTGACAAAATGGCTATCATGTGATCACATCGCTGTAGCACATTAAATTGGCAAACAATTTCCACATATTGATGGGTTACAGAGCACTGTAGTACTAGCTGCAGTGATTAATGGTGCACCGGTGACTTCCCCAACAACTGATTTCATTCAAATACATGTTCATGACAATCACTGGGTAACGATTTAATGGTCTAAAGGATCTGTTGATTTGTACGACAGCTTGTACAGCGGTCTTGATTCAAAAGACATTTTACAGATATGTTGGATGATGTTAATGTTTGTAAATGATGAATTAAAATGAATGTAAAAAATGTTCAGAAACAAGACAATGCAAACGATTGTGTAGCGTATGCAATTGCAGTAAGTCTTGCATTTGGTTAAAGTCCAACAACACACACGAACAAGCACAACTAAGATCACATTGCAACATGTTTCAAACAACAAATTAGACCTTTTCCAACAAAAATTAGAGAAGCAGCAGGAGACCTAGACAATGTAACATTCCCTGTGTACTGTACGTGTAAACTCGTTTACTGTGGAGAATTAATGGTTCAGTGTTCATCATGCTTTAAATGGTATCAAGGTTGTCAAAATATACTTGAGATTGCAATTAAAAAGAACACATATGTATGGAATTGTAAAACATGTACATTATAAAACTGTAGAAACCAACCATTAATGTCAATACAAACACATCATCAACATTCGTTTTAATAACAATTTAAGTTTTATGATATATTTTTAATTCAAATAGAGCATAAACAAATCCACTTTTTAATTTCAACATCAACACAGTCAACAAATTATTATACTATTGATGTGCCCTTAATAATAATAATAATAATAATAATAAATATATATATATATGTGATCACCTTCTGACTTTGGTTCAAAATTGTGATTCCTCACATACAGCGGATTATACTTTATTAATCAAGCAGTTTACTATGGCACATACCACCTCCACCAGAGAGCCTCTCTCACCCTGTTTAGGATTTGTTGCAAAAACAAAAAGGATGATCTCACTGCTCACTACGACCTTGCTGGATTCCCACAGCTTCATTATAGTCGCTCACCTGAGCTGATCACTGTTATTGTTTGCTGCTGTTAAGGATGATTACGTCTGTGCTTTACATCCTGTGGTTTGCCAGAGGACGCCCGGGTATGTGACAGCTCTGCTAGTAGTACCTGCTTGTAAGACAGATATCCTGCCATTGTTAACAGATATTCAAATATTCTTCTTGCCTGTTTTTTGCTCCATAAAAGTTCCCTTTATTTATTGCTCGGTTCGTTTCTCAAGCTCTGTCAATTCTCCTTGAAGCAAAGCCCTTGCATCTTGCTTGGAAATAGCCTTTACACAAAGACTGTATGCAGGGGTGAAACGAACATTCCGTTGGCTAAAACAAACTGAAATGGCGCTTTGTCAGGGCTTACTCTCTCATCACCTGTGCTCAATCATTTAAACCTTTAGGCCCTGACTATTTTTGTTTCCTATACACCTTTTTGTTAAAGGGGCATGACTTTAATGCAACTTTAAGGTTTATCACTCTAGATGAGAGGTGATATTTATGTTATACAAGCTTTGCAACAATTCATTCTCATTTAACCCTAAAGGTTTCCTGTAAAATATGACTTGATATCGTATACCAGGGGTGTCCAAACTTTGCTCTCCAGAGGTTTTGGAACTACATTTCCCATGATGCTCAGCTAGATAAAATGCTGGCTGAGCATCATTGGAAATGTAGTTCCAAAACCTCTGGAGAGCAAAGTTTGGACACCCCTGTCGTATACGAATCTACATATTCAATACCTATACATACGTCATTATGTTACACAAACCTGCACATTTCATTATTTTCATTTAACCCTGAAGGTTTCCTTTACATACACGTCATGATATCATACAAAGCTTTCAAAATCCATTTTGTCATTTAGCCCTAGAGGTTTCCTTATTTTCAGGTGATAAATTCATCTAGCCTCCTTCTGTAGGAGGACTTTATCCACATTACCTCCTCTATTGTGTGGGTCTCCTTTGTCTATTGCTATAAACTTTAACCCTCCTACATCATTATTATGACAAGTACTGAAATGTCTAGCCACATTTGTAGCACGCTTATTAGTTTTATCATTGCGATGTTCCTGTAACCTATCCTTCAAAAGGTGTTTTGTTTTTCCTATATAGAACGGACAGGAGCAGTGGAGTAGTTAAACTACCCCTAAGGAATCACAGTTCATGAAAAATCTTATGTCAATTTTTTTTTGTCCATTGCCCCTAAACGTTTTTACTTTTTTCCATATAGGGGCCGTAGACACATTTGCCACATGGGTAGCTCCCTTGGATGCCCCTATCTTTTCTCAGCCAGTCAGACAAAAGAATATTTGAATGCTTTAAGAACTGGCTATTCAACACTTACTGAGGACTCCGTTTGCGGTTTCTCTAAAAATGTGTATGCGTTTATATTTCTGCAATTGTGTTTGCATTTTAATTCCTACAGGGGCATTACATATGTAGGTTATATTTGGTTGATTCAGTAACTTACCAGTTTGATGAGTTGTAACATTCACGCAGGTGCTTCTTTGTATCAAGTGGCTGATTTGGAGAGTAATGTAAATAATAAAAATGCCCATATTTAAAAATGTACAGACTGCTGAATTTACTTGCTTTGGAACTACAAGGGTAAATTTCCCTTATTTCCGTGTCTTGCTTTAAATGATATATATATATATATATTAGGACATCATGGGTCACTGTGCTGGGGTGTGTCAGCGTGTACCGCTATACTTATTGTGGTGCACGCTGGTATACTGCAGCATTTAAAAGGGACATTGAACCCAAATTTTTTCTTTCATGGTTCAGATAGAGCATGCAATTTGAAGCAACTTTCTAATTTACTCCTATTATCAAATTTTCTTCGTTCTCTTGCTATCTTTATTTGAAAAAGAAGGCATCTAAGCTTTTTTTTTGGGCTCAGAACTATGGACAGCACTTTTTTATTGGTGGATGCATTTATCCACCAATCAGCAAAAACAACCCAGATTGTTCACAAAAAAATTGTCCGGCATATAAACTTACATTCTTGCATTTCAAATAAAGATAAAGAATAAAGATAATTTGATAATAGGAGTAAATTAGAAAGTTGCTTAAAATGTCATGCTCAATCTGAATCACGAAAGAAAACATTTCAGTGTCCCTTTAAGATTCCAGCCCATTTTGGTGAACAACCTGGGTTCTTGCCGATTGGAGGATAAATTCATCCACCAATAAATAAGTGCTGCCCAGAGTTCTGAACCCCCAAAAAAACTTAGATGCCTTCTGTTTCAAATAAAGATAGCAAGAGAACAATGAAAAATTGATAATAGGATTAAATTAGAAAGTTGCTTAAAATTACATGCTCTATCTGAATCACGAAATCTGATTTCCCTTTGAGAGTGGCTTTGCTGATGCAAAAGTGTCTGTCAAATTCTGTTATCTTTGGCATTTTTAATGGAATATTGTGATTGAAAGTTAATCTTATTAGCAAACTTCCAATGAATTAAACTCCACCTTGTGTATGTAATGCTCAAGCATGTCTTGGTAATAGACCTTTTTTACAGCAGTCATTTTGACACAAAAATAGGACAAATACAGGTGTTAGCAATGACATTATTTAGGGTTCCATTCCATTTAGGTTTATGAGAGCGAGGTTCCTGCTTTTGCTCAAGTGTAAGGGGAGGTCATACTAAATACTTGCCACTTTAGCCTATAGAAGCAGTTGTTTTGTTCCCCCCCCGTTTTTTTAATACTGCTTACAAATATCCTGTATTTTATGGTTGTATTCTAATAAAGAGACAAAAATAATTATATATGGTTAATATACCGTTGTCAAAACATCAATTCTTAATCAAATGGTGCACAGTACTGTATATACAGAGCAATGTATTTGAAGAAAATCCTCCCATTAGATAGAATTTGAAAAAACAAAAATGTCAGCCACTAAAAACATTATCTAGCAATAATAGTATAATCCATGAAGCAGACAAGAGGTGCCTTTTTAGTCCTTTCTTACAAGTATTATCTCCAAGAATACTGAATAAACTAGAGTTCCACAACATAGAAAAAGATAAAGATGAAAAACAACCACCAGGAAAGACGGATTGTTTCAGCTTTGGGGTCTATCCTGCAACCCCAGTGGCAAAATATGTGGCTGCTCTACTGCAGCCCCTGGTTATGAATATGAAGTCCTATCTTAGAGGCTTGACCCAGGTGATTGAACATATTAAAGACCTCTCTATTGAGAAACGTAACATCCTAGCAATACTAGGTGTTACTAATCTGAAGGAATAAAAAGGACAAATCAATTGTGTCCTTTATTCAAAGTTGCATTAAAAGCTCAAGGATGATGGCAGTAAGATCTGACGTGTTTCATGCCCACAAACTGATAGATGAGTACTAGTCTATACACCGTTATACCACATGAAACTGGTATGTCAAGCAGTTTCTATTACAACTGTGCAAATATCCGTATGTGGGTCCATCATATAAGTATTCCTCTGTTTCAAAATGATGTGTCCTCAAATCCTCATGGAGTTTGAATGCTATTATATTTAAGTATATTGTATTTGCACATGATTCCATGAATGACAGGGTTTATGTAATAGACCGTCTCCATTTGATGTATGCTTTAGTGTATTTTTAAAAATTCTTGGGATTTTTAAAATTAATTTTAAAGTAAAAATGAGAATGCAATGTTAAGAGACCTTTCAATACTTCCATTATCAAATTGTGTTGTACTCTTGTTATCCTTTGTTAACATGAATACCTAAGCAGGCTCAGGAGAAGCAATGCACTACTGGTAAAATTATATTTTTTAGCATCCTTATTATGGCAAAAACAAAGGAAAAGCAGAAGGAGATGAGAAATGTTTTGAAGAGAATATTGCTGCTGTTATGAAATATACAACAGCAAGCTCAATAAGGGAATCCCATGTGAGGCTAATGCATAGACCTTATATGAGCCCAAGTGTGATGGCTCATTGGTGTGTGCATGAGAATAATAATGTCTGAAGTGTAGTGCTCCTATAGCGGACCTTATGCATGTATTTTGGTCCTGTCCAAAGCTTCAAAAATGTTGGCATCAAGTGGCTTACTGGATAAATAAGTTTATACCGGTTAAATTAACACTTGAAAAATATATCTTCTTTCTGCTTAAAGAAGAGGCAATTCAGAATACATTTTTAATTAATACGGCCATTCTTATGGCTAGACAAATGATCTTGAGAAAATGGAAAAATAAAAGGCTTAGTAGAATTTACTCAAAACATGCTATATCAATTAATTATTGCTAAACACGATCCAATGATCTATACAGAGGTAAAAATGAGAGCCTTTCTCAACAAATGGGATAAGGTAATAGCCTCACTTCCGCTACCTACAAAAAAAACAGATTATATTTCCCTTTCGTGCCTCCTCTTGTTGTTGCTACTAACAGAATCATATCCTACACATTGGAGACAAATTGTGTCTTAGTGACACTAAAAGCAACTCATTTTTGGGTTATTCCTTTTTTGTTTTGTTTTGTTATACTGCGAATGCGGTTATATTTGTATTTTGTGTTGTATGTAATCTATATAAGAGAAGATAAAAAGCAGTGGACTCTGCTAGTGTTTAGTTTAGCAACAATCTCATTTATTTTGGGTTCACCTTCTAAAACATGTTATGTATATTGCATGGTTATATCATATTTTTTGAGCTGTTAAAGAAGAGATAAGAAGAAGAGAAAAGAAAAAAAGGAAAACATTTGTCATTTTGTTTTGGAGCTCCGTCTCCAATGGAATGTAACTATTTATTATTCTCTAATAAAAGATGAGAAAAAAAAAAGAGAAATGTTTTTTAGAACAAAGCCTGTGCAAGATTTAACAAGCAATGGCTTTTGCAACTTGTTGAAACTGAACCACCATTTTCAAATCAAAAACAAAATAATAACAATTGGTAATATTTTACTTACCAAGAAACAGGTGATGTTGTATGCACCATGTATGTGGAAGAAAAAAATTGAGTGCAAAAACATTGAAATAATTGAAGTTAGACGACTTAAAACGGCATCTCAGCCAGATAATTCATATAGTTGCAGTTCTTAAATTACACAACCAGAATAAAGGTGGGATTTTTAGACTTAATAGAAACTCCATAAAAGCAGAAAGCAAGAGTTTAACAAGATGCACAAAAGAAGTCAAGTTCTGATATGGTCAGGTACTAACACTATTTTAGCAATTAAAATTAATGCTTCAATGCATTCTGTGCAAGAAATATGAGCAGCAAGAATTATGAGCTTGAATTTGTTCACTGCATTAGCTTTGTACTTCAGAAACAAACAGGAGATTTGCATAAATCTCCTTTCTATACCTTAATTGCTGATGAAAGTACAGACATTTATGTACAGAAAAAGTTAATTTTGTATTTTAAATTTCGACCAGAAAATGAATCTTCATATCACACCTGTGTGTGCAGGTATTCTGAAACTAACTGCATGTGACAGTATCACTATTGTTGAAGCAATAAAAACATTTTATATCAACAAATACCTTGATCTTTAAAAAGATGGTGATGTTTACATTAGACAGATGACATTTGCTTATAAAGAATAATGGTGTGGTAGCAATTTTTTGAAGGGAAATACATCTATTGGAGCAACATTTTGTTGTCCACAGAGAAGACCTGGGGCTAGATCACACATGGGGAAGAAAAAAAAAGTCATGAAGGATATAGAAACACAATTACAAACAATATATTCTGTAGATCATCTACTAAAAAATGAAAGCTACCAGAATTAGCCAGTAACAGAATGGGATGTTTTTAGACCACTAAAAGTGAGGTGGCAGTCAAGGCATTTGGCCGTAACTGCTTTAATGAGAAATTATGTTTTAAAGATAATGAATGCAACGATCCAACCAGAAAGTACTGACTGAAGATGTTGGCCAGTCAACAATAATGAGTAGCATTAATTGGCCTTAATGATGTTTTTTAAGACCTGGCATCTCTCTGTAAATTCCTTCAGAAAAGTTGTTTAAATACAATCGAAGCACTGCAGTTTGCAAAAGCAAAAATATAATATACATACTGTTTAGTGGAGTGACAAAGTAAAAGGTCTGCTTTCATTTATAAATTGTGATGTTGATACTACTCCTATTCATTGAAAGTCTGTGTAATCACTAGGACAACATATTTCCTGATGAGTTGAGAATGACAAGCCTTTCATCCTCTTGACATGGCAAACACAACCAATTTTGAATTTCGAGTAAAGAATGTTAAAAAGATTAAAAAATACTCAGCAATTATTAGAGCAATGGATGAAAGAAATGCTACAAAAATATCAAAGCAATACTGTAAACTGAAATTCATGGTTTCTGAAAAAGTTAAACTACTTGCTGGACACAGTTTGAAGAACTGTCAATTCTTGTTGACATCTGTGGAACATTTCGAACTTCTAGTGCTGATTGCGAACGTGGACGTGTTTTTAGCATGTTAAGTATATATAAACTGCCTGATTCATAATAACAGTGAAATTACATGTGTAGTGTAATTTTTTTTTTAATTGGAATAAATGATTGCATATTTAAACTCAATATTTTTTTAATTTCTGAAAATTGTATTGAATGAGAAGTGTATTTGCAGCGCAATTTTTTAGTGCAGACTCGGCACAACAATTAAATCTAAAGCTATTTTGAATCTTATATACTACACAAAAAAACATAAGATAGATAACTTAATTATAAAGACATTTTTGTGGGGAATGTGCTTCAGGCAAGTATTATAATGGATGTCTCTTGTGTGGCAATATATAAACCACTTCTTGTTTGGAAATAACATTTTTTTTATAAATGTACAGTTAAACAATTACAGAGCTCCTGTATGGAACAAAAATAAAGCGGACAAACATTTGAAGAATGTTAAAGTTTGTTCATTGCAGCACTTGTCAAAACACCACTGGCGAGACTTACATGTGACAAAATGGCTATCATGTGATCACATCGCTGTAGCACATTATTAATTTGGCAACAATTTCCACATATTGATGGGTTACAGAGCACTGTAGTACTAGATGCAGTGATTAATGGTGCACCGGTGGGTTCCCCAACAACTGATTTCATTCAAATACACGTTCATGACAATCACTGGGTAACAATTTCATGTTCTAAAGGATCTGTTGATTTGTACGACAGCTTGTACAGCGGTCTTGATTCAAAAGACATATTACTGATATGTTGGATGATGTTAATGTTTGTAAATGATGAATTAAAATTAATGTAAAAAATGTTCAGAAACAAGACAAATGCAAATGATTGTGTAGCGTATGCAATTGCAGTAAGTCTTGCATTTGGTTAAAGTCCAACAACACACACGAACAAGCACAACTAAGATCAGATATTGCAACATGTTTCAAACAACAAATTAGACCTTTTCCAACAAAAATTAGAGAAGCAGCAGGAGACCTAGACAATGTAACATTCCCTGTGTAGTGCACGTGTAAACTCGTTTACTGTGGAGAATTAATGGTTCAGTGTTCATCATGCTTTAAATGGTATCAAGGTTGTCAAAATATACTTGAGATTGCAATTAAGAAGAACACATACAGTATGTATGGAATTTTAAAACATGTACATTATAAAACTGTAGAAACCAACCATTAATGTCAATACAAACAAACACATTGTCAATATTCGTTTTAATAACATTTTAAGTTTTATGATATATTTTTAATTCAAATAGAGCATAAACAAATCCACTTTCTTTTTAATTTCAACATCAACACAGTCAACAAATTATTATACTACTACTACTAAAGCCCGTGTACACGGGCCATTTTTTGCAGTACAGCGGTCCCACCCCTTGCACTCTCCCCCCTCTCTTTTGCTCTCTCTTCCCCCCTCTCTTTTGCTTTCTCTCCCCCCTCTCCTTTGCTCTCTCTCTCCCCTCTTTGGCTCTCTCCCTCCTTTCTTTTGCTCTCTCTCCCCCCTCTTTTGTTCTCTCCCCCCTCTTTGGCTCTCCCCCCCCCCCTCTTTGGCTCTCTCCCCCCCCTCTTTGGCTCTCTCCCCCCCCCTCTTTGGCTCTCTCCCCCCCCTCTCCCCCCCCCCCTCTTTGGCTCTCTCCCCCCCCCCTCTTTGGCTCTCTCCCCCCCTCTCCCCCCCCCCCCTCTTTGGCTCTCTCCCCCCCCCCCCTTTGGCTCTCTCCCCTCTTTTGCTCTCTCTCCTCTTTGGCTCTCTCTCCCCCCCCCTCTTTGGCTCTCCCCCCTCTTTGGCTCTCTCCCCCCCCTTTGGCTCCCCCCCCCCCTTTGGCTCTCTCCCCCCCCCCCCTTGGCTCTCTGCCCCCCCTCTTTGGCTCTGCCCCCCCTCTTTGGCTCTGCCCCCCCTCTTTGGCTCTCTCTCCCCCCTCTTTGGCTCTCTCTCCCCTCTTTTGCTCTCCTCTTTGGCTCTCTTTCCTCTTTGGCTCTCTCTCTCCCCCCTCCTTGGCTCTCCCCCCCTTTAGCTCTCTCCCCCCCCCCTTTGGCTCTCTCCCCCCTCTTTGGCTCTCTCCCCCCCTCTTTGGCTCTCTCCCCCCCTCTTTGGCCCTTTGGCTCTCTCCCCCCTCTTTGGCTCTCTCCCCCCCCCCCCTCTTTGGCTCTCTCCCCGCCCCTCTTTGGCTCTCTCACCGCCCCTCTTTGGCTCTCTCCCCGCCCCTCTTTGGCTCTCTCCCCGCCCCTCTTTGGCTCTCTCCCCGCCCCTCTTTGGCTCTCTCCCCGCCCCTCTTTGGCTCTCTCCCCGCCCCTCTTTGGCTCTCTCTCCTTTTTGGCTCTTTTTCCTTTTTGGCTCTTTTTCCTCTTTGGCTCTCTCTCCCCCCTCATTGGCTCTCCCCCCCTTCTCTTTAGCTCCCCCCCTTCTCTTTGGCTCTCCCCCCTCCCTTCTCTTTGGCTCTCCCCCCTCCCTTCTCTTTGGCTCTCCCCCCTCCCTTCTCTTTGGCTCTCCCCCCCCCTTCTCTTTGGCTCTCCCCCCCCCCTTCTCTTTGGCTCTCCCCCCCCCCCCTTCTCTTTGGCTCTCCCCCCCCCTTCTCTTTGGCTCTCCCCCCCCCCCTTCTCTTTGGCTCTCCCCCCCCCCCTTCTCTTTGGCTCTCCCCCCCCTTCTCTTTGGCTCTCCCCCCCCCTTCTCTTTGGCTCTCCCACCCCTTCTCTTTGGCTCTCCCCCCTTCTCTTTGGCTCCCCCCCCTTCTCTTTGGCTCCCCCCCTTCTCTTTGGCTCTCCCATCCCCTTCTCTTTGGCTCTCCCCCCCCTTCTCTTGTGCTCTCCCCCCCCCTTGGCTCTCTCCCTCCCTCTCCTGCTCCTTCTCTGGCTCTGTCTTCACATCGCGGGGCCACGCCCCATCGCGGCGACACCCGCCCGGCCACGCCCCTCGCAACGCCCGGCCACATCGCAACGCTCCCGTCGGCCACAAACAGCTGTGAGGTCTGGGGAGCGCGTGGCCGCTTCTCACGCATCAGACCTCACAGCTGTTGAGTAGCTTACCTCGCGCTCCCCAGACCTCACAGCTGTTTGTGTACCTCGCGCTCCCTATCTCAAGGCCAAGTGTTTGTCTCTACTGCGCATGACGGCTTCAGACAAACACTTGGCCTTTTATAATATAGGATTGATGTGCCCTTAATAATAATAAATATATATATATTTTTGAACACCTTCTGACTTTGGTTCAAAATTGTGATTCCTCACATACAGCGGATTATACTTTATTAATCAAGCAGTTTACTATGGCACATACCACCTCCACCGGAGAGCCTCTCTCATCCTGTTTAGGATTTGTTGCAAAAACAAAAAGGATGATCTTACTGCTCACCGTGACCTTGCTGGACTCCCACAGCTTCATTATAGTCGCTCACCTGAGCTGATCACTGTTATTGTTTGCTGCTGCTAAGGATGATTACGTCTGTGCTTTACATCCTGTGGTTTGCCAGAGGACGCCCAGTATGTGACAGCTCTGCTAGTAGTACCTGCTTGTAAGACAGATATCCTGCCATTGTTAAGAGCTAACAGATATTCTTCTTGCCTATTTTTTGCTCCATAAAAGTTACCTTTATTTATTGCTCGGTTTGTTTCTCAAGCTCTGTCAATTCTCCTTGAAGCAAAGCCCTTGCATCTTGCTTGGAATTAGCCTTTACACAAAGACTATATGCAGGGGTGAAACGAACATGCCGTTGGCTAAAACAAACTGAAATGAGGCTTTGTCAGGGCTTACTCTCTCATCACCTGTGCTCAATCATTTAAACGGCCCTGCCTATTTTTGTTTCCTATACACCTTTTTGTTAAAGGGGCATGACCTTAATGCAACTTTAAGGTTTATCACTCTAGATGAGAGGTGATATTTAGAGAGGGCATATGAATCTACATACGTCATTATGTTATACAAGCTTTGCAACAATTCTCATTTAACCCTAAAGGTTTCCTGTAAAATATGAAGTGATATCGTATACGAATCTACATATTCAATACCTATACATACGTCATTATGTTACACAAACCTGCACATTTCATTATTTTCATTTAACCCTGAAGGTTTCCTTTACATACACGTCATGATATCACAGAAAGCTTTCAAAATCCATTTTGTCATTTAGCCTTAGAGGTTTCCTTATTTTCAGATGATAAATCCATCTAGCCTCCTTCTGTAGGAGGACTTTATCCACATCACCTCCTCTAGTGTGTGGGTCTCCTTTGTCTATTGCTATACATTTTAACCCTTCTACATCATTATTATGACAGGAACTGATACTTCCATTATCAAATTGTGTTGTACTCTTGTTATCCTTTGTTAACATGAATACCTAAGCAGGCTCAGGAGCAGCAATGCACTACTGGTAAAATTATATTTTTTAGCATCCTTATTATGGCAAAAACAAAGGAAAGGCAGAAGGAGATGAGAAATGTTTTGAAGAGAATATTGCTGCTGTTATGAAATATACAACAGCAAGCTCAATAAGGGAATCCCATGTGAGGCTAATGCATAGACCTTATATGAGCCCAAGTGTGATGGCTCATTGGTGTGTGCATGAGAATAATAATGTCTGAAGTGTAGTGCTCCTATAGCGGACCTTATGCATGTGTTTTGGTCCTGTCCAAAGCTTCAAAAATGTTGGCATCAAGTGGCTTACTGGATAAATAAGTTTATACCGGTTAAATTAACACTTGAAAAATATATCTTCTTTCTGCTTAAAGAAGAGGCAATTCCATACATTTTTAATTAATTCGGCCATTCTTATGGCTAGACAAATGATCTTGAGAAAATGGAAAAATAAAAGGCTTAGTAGAATTTACTCAAAACATGCTATATCAATTAATTATTGCTTAACACGATCCAATGATCTATACAGAGGTAAAAATGAGAGCCTTTCTCAACAAATGGGATAAGGTAATAGCCTCATTTCCGCTACCTACAAAAAAACAGATTATATTCCCCTTTCGTGCCTCCTCTTGTTGTTGCTACTAACAGAATCATATCCTACACATTGGAGACAAATTGTGTCTTAGTGACACTAAAAGCAACTCATTTTTGGGTTATTCCTTTTTTGTTTTGTTTTGTTATACTGCGAATGCGGTTATATTTGTATTTTGTGTTGTATGTAATCTATATAAGAGAAGATAAAAAGCAGTGGACTCTGCAAGTGTTTAGTTTAGCAACAATTTCATTTATTTTGGGTTCACCTTCTAAAACATGTTATGTATATTGCATGGTTATATCATGATATTTTTTTGAGCTGTTAAAGGAGAGATAAGAAGAAGAGAAAAGAAAAAAAGGAAAACATTTGTCATTTTGTATTGGAGCTCCGTCTCCAATGGAATGTAACTATTTATTATTCTCTAATAAAAGATGAGAAAAAAAAAAAGAGAAATGTTTTGAAGAACAAAGCCTGTGCAAGATTTAACAAGCAATGGCTTTTGCAGCTTGTTGAAACTGAACCACCATTTTCAAATCAAAAACAAAATAATAACAATTGGTAATATTTTACTTACCAAGAAACAGGTGATGTTGTATGCACCATGTATGTGGAAGAAAAAAATTGAGTGCAAAAACATTGAAATAATTGAAGTTAGACGACTTAAAACGGCATCTCAGCCAGATAATTCATATAGTTGCAGTTCTTAAATTACACAACCAGAATAAAGGTGGGATTTTTAGACTTAATAGAAACTCCATAAAAGCAGAAAGCAAGAGTTTAACAAGATGCACAAAAGAAGTCACGTTCTGATATGGTCAGGTACTAACACTATTTTAGCAATTAAAATTAATGCTTCAATGCATTCTGTGCAAGAAATATGAGCAGCAAGAATTATGAGCTTGAATTTGTTCACTGCATTAGCTTTGTACTTCAGAAACAAACAGGAGATTTGCATAAATCTCCTTTCTATACCTTAATTGCTGATTAAAGTACAGACATTTATGTACAGAAAAAGTAAATTTTGTATTTTAAATTTCGACCAGAAAATGAATCTTCATATCCCAGTATTCTGAAACTAACTGCATGTGACAGTATCACTATTGTTGAAGCAATAAAAACATTTTATATCAACAAATACCTTGATCTTTAAAAAGATGGTGATGTTTACATTAGACAGATGACGTTTTGCTTATAAAGAATAATGGTATGGCAGCAATTTTTTGAAGGGAAATAAATCTATTGGAGCAACATTTTGTTGTCCACAGAGAAGACCTGGGGCTAGATCACACATGGGGAAGAAAAAAAAGTCATGAAGGATATAGAAACACAATTACAAACAATATATTCTGTAGATCATCTACTAAAAAATGAAAGCTACCAGAATTAGCCAGTAACAGAATGGGATGTTTTTAGACCACTAAAAGTGAGGTGGCAGTCAAGGCATTTGGCCGTAACTGCTTTAATGAGAAATTATGTTTTAAAGATAATGAATGCAACGATCCAACCAGAAAGTACTGACTGAAGATGTTGGCCAGTCAACAATAATGAGTAGCATTAATTGGCCTTAATGATGTTTTTTAAGACCTGGCATCTCTCTGTAAATTCCTTCAGAAAAGTTGTTTAAATACAATTGAAGCACTGCAGTTTGCAAAAGCAAAAATATAATATACATACTGTTTAGTGGAGTGACAAAGTAAAAGGTCTGCTTTCATTTATAAATTGTGATGTTGATACTACTCCTATTCATTGAAAGTCTGTGTAATCACTAGGACAACATATTTCCTGATGAGTTGAGAATGACAAGCCTTTCGTCCTCTTGACATGGCAAACACAACCAATTTTGAATTTCGAGTAAAGAATGTTAAAAAGATTAAAAAATACTCAGCAATTATTAGAGCAATGGATGAAAGAAATGCTACAAAAATATCAAAGCAATACTGTAAACTGAAATTCATGGTTTCTGAAAAAGTTAAACTACTTGCTGGACACAGTTTGAAGAACTGTCAATTCTTGTTGACATCTGTGGAACATTTCGAACTTCTAGTGCTGATTGCGAACGTGGACGTGTTTTTAGCATGTTAAGTATATATAAACTGCCTGATTCATAATAACAGTGAAATTACATGTGTAGTGTAAATTTTTTTTATTTGGAATAAATGATTGCATATTTAAACTCAATATTTTTTTAATTTCCGAAAATTGTATTCAATGAGAAGTGTATTTGCAGCGCAATTTGTTAGTGCAGACTCGGCACAGCAATTAAATCCAAAGCTATTTTGAATCTTATATACTACACAAAAAACATAAGATAGATAACTTAATTACAAAGATATTTTTGTGGGGAATGGGCTTCAGGCAAATATTATAATGGATGTCTGTTGTGTGGCAATATATAAGCCACTTCTTGTTTGGAAATAATTTTTTTTTATAAATGTACAGTTAAACAATTACAGACAGAGGTCCTGTATGGAACAAAAATAAAGCGGACAAACATTTGAAGAATGTCAGTTTGTTCATTGCAGCACTTGTCAAAACACCACTGGCGAGACTTACATGTGACAAAATGGCTATCATGTAGCACATTAAATTGGCAAACAATTTCCACATATTGATGGGTTACAGAGCACTGTAGTACTAGCTGCAGTGATTAATGGTGCACCGGTGGCTTCCCCAACAACTGATTTCATTCAAATACAAGTTCATGACAATCACTGGGTAACGATTTCATGTTCTAAAGGATCTGTTGATTTGTGCGACAGCTTGTACAGCGGTCTTGATTCAAAAGACATTTTACAGATATGTTGGATGATGTTAATGTTTGTAAATGATGAATTAAAATGAATGTAAAAAATGTTCAGAAACAAGACAATGCAAACGATTGTGTAGCGTATGCAATTGCAGTAAGTCTTGCATTTGGTTAAAGTCCAACAACACACACGAACAAGCACAACTAAGATCACATATTGCAACATGTTTCAAACAACAGATTAGACCTTTTCCAACAAAAATTAGAGAAGCAGCAGGAGACCAAGACAATGTAACATTCCCTGTGTAGTGCACGTATAAACTCGTTTACTGTGGAGAATTAATGGTTCAGTGTTCATCATGCTTTAAATGGTATCAAGGTTGTCAAAATATACTTGAGATTGCAATTAAAAAGAACACATATGTATGGAATTGTAAAACGTGTACATTATAAAACTGTAGAAACCAACCATTAATGTCAATACAAGTTTTATGATTTATTTTTAATTCAAATAGAGCATAAACAAATACACTTTCTTTTTAATTTCAACATCAACACAGTCAACAAATTATTAATAATAATGTGCCCTTAATAATAAATATATATATATATTTGATCACCTTCTGACTTTGGTTCAAAATTGTGATTCCTCACATACAGCAGATTATACTTTATTAATCAAGCAGTTTACTATGGCACACACCACCTCCACCGGAGAGCCTCTCTCATCCTGTTTAGGATTTGTTGCAAAAACAAAAAGTATGATCTCACTGCTCACCGTGACCTTGCTGGATTCCCACAGCTTCATTATAGTCGCTCACCTGAGCTGATCACTGTTATTGTTTGCTGCTGTTAAGGACGATTACGTCTGTGCTTTACATCCTGTGGTTTGCCAGAGGACGCCCGGAATGTGACAGCTCTGCTAGTAGTACCTGCTTGTAAGTCAGATATTCTGCCATTGTTAAGAGCTAACAGATATTCTTCTTGCCTGTTTTTTGCTCCATAAAAGTTTCCTTTATTTATTGCTCGGTTCGTTTCTCAAGCTCTGTCAATTCTCCTTGAAGCAAAGCACTTGCATCTTGCTTGGAAATAGCCTTTACACAAAAACTGTATGCAGGGGTGAAACGAACATTCCGTTGGCTAAAACAAACTGAAATGGGGCTTTGTCAGGGCTTACTTTCTCATCACATGTGCTCAATCATTTAAACCTTTAGGCCCTGACTATTTTTGTTTCCTATACACCTTTTTGTTAAAGGGGCATGACCTTAATGCAATTTTAAAGTTTATCACTCTAGATGAGAGGTGATATTTAGAGAGGACATATGAATCTACATATTCAAAACCTATACACACACGTCATTATGTTATACAAGCCTTGCAACAATTCATTCTCATTTAACCCTGAAGGTTTCCTTTACATACACGTCATGATATCATACAAAGCTTTCAAAATCCATTTTGTCATTTAGCCCTAGAGGTTTCCTTGTTTTCAGGTGATAAATCCATCTAGCCTCCTTCTGTAGGAGGACTTTATCCACATCACCTCCTATTGTGTGGGTCTCCTTTGTCTATTGCTATAAATTTTAACCCTCCTACATTGACAGGTACTGAAATGTCTAGCCACATTTGTAACACGCTTATTAGTTTTATCATTGCGATGTTCCTGTATCCTATCTTTCAAAAGGCGTTTTGTTTTCCTATATAGAACGGACAGGAGCAGTGGAGTAGTTAAACTACCCCTAAGGAATCACAGTTACTTTTTTCCATATAGGGGCAACAGACACATTTGCCACATGGGTAGCTCCCTTTGATGCCCCTATCTTTTCTCAGCCAGTCAGACAAAAGAATATTTGAATGCTTTAAGAACTGGCTATTCAACACTTACTGAGGACTCCGTTTGCGGTTTCTCTAAAAATGTGTATGCATTTATACTTCTGCAATTGTGTTTGCATTTTAATTCCTACAGGGGCATTACATATGTAGGTTATATTTGGTTGATTCAGTAACTTACCAGTTTGATGAGTTGTTGTAACATTCACGCAGGTGCTCCTTTATATCAAGAGGCTGATTTGGAGAGTAATGTAAATAATAAAAATGCCCAGAGTGCTGAATTCCCTTGCTTTGGAACTACAAGGGTAAATTTCCCTTATTTCCGTCTCTTGCTTTAAATTATGATATATATATATTTTAGGACATCATGGGTCACTGTGCTGGGGTGTGTCACCGTGTAACGCTATACTGCAGCATTTAAAAAGGGACACTGAACCCAAATTTTTCCTTTCGTGATTCAGAATGTAAGTTTAGATGCCGGCCCATTTTTGGTGAACAACCTGGGTTCTTGCCGATTGGTGAATAAATTCATCCACCAATAAATAAGTGCTGCCCAGAGTTCTGAACCCAAAAAAAAAAAAAGCTTGGATACCTTCTGTTTGAAATAAAGATAGCAAGTGAACAATGAAAAATTAATAGGAGTAAATTAGAAAATTGCTTAAAATTACATGCTCTATCTGAATCACGAAAGAAAAAAAATTGTGTTCAGTGTCCCTTTAAGTATATATGGGCCATATGGGTTAATTTAATGGATCGGCTTTGGTTCTTTGAATTGTATCACTAATATTATATACTGTGTTGGTTCCATCACTAAAATAGGTTGAGTCCAAGTAGCACTGCTTCTACAGTAATAAAAAGTAATACACAGGAAGAAAATAATTATACAATTAATAATCCACTATTAGTGTTAAACAATATCTGATGCTCTGTAATAAATTGATATATATTGTGAGCCATTTATTCATATGTGCTGAGTGAATGCTCTAAGAAGCTTATGAATTTGATTATCAAAGCTTAAGGACACACAGCTGGCTAAAATAAGGGAGGAATTAGCCACAATACAAATGCAATTGAATGAATATATTGAACATCCTAAGTACAATGAGCTGGACACTCTCTTACAGGAAACTGTGAAAAGATTTAGAACGAAGCTTGACAATGTCAAGCTCAGAAAATGTAATAGAGACAATGCTGATTTTTTAAATAAAGTGTATACCTCGCAGTATCAGGGTGGCCAATTCTATAAGACTAGTAGATTTAGGTCTAGATCCAAGAATAGACAGATTTCTTATAGACAGGAGAAGGTGGTCACATTTTTAGATGAAGAGAAAAGGGATCAATCTTCTAAGAATGATTCCAGTGGCCGATCTGAAGATGAGGAACCAGTAATTAGAACCAAGGCTATACTTAGTAATGATTACTAGAAATACAAGTAAGAAATTGAATACAGCATGAGGATCTTACCAACAGAGGGCTAACACTAGAAGTGAGGAATTTCTAAGTGAGAGTGAGGCAGATACGAGGCCTACCATACAGACAGCAGCTACCAATAGACAGGATGACCAGCAGGTTTTTCACGAGGCTCCTAGAGGGCAAAAAGGAGGAGGAAATGTAGAAAGAGGTGTAAGAGGAAGGGGAGGACATACAAGACTCAGTGGGGCTCGCAACAAATACCAAATATGAAGGTTATTATTTATAAAGTGCTGAGTTAACACCCCATGCATCTGAGGTATTGAGCCTGGGACTGGGCTTTGTTCCAAAGAAAGACTAACTTGTTTGACACAATAGTAGACATCAACAAAATGATTAGAGATTTGACTTTAAAGAATTTTTTTGGAACAAAGATTTAACAGTGGACAATGAAAGTACGTTGGTTGGGAATATTGACAGCATAACACAACATACTATGCCAATGGCATATGACCTTACAGCATTCAATGAGACATGTGATTTTTTGCAATTGCATCAGTTGGAATTTGAAGCAGTAAATGAAATTGATTATCCCAAATCTACACACAGTGGCTTTAAGCCAAAGTATTTTTTATCCCACCAAGGAAGGGGCCCTTTTTAGAGGCATTCCATCATAGGATAGAGGAGGATCTAACAGAGCTGTCAGGAACACACAAACGCTCCTTTCTAAATATGTCTTTACACCAGAGAGAAGCACTAGAAACCCTTAAAGCCAGACAAGATAAAGTGATTAAGCAATCTGATAAGGGGGGGGGGATGTATTGTGGTGCAAGATAGGGCCGACTACATTTCTGAAGCTATGAGACAGCTTAATGACACAGGAGGTATATTTCATTTTACCCAGAGATCCAACCAATGCATTTAAAATTAAACTTTGGGACCTCTTAGATGATGGCATTGAGGAAGGGATATTTGATACAGAAACTTCTGATTATCTTTTTGTTTCCCAGCCGGTTACTCCGATCTTTCATCACCTACCCAAGGTTCACAAATCCTTGGAGGAGGTGAAAGGGAGACCAATAGTATCAGCAAAGGGTCCTATTTGAGAGATTGTCTGAATGGATGGAGTCACTTTTACAGCCGATAGTTCTACATTTGTCGTCCTTTTAAAAAAAGACACCAAACATTTGTTAGCAAGCCTAGAAGAGGTGGTTTGAGATATTAATTGCTCCTGGCTTACCATTGATGTGGTGGGGTTATACTCTACAATCCACCACCATTTGGGAGTAGAAACAGTAGAATTTATGCTAGATCACCACAGTAACTATGATACTTGACTCAAGGAATATCTTATTAGGGTCCTAAAATTTCTATTGACCCATAATTAATTTCAATTTGAAGGTGTGTGCTATCTCCAGAGACGTGGCACTGCCATGGGGGCGAAGTTTTCCCCCTCATATGCCAACCTTCTTATGGGTTGGTGGGAGCGGTGTCATGTCTATGGGGATAGACATGAAGTCATGAAGGATATAGAAACACTGTTACGGAATATATCTGTAGATCATCTACTAAAAAATTAAATCTACCAGCATTAGCCAGTAACAGAATGGGATGTTTTTAGACCACTAAAAGAGAGGTGGCAGTCAAGGCATTTGGCCATAACTGCTTTAATGAGAAATGATGATGTTTTAAAGATAATGAATGCAACGATCCAACCAGTAAGTACTGACTGAAGATTTTGGCCAGTCAACAATATCGAGTAGCATTAATTGGCCTCAATGATATTTTTTAAGACCTGGCATCTCTCTGTAAATTCCTTCAGAAAAGTTGTTTAAATACAATGGAAGCACTGCAGTTTGCAAAAGCAAAAATATAATATACATACTGTTTAGTGGAGTGACAAAGTAAAAGGACTGCTTTCATTTATAAATTGTGATGTTGATACTACTCCTATTCATTGAAAGTCTGTGTAATCACTAGGACAACATATTTCCTGATGAGTTGAGAATGACAAGCCTTTCGTTCTCTTGACATGGCAAACACAACCAATTTTGTATTTCGAGTAGAGAATGTTAAACAAATTAAAAAAATACTCAGCAACCATTAGAGCAATGGATGAAAGAAATGCTACAAAAATATCAAAGCAATACTGGAAACTGAAATTCATGGTTTCTGAAAAAGTTAAACTACTTGCTGGAAACAGTTTGAAGAACTGTCAATTCTTGTTGACATCTGTGGAACATTTAGAACTTCTAGTTCGGATTGTGAACGTGGACGTGTTTTTAGCATGTTAAGTATATATAAACTGCCTGATTCATAACAGTGAAATTACATGTGTAGTGTAAAAATGTTTTTTTAATTGGAATAAATGATTGCATATTTAAACTCAATTTTTTAATTTCCTAAAATTGTATTCAATGAGCAGTGTATTTGCAATGCAATTTGTTAGTGCAGACTCAGCACAGCAATTAAATCCAAAGCTATTTTGAATCTTATATACTACACAAAAAGCATAAGATAGATAACTTTATTACAAAGACATTTTTGTGGGGAATGGGCTTCAGGCAAGTATTATAATGGATGTCTGTTGTGTGGCAATATATAAGCCACTTCTTGTCTGGAAATAACATTTTTTTATAAATGTAGTGTTAAAAACAATTACAGAGGTCCTGTATGGAACAAAAATAAAGCGGACAAACATTTGAAGAATGTCAAAGTTTAATCATTGCAGCACTTGTCAAAACACCACTGGCGAGACTTACATGTGACAAAATGGCTATCATGTGATCACATCGCTGTAGCACATTAAATTGGCAAACAATTTCCACATATTGATGGGTTACAGAGCACTGTAGTACTAGCTGCAGTGATTAATGGTGCACCGGTGGCTTCCCCAACAACTGATTTCATTCAAATACACGTTCATGACAATCACTGGGTAACTATTTCATGTTCTAAAGGATCTGTTGATTTGTGCGACAGCTTGTACAGCGGTCTTGATTCAAAAGACATTTTACAGATATGTTGGATGATGTTAATGTTTGTAAATGATGAATTAAAATGAATGTAAAAAATGTTCAGAAACAAGACAGTGCAAACGATTGTGTAGCCTATGCAATTGCAGTAAGTCTTGCATTTGGTTAAAGTCCAACAACACACACTAACAAGCACAACTAAGATCACATATTGCAACATGTTTCAAACAACAAATTAGACCTTTTCCAACAAAAAATAGAGAAGCAGCAGGAGACCTAGACAATGTAACATTCCCTGTGTACTGCACGTGTAAACTCGTTTACTGTGGAGAATTAATGGTTCAGTGTTCATCATGCTTTAAATGGTATCAAGGTTGTCAAAATATACTTGAGATTGCAATTAAAAAGAACACATATGTATGGAATTGTAAAACGTACATTATAAAACTGTAGAAACCAACCATTAATGTCAATACAAACAACAAACACATTGTCAATATTCGTTTTAATAACAATTTAAGTTTTATGATATATTTTTAATTCAAATAGAACATAAACAAATACACTTTCTTTTTAATTTCATCAACACAGTCAACAAATTATTATACTATTGATGTGCCCTTAATAATAATAATAAGTATATATATATATATATATATATATATATATATATATATATATATATATATATATATATATATATATATATATATTTGATCACCTTCTGACTTTGGTTCAAAATTGTGATTCCTCACATACAGCGGATTATACTTTATTAATCAAGCAGTTTACTATGGCACACACCACCTCCACCAGAGAGCCTCTCTCATCTTGTTTAGGATTTGTTGCAAAAACAAAAAGTATGATCTCAGTGCTCACAGTGACCTTGCTGGATTCCCACAGCTTCATTATAGTCGCTCACCTGAGCTGATCACTGTTATTGTTTGCTGCTGCTAAGGACGATTACGTCTGTGCTTTACATCCTGTGCTTGCCAGAGGACGCCCGGTATGTGACAGCTCTGCTAGTAGTACCTGCTTGTAAGACAGATATTCTGCCATTGTTAAGAGCTAACAGATATTCTTCTTGCCTGTTTTTTGCTCCATAAAAGTTCCCTTTATTTATTGCTCGGTTCATTTCTGTCAATTCTCCTTGAAGCAAAGCCCTTGCATCTTGCTTGGAAATAGCCTTTACACAAAGACTGTATGCAGGGGTGAAACGAACATTCCGTTGGCTAAAACAAACTGAAATGGGGCTTTGTCAGGGCTTACTCTCATCACCTGTGCTCAATCATTTAAACCTTTAGTTTCCTATACACCTTTTTGCTAAAGGGGCATGACCTTAATGCAACTGTAAGGTTTATCACTCTAGATGAGAGGTGATATTTAGAGAGGACATATGAATCTACATATTCAAAACCTATACACACACACGTCATTATGTTATACAAGCCTTGCAACAATTAATTCTCATTTAACCCTAAAGGTTTCCTGTAAAATATGACGTGATATCGTATACGAATCTACATATTCAATACCTATACATACGTCATTATGTTACACAAACCTGCACATTTCATTATTTTCATTTAACCCTGAAGGTTTCCTTTACATACACGTCATGATATCACAGAAAGCTTTTAAAATCCATTTTGTCATTTAGCCCTAGAGGTTTCCTTATTTTCAGGTGATCCATCTAGCCTCCTTCTGTAGGAGGACTTTATCCACATAACCTCCTCTATTGTGTGGGTCTCCTTTGTCTATTGCTATAAACTTTAACCCTTCTACATCATTATTATGACAGGTACTGAAATGTCTAGCCACATTTGTAACACACTTATTAGTTTTATCATCGCAATGTTCATGTGTCCTATCCTTCAAAAGGTGTTTTGTTTTCCTATATAAAACGGACAGGAGCAGTGGAGTAGTTAAACTACCCCTAAGGAATCACAGTTCATGAAAGATCTTATGTCAATTTTTTTTTGTCCATTGCCCCTAAACGCTTTTTTCCATATAGGGGCCATAGACACATTTGACAGCACTTTTTATTGGTGGATGCATTTATCCACCAATCAGCAAAGACAACCCAGGTTGTTCACAAAAAATGGGCCGGCATATAAACTTACATTCTTGCATTTCAAATAAAGATAACAAGAGAATATTTGATAATAGGAGTAAATTAGAAAGTTGCTTAAAATGTCATGCTCTATCTGAATCACGAAAGAAAAAAACTTGGTTTCAGTGTCCCTTTAAGATAAGATGCCAGACCATTTTTGGTGAACAACCTGGGTTCTTGCCGATTGGTGGATAAATTCATCCACCAATAAATAAGTGCTGCCCAGAGTCTGAACCCAAAAAAAAAAAGCTTAGATGCCTTCTGTTTCAAATAAAGATAGCAAGAGAACAATGAAAAATTGATAATAGGAGTAAATTAGAAAGTTGCTTAAAATTACAGGCTCTATCGGAATCACAAAATCTGATTTCCCTTTGAGAGTGGCTTTGCTTATGCAAAACTATGTCAAATTCTGTGATCTTTGGCATTTTTAATGGAATATTGTGAGTGAAAGTTAATCTTATTAGCAAACTTCCAATGAATTAAACTCCACCATGTGTATGTAATGCTCAAGCATGTCTTGGTAATAGACCTTTATTACAGCAGTCATTTTGACACGAAAATAGGACAAATACAGGTGTTAGCAATGACATTATTTAGGGTTCCATTCCATTTAGGTTTATGAGAGCGAGGTTCCTGCTTTTGCTCAAGTGTAAGGGGAGGTCATACTAAATACTTGCCACTTTAGCCTATAGAAGCAGTTGTTTTGGTTCCCCCCCCCCCTGTTTTTTTAATACTGCTTACAAATATCCTGTATTTTCTGCTTGTATTCTAATAAAGAGACAGAAATAATTATATATGGTTATTATACCGTTGTCAAAACATCAAATCTAAGTCTAATGGTGGCCTCAGACTTTTGCACAGTACTGTATATACAGAGCAATGTATTTGAAGAAAATCCTCCCATAAGATAGAATTTGAAAACACAAAAACGTCAGCCACTAAAAACATTATCTAGCAATAATAGTATAATCCATGAAGCAGACGAGAGGTGCCTTTTTAGTCCTCTCTTACAAGTATTATCTCCAAGAAATACTGAATAAACTAGAGTTCCCCAACATAGAAAAAGATAAAGATGAAAAACAACCACCAAAGACGGATTGTTTCAGCTATGGGGTCTATTCTGCAACCAGTGGCACAATATGTGGATGCGCTACTGCAGCCCCTGGTTATTCATATGAAGTCCTATCTTAGAGGCTCAGCTATGGGGGTCTATCCTGCAACCAGTGGCACAATATGTGGATGCTCTACTGCAGCCCCTGGTTATGCATATGAAGTCCTATCTTAGAGGCTTGACCCAGGTGATCGAACATATTAAAGACCTCTCTATTGAGAAACGTAACATACTAGCAATACTAGGCGTTACTAATCTGAAGGAATAAAAAGGACAAATCAATTGTGTCCTTTATTCAAAGTTGCATTAAAAGCTCAAGGAGGATGGCAGTAAGATCTGACGTGTTTCATGCCCACAAACTGATAGATGAGTACTAGTCTATACACCATTATACCACATGAAACTGGTATGTCAAGCAGTTTCTATTACAACTGTGCAAATATCCGTATGTGGGTCCATCATATAAGTATTCCACTGTTTCAAAATATGTGTCCTCAAATCCTCATGGAGTTTTAATGCTATTATATTTAAGTATATTGTATTTGCACATGATTCCATGAATGATAGGGTTTATTTAATAGACTGCATCTCCATTTGATGTATGCTTTAGTGTATTTTTACATCACATGAAATTCTTGGAATTTTTTAAATTAATATTAAAGTAAAAATTAATCTTTTGTGGGTCAGAAAGAGAATGCAATGTTAAGAGACCTTTCAATACTTCCATTATCAAATTGGGTTGTACTCGTTATCCTTTGTTAACATGAATACCTAAGCAGGCTCAGGAGCAGCAATGCACTACTGGTAAAATTATATTTTTTAGCATCCTTATTATGGCAAAAAGAAAGGAAAGGCAGAAGGAGATGAGAAATGTTTTGAAGAGAATATTGCTGCTGTTATGAAATAAACAACAGCAAGCTCAATAAGGGAATCCCATGTGAGGCTAATGCATAGACCTTATATGAGCCCAAGTGTGATGGCTCATTGGTGTGTGCATGAGAATAATAATGTCTGAAGTGTAGTGCTCCTATAGCGGACCTTATGCATGTGTTTTGGTCCTCTCCAAAGCTTCAAAAATTTTGGCATCAAGTGGCTTACTGGATAAATAAGTTTATACCGGTTAAATTAACACTTGAAAAATATATCTTCTTTCTGGTTAAAGAAGAGGCAATTCAGAATACATTTTTAATTAATTCGGCCATTCTTATGGCTAGACAAATTATCTTGAGAAAATGGAAAGATAAAAGGCTTAGTAGAATTTACTCAAAACATGCTATATCAATTAATCATTGATAAACACGATCCAATGATCTATACAGAGGGAAAAATGAGAGCCTCTCTCAACAAATGGGATAAGGTAATGGCCTCACTTCCGCTACCTACAAAAAACCAGATTCTATTTCCCTTTCGTGCCTCTCCTCTTGTTGTTGCTTCTAACAGAATCATATCCTACACATTGGAGACAAATTGTGTCTTAGTGACACTAAAAGCAACTCATTTTTGGGTTATTCCTTTTTTTTGTTTTGTTTTGTTATACTGCTAATGTGGTTATATTTGTATCTTGTGTTGTATGTAATCTATATAAGAGAAGATAAAAAGCAGTGGACTCTGCTATTGTTTAGTTTAGCAACAATTTCATTTATTTTGGGTTCACCTTCTAAAACATGCTATGTATATTGCGTGGTTACATCAGGATATTTTTTTGAGCTGTTAAAAAAGAAGGAAAGATAAGAAGAAGAGAAAAGAAAAAAGGAAAACATTTGTCATTTTGTTTTGGAGCTCCGTCTCCAATAGAATGTAACCATTTATTATTCTCTAATAAAAGATGTGAGAAAAAAAAAAAAGAGAAATGTTTTGAAGAACAAAGCCTGTGCAAGATTTAACAAGCAATGGCTTTTGCAGCTTGTTGAAACTGAACCACCATTTTCAAATCAAAAACAAAAAATAACAATTGGTAATATTTTACTTACCAAGAAACAGGTGATGTTGTATGCACCCTGTATGTGGAAGCAAAAAATTGAGTGTAAAAACATTGAAATAATTGAAGTTAGACGACTTAAAACGACATCTCAGCCAGATAATTCATATTACACAACCAGAATAAAGGTGGGATTTTTAGACTTAATAGAAACTCCAAAAAAGTAGAAAGCAAGAGTTCAACAAGATGCACAAAAGAAGTAAAGTTCTGATATGGTCAGGTACTAACACTATTTTAGCAATTAAAATTAATGCTTCAATGCATTCTGTGCATGAAATATGAGCAGCAAGAACTATGAGCTTGAATTTGTTGAATGCATTAGCTTTGTACTTCAGAAACAAACAGGAGATTTGCATAAATCTCCTTTCTATACCTTAATTGCTGATGAAAGTACAGACATTTATGTACAGAAAAAGTTAATTTTGTATTTTAAATTTTGACCAGAAAATGAATCTTCATATCCCAGTATTCTGAAACTAACTGCATGTGACAGTATCACTATTGTTGAAGCAATAAAAACATTTTATATCAACAAATATCTTGATCTTTAAAAAGATGGTGATGTTTACATTAGACAGATGACATTTGCTTATAAAGAATAATGGTGTGGCAGCAATTTTTTGAAGGGAAATAAATCTATTGGAGCAACATTTTGTTGTCTACAGAGAAGACCTGGGGCTAGATCACACATGGGGGGGAAGTCATGAAGGATATAGAAACACTGTTACAAACAATATATTCTGTAGATCATCTACTAAAAAATGAAAGCTACCAGAATTAGACAGTAACAGAATGGGATGTTTTTAGACCACTAAAAGTGAGGTGGCAGTCAATGCATTTGGCCGTAACTGCTTTAATGAGAAATGATGATGTTTTAAAGATAATGAATGCAACGAACCAACCAGTAAGTACTGACTGAAGATTTTGGCCAGTCAACAATATCAAGTAGCCTTAATGATGTTTTTTAAGACCTGGCATCTCTCTGTAAATTCCTTCAGAAAAGTTGTTTAAATACAATTGAAGCACTGCAGTTTGCAAACGCAAAAAATATAATATACATACTGTTTAGTGGAGTGACAAAGTAAAAGATCTGCTTTCATTTATAAACTGTGATGTTGATACTACTCCTATTCATTGAAAGTCTGTGTAATCACTAGGACAACATATTTTTTGATGAGTTGAGAATGACAAGCCTTTCGTCCTCTTGACATGGCAAACACAACCAATTTTGTATTTCGAGTAAAGAATGTTAAACAAATTAAAAAAATACTCAGCAATCATTAGAGCAATGGATGAAAGAAATGCTACAAAAATATCAAAGCAATACTGTAAACTGAAATTCATGGTTTCTGAAAAAGTTAAACTACTTGCTGGACACAGTTTGAAGAACTGTCAATTCTTGTTGACACCTGTGGAACATTTCGAACTTCTAGTGCTGATTGCGAACGTGGACGTGTTTTTAGCATGTTAAGTATATATAAACTGCCTGATTCATAATAACAGTGAAATTACATGTGTAGTGTAATTTTTTTTTTAATTGGAATAAATATATATTTAAACTCAATATTTTTTTAATTTCCGAAAATTGTATTCAATGAGAAGTGTATTTGCAGCGCAATTTTTTAGTGCAGACTCGGCACAGCAATTAAATCCAAAGCTATTTTGAATCTTATATACTACACAAAAAAACATAAGATAGATAACTTAATTATAAAGACATTTTTGTGGGGAATGGGCTTCAGGCAAGTATTATAATGGATGTCTGTTGTGTGGCAATATATAAGCCACTTCTTGTTTGGAAAAAACATTTTTTTATAAATGTACAGTTAAAACAATTACAGAGGTCCTGTATGGAACAAAAATACAGCGGACAAACATTTGAAGAATGTCAGTTTGTTCATTGCAGCACTTGTCAAAACAAAACTGGTGAGACTTACATGTGACAAAATGGCTATCATGTGATCACATCGCTGTAGCACATTAAATTGGCAAACAATTTCCACATATTGATGTGTTACAGAGCACTGTAGTACTAGCTGCAGTGATAAATGGTGCACCGGTGGGTTCCCCAACAACTAATTTCATTCAAATACACGTTCATGACAATCACTGGGTAACAATTTCATGTTCTAAAGGATCTGTTGATTTGTACGACAGCTTGTACAGCGGTCTTGATTCAAGAGACATTTTACAGATATGTTGGATGATGTTAATGTTTGCAAATGATGAATTAAAATTAATGTAAAAAATGTTCAGAAACAAGACAATGCAAATGATTGTGTAGCGTATGCAATTGCAGTAAGTCTTGCATTTGGTTAAAGTCCAACAACACACACGAACAAGCACAACTAAGATCACATATTGCAACATGTTTCAAACAACAAATTAGACCTTTTCCAACAAAAACTAGAGAAGCAGCAGGAGACCTAGACAATGTAACATTCCCTGTGTACTGCACGTGTAAACTCATTTACTGTGGAGAATTAATGGTTCAGTGTTCATCATGCTTTAAATGGTATCAAGGTTGTCAAAATATACTTGAGATTGCAATTAAAAAGAACACATATGTATGGAATTGTAAAACGTGTACATTATAAAACTGTAGAAACCAACCATTAATGTCAATACAAACAACAAACATATCGTCAATATTCATTTTAATACAATTTAAGTTTTATGATATATTTTTAATTCAAATAGAGCATAAACAAATCCACTTTCTTTTTAATTTCAACATCAACACAGTCAACAAATTATTATACTATTGATGTGCCCTTAATAATAATAAAAATATATATATGTTTGAACACCTTCTGACTTTGGTTCAAAATTGTGATTCCTCACATACAGCAGATTATACTTTATTAATCAAGCAGTTTACTATGGCACATACCACCTCCACCGGAGAGCCTCTCTCACCCTGTTTAGGATTTGTTGCAAACACAAAAAGGATGATCTCACTGCTCACTACGACCTTGCTGGATTCCCACAGCTTCATTATAGTCGCTCACCTGAGCTGATCACTGTTATTGTTTGCTGCTGTTAAGGATGATTACGTCTGTGCTTTACATCCTGTGGTTTGCCAGAGGATGCCCGGTATGTGACAGCTCTGCTAGTAGTACCTGCTTGTAAGTCAGATATCCTGCCATTGTTAAGAGCTAACAGATATTCTTCTTGCCTGTTTTTTGCTCCATAAAAGTTCCCTTTATTTATTGCTCGGTTCGTTTCTCAAGCTCTGTCAATTCTCCTTGAAGCAAAGCCCTTGCATCTTGCTTGGAAATAGCCTTTACACAAAGACTGTATGCAGGGGTGAACATTCAGTGGCTAAAACAAACTGAAATGGGGCTTTGTCAGGGCTTACTCTCTCATCACCTGTGCTCAATCATTTAAACCTTTAGTTTCCTATACACCTTTTTGTTAAAGGGGCATGACCTTAATGCAACTTTAAGGTTTATCACTCTAGATGAGAGGTGATATTTATGTTATACAAGCTTTGCAACAATTCATTCTCATTTAACCCTAAAGGTTTCCTGTAAAATATGACGTGATATTGTATACGAATCTACATATTCAATACCTATACATACGTCATTATGTTACACAAACCTGCACATTTCATTATTTTCATTTAACCCTGAAGGTTTCCTTTACATACACATCATGATATCATACAAAGCTTTCAAAATCCATTTTGTCATTTAGCCCTAGAGGTTTCCTTGTTTTCAGGTGATAAATCCATCTAGCCTCCTTCTGTAGGACTTTATCCACGTCACCTCCTCTATTGTGTGGGTCTCCTTTGTCTTTTGCTATAAATTTTAACCCTCCTACATCATTATTATGACAGGTACTGAAATGTCTAGCCACATTTGTAACACGCTTATTAGTTTTATCATCGCGATGTTCCTGTATCCTATCCTTCAAAAGGCGTTTTGTTTTCCTATATAGAACGGACAGGAGCAGTGGAGTAGTTAAACTACCCCTAAGGAATCACAGTTCATGAAAAATCTTATGTCAATTTTTTTTTTCCATTGCCCCTAAACGTTTTTACTTTTTTCCATACAGGGGCCGTAGACACATTTGCCACATGGGTAGCTCCCTTTGATGCCCCTATCTTTTCTCAGCGAGTCAGACAAAAGAATATTTGAATGCTTTAAGAACTGGCTATTCAACACTTACGGAGGACTCCGTTTGCGGTTTCTCTAAAAATGTGTATGCATTTATATTTCTGCAATTGTGTTTGCATTTTAATTCCTACAAGGGCATTACATATGTAGGTTATATTTGGTTGATTCAGTAACTTACCAGTTTGGTGAGTTGTTGTAACATTCACGCAGGTGCTTCTTTATATCAAGAGGCTGATTTGGAGAGTAAATAAAGTAAATAATAAAAATGCCCATGTTTAAAAATGTAAAGAGTGCTGAATTCCCTTGCTTTGGAACTACAAGGGTAAATTTCCCTTATTTCCATGTCTTGCTTTAAATTATGATATATATATATTTTAGGACATCATGGGTCACTGTGCTGGGGTGTGTCACCGTGTAACGCTATACTGCAGCATTTAAAAAGGGACACTGAACCCAAATTTTTCCTTTCGTGATTCAGAATGTAAGTTTAGATGCCGGCCCATTTTTGGTGAACATCCTGGGTTCTTGCCGATTGGTGGATAAATTCATCCACCAATATAATTATACAATTAATAATCCACTATTAGTGTTAAACAATATCTGATGCTCTGTAATAAATTGATATATATTGTGAGCCATTTATTCATATGTGCTGAGTGAATGCTCTAAGAAGCTTAAGAATTTGATTATCAAAGCTTAAGGACACACAGCTGGCTAAAATAAGGGAGGAATTAGCCACAATACAAATGCAATTGAATGAATATATTGAAGTACAAGTACAATGAGCTAGACACTCTCTTACAGGAAACTGTGAAAAGATTTAGAACGAAGCTTGACAATGTCAAGCTCAGAAAATGTAATAGAGACAATGCTGATTTTTTAAATAAAGTGTATACCTCGCAGTATCAGGGTGGCCAATTCTATAAGACTAGTAGATTTAGGTCTAGATCCAAGAATTTTTTATAGACAGGAGAAGGTGGTCATGTTTTTAGATGAAGAGAAAACTGATCAATCTTCTAAGAATGATTCCAGTGGCCCATCTGAAGATGAGGAACCAGTCATTAGACCCAAGGCTATACTCAGTAATGATTACTAGAAATACAAGTAAGAAATTGAATACAAAAGTAGGAGTGATAGGTGCGCTGCAATTAGCTAAAGATATATATACAAATTATATATATATATATATATATATATATATATATATATATATATATATATATATATATATATATGTCCTGATTATATAGTGTGACAAGGGATTACTATCGTTGTGTCAAGGATGTGTTCACCTATGTGTTTATAAAGGATGTGTTCACTTATGTTTTTAGAATATTTATAATTGTGTTATATAACACAGTGTAGAGAACTCTAAAACAGAGCAATAGAAATAGCCACTGTGGGTAGATAATGTTACTGTATAAGAAATGATACAAAAATAAGAACGATCTTGAGATCCAAATTTAAAATATCATATTAAAGGGACGTCTCCCAAATAATAAACAAGAGAAGATCACATAAAACCATATATTCAAAGTTTAAAATCAAGTTAGACTATATATATAAGATCCAACGATGCATTTGATAGCAATCTAATTAGCGTTTAAACAAGCTGCCCCATACATGAATTTATGCACAAGTGTCCGTATAGTTCAATATGGTATCCTTGTACCCAGCTTATTTACAGTTCAGAGACTTGTGAGCGTTTCACAAAAATATACACAGATAGGAATAATAAATTCTTTAGAGCGATGTTACCTCCAGATAACACAGGTTACCTTAATCTTGTATTTCCAAGTTGAACCGGTTACCTTATTTTCCTTAGAGCCGTTCACAGCATCCGTCTTCCCTTCTTGCCTAGTGACTTAGCAGCAACGCATGTGTCTTGGCGTCTGACGTCACAACCTGGTTTCTTGGGTGGGATTGGCTGGATGTTTTGAGTGATAGGTAACTTCTTTAGATGACTGAGAATAACAGAATTCTTCGTTTGAAATATAAATGATGTTAATAATGTTGACAGATCCTGCACTTAGTGCTAAGCGCACGCAGGAAAGGAGAAAGTTCCAATTAGCTTGAAATAGACAACCCGGGTTGTTGCAGTTTTGAAACTGTTTCCACTTAATAACAAAGGTCTTTTGTGTATTATCTCACACAAGTTCAGATCAACAGTCACAAGGTTGACGCGTTTCGCTCAGAAGAGCTTTATCAACAATCAAACACCAAAGACCTTTCATACTGGGGAATACAAAAAGTGAAAAATAATTTGAGGGGTGGTGATAGAGAAAAGATTGTTAATTAAAGAGGCAGAACTAATCTACAGATATAACACACTATACCCAAATGGGCTCAATTCAGAAATGGATTTATCACCTTTTCTTTTTGAATAAAGCCACATTAATAAATTATGTTAGTCTTTTTTGCTCTATCAGTCCCAATATATTGATTTTATTATTAGTAATATACTAAAATTCCAACATGATGAGTTTCAAACATGCGTGATCTTTTCCAGTTGTACATTAAATTTTAATGCACGCTAAATGTATTATAAAGGTTTATAAAAATTATAAATTATGAATACAGACTATCTAGAGCTGCCCTATGAAAATTTCCACCTTAAATTATGAACACACCTTGGACAAATAGGAATAATACAATAATTCCACCTTAAATGACTAATCAACAAGGAACCAATCAGAAGCTACTAACACCTTTAAATAAGACATTACAACAGTCACCAGGATCTTTATAAAGCTCTTCTGAGCGAAACGCGTCGACCTTGTGACTGCTGATCTGAACTTGTGTGAGATAATACACAAAAAGACCTTTGTTATTAAGTGAAAACAGTTTAAAAACTGCAACAACCCGGGTTGTCTTTTTCAAGCTAATTGGAACTTTCTCCTTTCCTGCGTGCGCTTAGCACTAAGTGCAGGATCTGTCAACATTATTAACATCATTTATATTTCAAACAAATAATTCTCTGTTATTCTCAGTCATCTAAAGAAGTTACCTATCACTCAAAACTTCCAGCCAATCCCACCCGAGAAACCAGGTCGTGACGTCAGACGCCAAGACACATGCGGCGCTGCTAAGTCACTAGGCAAGAAGGGGAGACGGATGCTGTGAACGGCTCTAAGGAAAATAAGGTAACCGGTTCAACTTGGAAATACAAGATTAAGGTAACCTGTGTTATCTGGAGGTAACATCGCTCTAAAGAATTTATTATTCCTATCTGTATATTTTTGTGAAACGCTCACAAGTCTCTGAAATGTAAATAAGCTGGGTACAAGGATACCATATTGAACTATACTAAAAGTTTTTTCAACTATACGGACACTTGTGCATAAATTCATGTATGGGGCAGCTTGTTTAAACACTAATTAGATTGCTATCAAATGCATCGTTGAATCATATATATATATATTCTAACTTGATTTTAAACTTTGAATATATGGTTTTATGTGATCTTCTCTTGCTTATTATTTGGGAGACGTCCCTTTAATATGATGTTTTAAATTTGGATCTCAAAATCATTCTTATTTTTGTATAATTTTTTATAAAGTAACATTATCTACCCACAGTGTTATATAACACAATTATAAATATAATAAAAACATAAGTGAACACATCCTTGACACACCGATAGTAATCCCTTGTTACACTATATAATCAGGACACATCTATATATATATATATATATATATATATATATACACACCTTTAGCTAATTGCAGCGCACCTATCACTCCTAATTTTGTAATACTATCATTTTCTGAAAGACCGAAGGATCTCTCTTTTTGTTAGGTGTTTGGTATTTTTTAACTGACAGCGCACTACTATACCCCCTCTTTCCTAATCACAATTCTCTCCTTCACTTAGTAGTTGCAGCAGGTGATTTCTTTCCCCACATATAATTATATCCATATAATGGAAGATATTTTCAATTTTAGAGATAAGATAATCTTAAATTTGAAGGATGACAATGCTTCTCCAAATAACTCCACCCCTTCTGAGAAACTATCAGATTTATTGCATAACTTAGAATCTAATATGATTAAAGAACTAAAACAAAAAATGGAAGTAATTTTTCTAAACAGGTATACAACTAAAGATATTATCCCTAGAGGATTACGAATCAATAAGAATTGTACCTTTCAACTTTCTGATGCTCTACAAAAAGAGTGGTCTGAAACCTTAAAAAAAGCCTCCAATACCTTAATAGATATTTTAAAAAGATCGAGACAAGAAACACTGACTACCATTGAAAATAATATTTTAGAAATAAAAGAAAGATTGAAAGATAAGAAAAGTAGTAATGAATTTAAAGAAAGACAGAAAGTTATAATTGAAAAATTGGCAAATTTAAATAAAGACCTTTTACGAACAAAATGGGGTAAAATGGAAAGGGATATAAATGATAGTGCTCCAGGACATAAGTAAACAAACCCAATTGAAACATTACCTAAAATTTGTAGAGATGAACCTAGAAGAGAATATGTATATACAAATAGGACATCAAAAGATTCCCAACAACAATACCGTAACTACTACACAAATGATAGAAACTATTCAAACAATGGTAATTATAATTATGACAAAACATATAACACCAACTCCCGTACTTATCATGAAGGACATGGCTATCCAAGATATAGAAATAGAGAATATTTTAACTCTGAGTTCAGGCATAATACTTTTAGAAGAAAGAGGATATTATCCTAGGCAGAGAGAATGGGAATATCCAAGGAGAGTAAACAGATGGGATAGTTATAGACAGGAGGACAATTGGAGAATACCAGTCCAAAACCGCTTTGAAAATCTAAGGGAGTATAGACCAGTAGACAATGAACAGAAAATTGAGGAACCTATTTTTTTTAGAGAAGAGCCCTCTGAAGGAGGGCACCTCAAGGGATCTAAAAGAAAAAGAAAACGAGTTCAATTTAAGAAAGAAAAGAAGCTTAGAGGAAAGAGAGGAAGAGGAATACATAAACGAGGCGAAAAGATGGAGGTAGAAAAAGCACACCAGGGAATCTTTAATCTTAGCAGTACAACTCTAAAAAAGGAAGAAGGGATCCTAAAATTAGGCCTTTCATTTGCACCCACAACAAGACTCAACAAATTTAACACACACATCCATGTCAAAAAAATTGTAAGAAACTTAACTATTAAAAGATTTTTCCTTAAAAATCCAGTTGAAAGGCAAATAAATGCAAAATCACATAATCCAGACAATATCCAACATACAAATCTTAAGGAGAAATCAAAATTCAATCCAGTTTTTGCAAAAGGGAATTTTCTGGAGACTTGAGAAATTGGTTTGTAATGATATTCAAAAATGCACCCTTCCTAAGATAAATTTTTTTAATATGAGTATTAAAGAAAAGTCTATTATTGAAAATCTTCAGAAAAATGCAGAAATAACGATAAAGCCAGCGGACAAGGGAGGGGGGATTGTCCTTTGGACACTAGTGACTACTTTAAAGAGGCATATAGATTACTTGGTGATACAAAAACTTATAAAAAAAACTGGACTCTGACCCTAAAGAAAAATTCAAAAAAAAGATTGGATAAGATTCTGATAGATGGGAAGAAATCTGGAATATTAAATGAAAGAGTTGGGCTTTCTAACATCAAAATTTCCTGTGATTCCCATCTTTTATTATCTTCCCAAAGTCCATAAATGTTTAGTCAACCCCCCAGGTAGACCAATCATTTCGGGGATAAACTCTTTGTCTGAAAATTTATCCAGATATGTGGATAATTTCTTACAAAAACATGTTAAGAACTTAAAATCTTATCTAAAATATTCCACACAAGTCCTAAATACTCTTAAAACAATACAATGGGAAGAAGATATGTTTCTAGTGACATGTGATGTCACATCATTATATACTGTTATCAATCATTCCAAAGGTATAAAATCAATTGATCTTTTTCTTAAAAAAAGATATAAATATGTCAGACCAACACAGATCATTCATTTTGAAGAGTATAACAAACATACTAGAGAATAACTATTTCTCATTTGATGGTAATTTTTATCTACAGACCTAGGGTACAGCAATGGGCACAAGGTTTGCACCTCGCTATGCCAATAGTAATAATTATATACACTCTAATAGCTGTCACCTGGATACCTGAAAAATGAATATTCCAACAGGCCAATATCTCCGCATTAGAAAAAAAACTGTTCAAGATCAGTAGATTTTGAACAACAATCTGAAATTCTAGCAGAAAGATTTCATCCCAGAGGGTACAACAAAGACATTACCGATAAAGCTACTGACAGGGCGAAAAATACTGAGAGAGAGTCCCTTTTAACTTATAAAGCAAAAGAAAAAGATAATAAGGACCTAATTGAAATACCATTTATTACCAATTACCATGCCGACCACAAAATAATTAAAGGTATTATAAAAAAACACTGGCACTTAATAAGGAAAGATAATATTCTAGGCAAAAGTATTATGGAACGACCAAAATTTGTCTTCAGAAAAGCAACAAATCTAAAAACCATACTAGCTCCCAGTGAACTAAGAAAACCAAAACAAAGCTATAGGAATCAAAAGGATCTGACAGGTAAAAATATCAGTGGCTTCTTTTTCATGCTATACCTGTAAAGCCTGTACACATAGCAAAAAGATGAAAAGTATTTAAATAAATAATTCAGACAAACTTTTTAACATTAGGGACATAATAAGGTGCACTCACAAAAATATAATTTATATTCTCAAATGTTCTTGTAATCTCTTGTAAGAGAATGGTTAGAGACAGAATAAGAGAACACCTATGCCAGATAGAACGAGGCTCTGAGGATACACATTTATACAAACATTTTAAATCTGTTCATAAGGGAAACACCAAAGACCTTTCATACTGGGGAATACAAAAAGTGAAAAATATTTGGAGGGGTGGTGATATAGAGAAAAGATTGTTAATTAAAGAGGCAGAACTAATCTACAGATATAACACTATACCAAAATGGGCTCAATTCAGAAATGGATTTATCACCTTTTCTTTTTGAATAAAGCCACATTAATAAGTTATGGTAGTCTTTTTTGCTCTATCAGTCCCAATATATTGATTTTATTATTAGTAATATACTAAAATTCCAACATGATGAGTTTCAAACATGCGTGATCTTTTCCAGTTGTACATTAAATTTTAATGCACGCTAAATGTATTATAAAGGTTTATAAAAATTATAAATTATGAATACAGACTATCTAGAGCTGCCCTATGAAAATTTCCACCTTAAATTATGAACACACCTGTAAGGTTTTAACAGTATGTGTGTTAAAATCTTGTGTTTATAAATTGTAGTTTTGTAGCTGAGATTTGCTTCTAAGGAAAAATGTTATTAACCTTAGCAATGAACAAAATCAGCAGATTTAATTAAGTGTTGCAAGGGTTCTCATTTAACATGAAAACAAATTGTGCAGAGACAAGCAAGTAATATAAATATATGCCCAGCTAGCAATAGACATTTTGAATAATATTTAGAGTTCAGGAACATGTATACAAATGTATCTGAATGTGAGAACAAGAGGTTTGTTTCAAGCAAAGCACAGAAATATAGTAGTAAAAGTTCAAGCAAGCAAACAAACAATGTCAGGTAATTCCTTATACAAAAGTTATACTTGCGATTTCAGGCTTGCAAATAGATGCACAACAGAGAGTTGAAATGAAGAGGATTGCAGTCTGTTAAATGGAGGTTTGTTATCCAAATATCCCAGCTGCTTCAGAGATGTGTGTAGATTCACAAAGTTCCTTGTAAGCAGGATTCCTAGCAAGCTGACAGGAGGTCAGAAGCCAGAATGAGGCTGAAAGGCACAGGAAATCACTCAGGAATGAATTGAGGAAAACAGCAAATAAATCACTGTTTGAAACAAAAAGGAAACTGAATAAATGTTCCAAAATTCTTATGAAAAGGTAGCCTGATTTGAGGTTGTTAAATCCAGAGTAAGATACAGCTAGACTATTAACAAAATACTCAAGCAATGTCTGTTTAAAGGAAGTGAGGTTAAGTAGCTTAGGAGAGAAAGGGGTGGAGAGAGACTTAAAGGTACAGCATCCTTACAACACCTTGGACAAATAGGAATAAAACAATAATTCCACCTTAAATGACTGTAATCAACGAGGAACCAATCAGAAGCTACTAACACCTTTAAATAAGACATTACAAGTCACCAGGATCTTGATAAAGCTCTTCTGAGCGAAACGCGTCAACCTTGTGACTGCTGATCTGAACTTGTATGAGATAATACACAAAAAGATCTTTGTTATTAAGTGGAAACAGTTTCAAAACTGCAACAACCCGTGTTGTCTATTTCAAGCTAATTGGAACTTTCTCCTTTCCTGCGTGCGCTTAGCACTAAGTGCAGGATCTGTCAACATTATTAACATCATTTATATTTCAAACAAAGAATTCTCTGTTATTCTCAGTCATCTAAAGAAGTTACCTATCACTCAAAACTTCCAGCCAATCCCACCCGAGAAACCAGGTCGTGACGTCAGACGCCAAGACACATGCGGCGCTGCTAAGTCACATGGCAAGAAGGGGAGACGGATGCTGTGAACGGCTCTAAGGAAAATAAGGTAACCGGTTCAACTTGGAAATACAAGATTAAGGTAACCTGTGTTATCTGGAGGTAACATCGCTCTAAAGAATTTATTATTTCTATCTGTGTATATTTTTGTGAAACGCTCACAAGTCTCTGAACTGTAAATAAGCTGGGTACAAGGATACCATATTGAACTATACTTAAACGTTTTTTCAACTATACGGACACTTGTGCATAAATTCATGTATGGGGCAGCTTGTTTAAACGCTAATTAGATTGCTATCAAATGCATCGTTGGATCCTATATATATAGTCTAACTTGATTTTAAACTTTGAATATATGGTTTTATGTGATCTTCTCTTGCTTATTATCCCTTTAATATGATGTTTTAAATTTGGATCTCACGATCGTTCCCTTTTTTTGTATCATTTTTTATAAAGTAACATTATCTACCCACAGTGGCTATTTCTATTTCTCTGTTTTAGAGTTCTCTACACTGTGTTATATAACACAATTATAAATATTATAAAAACATAAGTGAACACATCCTTTATAAACACATAGGTGAACATATCCTTGACACACCGATAATCCCTTGTCACACTATATAATCAGGACACATCTATATCTATATATATATATATATCTATCTATATATATATATATCTATATATATCTATATATATATCTATATATATCTATATATATATATATATATATATATATATATATATATATATATATATATATATATATATATATCTATATATATATATATATCTATATATATATCTATATATCTATATATATATCTATATATCTATATATATATATCTATATATATATATATCTATATATATATATATATATCTATCTATATATATATATCTGATAAGGGGGGGGGGATGTATTGTGGTGCAAGATACTGCCGACTACATTTCTGAAGCTATGAGACAGCTTAATGACACAGGAGGTATATTTCATTTTACCCAGAGATCCAACCAATGAATTTAAAATTAAACTTTGGGACCTCTTAGAAGATGGCATTGAGGAAGGGATATTTGATACAGAAACTTCTGATTATCTTTTTGTTTCCCAGCCGGTTACTCCGATCTTCCATCACCTACCCAAGGTTCACAAATCCTTGGAGGAGGTGAAAGGGAGACCAATAGTATCAGCAAAGGGTCCTATTTGAGAGATTATCTGGATGGGTGGAGTCACTTTTACAGCCGATAGTTCTACATTTGTCGTCCTTTTAAAAAAAGACACCAAACATTTGTTAGCAAGCCTAGAAGAGGTGGTTTGAGATATTAATTGCTCCTGGCTTACCATTGATGTGGTGGGGTTATACTCTGCGATCCACCACCATTTGGGAGTAGAAACAGTAGAATTTATGCTAGATCACCTCAGTAACTATGATACTTGACTCAAGGAATATCTTATTAGGGTCCTAAAATTTCTATTAACCCATAATTAATTTCAATTTGAAGGTGTGTGCTATCTCCAGAGACGTGGCACTGCCATGGAGGCAAAGTTTTCCCCCTCATATGCCAACCTTCTTATGGGTTGGTGGGAGCGGTGTCATGTCTATGGGGATACACATGAAGTCATGAAGGATATAGAAACACTGTTACAAACAATATATTCTGTAGATCTACTAAAAAATGAAAGCTGCCAGTAACAGAATGGGATGCTTTTAGACCACTAAAAGGGAGGTGGCAGTCAAGGCATTTGGCCGTAACTGCTTTAATGAGAAATGATGATGTTTTAAAGATAATGAATGCAACTATCCAACCAGTAAGTACTGACTGAAGATTTTGGCCAGTCAACAATATCAAGTAGCATTAATGGGCCATAATTATGTTTTTTAAGACCTGGCATCTCTCTTTAAATTTCTTCAGAAAAGTTGTTTAAATACAATTGAAGCACTGCAGTTTGCAAAAGCAAAAATATAATATACATACTCTTTAGTGGAGTGACAAAGTAAAAGATCTGCTTTCATTTATAAATTGTGATGTTGATACTACTCCTATTCATTGAAAGTCTGTGTAATCACTAGGGCAACATATTTCCTGATGAGTTGAGAATGACAAGCCTTTCGTTCTCTTGACATGGCAAACACAACCAATTTTGTATTTCGAGTAGAGAATGTTAAACAAATCAAAAAAATACTCAGCAACCATTAGAGCAATGGATGAAAGAAATGCTACAAAAATATCAAAGCAATACTGTAAACTGAAATTCATGGTTTCTGAAAAAGTTAAACTACTTGCTGGAAACAGTTTGAAGAACTGTCAATTCTTGTTGACATCTGTGGAACATTTAGAACTTCTAATGCGGATTGCGAACGTGGACGTGTTTTTAGCATGTTAAGTATATATAAACTGCCTGATTCATAATAACAGTGAAATTACATGTGCAGTGTAAAAAATGTTTTTTTAATTGGAATAAATTATTGCATATTTAAACTCTATTTTTTAATTTCCTAAAATTGTATTCAATGAGAAGTGTATTTGCAGTGCAATTTTTTAGTGCAGACACGGCACAGCAATTAAATCCAAAGCTATTTTTAATCGTATATACTACACAAAAAGCATAAGATAGATAACTTTATTACAAAGACATTTTTGTTGGGAATGGGCTTCAGGCAAGTACTATAATGGATGTCTGTTGTGTGGCAATATATAAGCCACTTCTTGTTTGGAAATAACATTTTTTTATAAATGTAGTGTTAAAAACAATTACAGAGGTCCTGTTTGGAACAAAAATAAAGCGGACAAACATTTGAAGAATGTCAAAGTTTAATCATTGCAGAACTTGTCAAAACACCACTGGCGAGACTTACATGTGACAAAATGGCTATCATGTGATCACATCGCTGTAGCACATTAAATTGGCAAACAATTTCCACATATTGATGGGTTACAGAGCACTGTAGTACTAGCTGCAGTGATAAATGGTGCACCGGTGGGTTCCCCAACAACTGATTTCATTCAAATACACGTTCATGACAATCACTGGGTAACAATTTCATGTTCTAAAGGATCTGTTGATTTGTACGACAGCTTGTACAGCGGTCTTGATTCAAAAGACATTTTACAGATATGTTGGATGATGTTAATGTTTGTAAATGATGAATTAAAATGAATGTAAAAAATGTTCAGAAACAAGACAATGCAAATGAATGTGTAGCGTATACAATTGCAGTAAGTCTTGCACTTGGTTAAAGTCCAACAACACACACGAACAAGCACAACTAAGATCACATATTGCAACATGTTTCAAACAACAGATTAGACCTTTTCCAACAAAAATTAGAGAAGCAGCAGGAGACCTAGACAATGTAACATTCCCTGTGTACTGTACGTGTAAACTCGTTTACTGTGGAGAATTAATGGTTCAGTGTTCATCATGCTTTAAATGGTATCAAGGTTGTCAAAATATACTTGAGATTGCAATTAAAAAGAACACATATGTATGGAATTGTAAAACGTGTACATTATAAAACTGTAGAAACCAACCATTAATGTCAATACAAACAACAAACACATCGTCAATATTCGTTTTAATCACAATTTAAGTTTTATGATATATTTTTAATTCAAATAGAGCATAAACAAATCCACTTTCTTTTTAATTTCAACATCAACACAGTCAACAAATTATTATACTATTTATGTGCCCTTAATAATAATAATAAATATATATATATTTGATAACCTTCTGACTTTGGTTCAAAATTGTGATTCCTCACATACAGCAGATTATACTTTATTAATCAAGCAGTTTACTATGGCACATACCACCTCCACCGGAGAGCCTCTCTCATCCTGTTAAGGATTTGTTGCTAAAACAAAAATGATGATCTCACTGCTCACAGTGACCTTGCTGGACTCCCACAGCTTCATTATAGTCGCTCACCTGAGCTGATCACTGTTATTGTTTGCTGCTGTTAAGGATGATTACGTCTGTGCTTTACATCCTGTGGTTTGCCAGAGGACGCCCGGTATGTGACAGCTCTGCTAGTAGTACCTGCTTGTAAGACAGATATCCTGCCATTGTTAAGAGGTAACAGATATTCTTCTTGCCTGTTTTTTGTTCCATTAAAGTTCCCTTTTTTTATTGCTCGGTTCGTTTCTCAAGCTCTGTCAATTCTCCTTGAAGCAAAGCCCTTGCATCTTGCTTGGAAATAGCCTTTACACAAAGACTATATGCAGGGGTGAAACGAACATTCCGTTGGCTAAAACAAACTGAAATGGGGCTTTGTCAGGGCTTACTCTCTCACCTATGCTTAATCATTTAAACCTTTAGGCTCTGCCTATTTTTGTTTCCTATACACCTTTTTGTTAAAGGGGCATGACCTTAATATAACTTTAAGGTTTATCACTCTAGACGAGAGGTGATATTTAGGTTATACAAGCTTTGCAACAATTCATTCTCATTTAACCCTAAAGGTTTCCTGTAAAATATGACGTGATATCGTATACGAATCTACATATTCAATACCTATACATACGTGATTATGTTACACAAACCTGCACATTTCATTATTTTCATTTAACCCTGAAGGTTTCCTTTGCATACACGTCATGATATCATACAAAGCTTGCAAAATCCATTTTGTCATTTAGCCCTAGAGGTTTCCTTGTTTTCAGGTGATAAATCCATCTAGCCTCCATCTGTAGGACTTTATCCACATCACCTCCTCTATTGTGTGGGTCTTCTTTGTCTATTGCTATAAACTTTAACCCTCCTACATCATTATTATGACAGGTACTGAAATGTCTAGCCACATTTGTAACACGCGTATCAGTTTTATCATTGCGATGTTCCTGTATCCTATCCTTCAAAAGGCGTTTTGTTTTCCTATATAGAACGGACAGGAGCAGTGGAGTAGTTAAACTACCCCTAAGGAATCACAGTTCATGAAAAATCTTATGTCAAATTTTTTTGTCCATTGCCCCTAAACGTTTTTACTTTTTTCCATATAGGGTCAACAGACACATTTGCCACATGGGTAGCTCCCTTTGATGCCCCTATCTTTTCTCAGCCATTCAGACAAAAGAATATTTGAATGCTTTAAGAACTGGCTATTCAACACTTACTGAGGACTCAGTTTGCGGTTTCTCTAAAAATGTCTATGCATTTATATTTCTGCAATTGTGTTTGCATTTTAATTCCTACAGGGGCATTACATATGTAGGTTATATTTGGTTGATTCAGTAACTTACCAGTTTGATGAGTTGTTGTAACATTCACGCAGGTGCTTCTTTGTATCAAGTGGCTGATTTGGAGAGTAATGTAAATAATAAAAATGCCCAGAGTGCTGAATTTTCTTGCTTTGGAACTACAAGGGTAAATTTCCCTTATTTCCGTGTCTTGCTTTAAATTATATATATATATATATACATATATATATATACATATATATATTAGGACCTCATGGGTTACTGTGCTGGGGTGTGTCAGCGTGTACCGCTATACTTATTGTGGTGCACGCTGGTATACCGCAGCATTTAAAAGGGACACTGAACCCAAATTGTTTCTTTCATGATTCAGATAGAGCATGCAATTTGAAGCAACTTTCTAATTTACTCCTATTATCAATTTCTTTGTTCTCTTGCTATCTTTATTTGAAAAAGAAGGCATCTAAGCTTTTTTAGGGGCTCAGAACTATGGACAGCACTTTTTATTGGTGGATGCATTTATCCACCAATCAGCAAAGACAACCCAGGTTGTTCACAAAAAATGGGCCGGCATATAAACTTACATTCTAGCATTTCAAATAAAGATAACAAGAGAATAAAGAAAATTTGATAATAGGAGTAAATTACAAAGTTGCTTAAAATGTCATGCTCTATCTGAATCATGAAAGAAAAATGTTGGTTTCAGTGTCCCTTTAAGGTGCCAGCCCATTTTTGGTGAACAACCTGGGTTCTTGCCGATTGATGGATAAATTCATCCACCAATAAATAAGTGCTGCACAGAGTCTGAACCCAAAAAAAAAAAAAGCTTAGATGCCTTCTGTTTCAAATAAAGATAGCAAGAGAACAATGAAAAATTGATAATAGGAGTAAATTAGAAAGTTGCTTAAAATTACATGCTCTATCTGAATCACGAAATCTGATTTCCCTTTGAGAGTGGCTTTGCTGATGCAAAAGTGTCTGTCAAATTCTGTGATCTTTGGCATTTTTAATGGAATATTGTGAGTGAAAGTTAATCTTATTAGCAAACTTCCAATGAATTAAACTCCACCTTGTGTATGTAATGCTCAAGCATGTCTTGGTAATAGACCTTTTTTACAGCAGTCATTTTGACACGAAAATAGGACAAATACAGGTGTTAGCAATGACATTATTTAGGGTTCCATTCCATTTAGGTTTATGAGAGCGAGGTTCCTGCTTTTGTTCAAGTGTAATGGGAGGTCATACTAAATACTTGCCACTTTAGCCTATAGAAGCAGTTGTTTTGGTCCCCCCCCCCCCTTTTTTAATACTGCTTACAAACATCCTGTATTTTATGGTTGTATTCTAATAAAGAGACAGAAATAATTATATATGGTTATTATACCGTTGTCAAAACATCAAATCTAAATCTAATGGTGGCCTCAGACTTTTGCACAGTACTGTATATACAGAGCAATGTATTTGAAGAAAATCCTCCCATTAGATAGAATTTGAAAAAAAAAACAAAAAAAAAAAACACAAAAACGTCAGCCACTAAAAACATTATCTAGCAATAATAGTATAATCCATGAAGCAGACGAGAGGTGCCTTTTTAGTCCTTTCTTACAAGTATTATCTCTAAGAATACTGAATAAACTAGAGTTCCACAACATAGAAAAAGATAAAGATGAAAAACAACCACCAGGAAAGACGGATTGTTTCAGCTATGGGGGTCTATCCTGCAACCAGTGGCAAAATATGTGGACGCTCTACTGCAGCCCCTGGTTATGCATATGAAGTCCTATCTTAGAGGCTCAGCTATGGGGGTCTATTCTGCAACCAGTGGCACAATATGTAGATGCTCTACTGCAGCCCCTGGTTATGCATATGAAGTCCTATCTTAGAGGCTCGACCCAGGCGATCAGACATATTAAAGACCTCTCTATTGAGAAACGTAACATCCTAGCAATACTAGGTGTTACTAATCTGAAGGAATAAAAAGGACAAATCAATTGTGTCCTTTATTCAAAGTTGCATTAAAAGCTCAAGGAGGATGGCAGTAAGATCTGACGTGTTTCATGCCCACAAACTGATAGATGAGTACTAGTCTATACACCATTATACCACATGAAACTGGTATGTCAAGCAGTTTCTATTACAACTGTGCAAATATCCGTATGTGGGTCCTTCATATAAGTATTCCACTGTTTCAAAATGTAGATATGTGTCCTCAAATCTTCATGGAGTTTGAATGCTATTATATTTAAGTATATTGTATTTGCACATGATTCCATGAATGATAGGGTTTATGTAATAGACTGCGTCTCCATTTGATGTATGCTTTAGTGTATTTTTACATCACATGAAATTCTTGGAATTTTTTTAAAATAAAAGTCAGAAAGAGAATGCAATGTTAAGAGACCTTTCAATACTTCCATTATCAAATTGTGTTGTACTCTTGTTATCCTTTGTTAACATGAATACCTAAGCAGGCTCAGGAGCAGCAATGCACTACTGGTAAAATTATATTTTTTAGCATCCTTATTATGGCAAAAAGAAAGGAAAGGCAGAAGGAGATGAGAAATGTTTTGAAGAGAATATTGCTGCTGTTATGAAATATACAACATCAAGCTCAATAAGGGAATCCATGTGAGGCTAATGCATAGACCTTCTATGACCCCAAGTGTGATGCCTCATTGGTGTGTGCGTGAGAATAATAATGTCCGAAGTGTAGTGCTCCTATAGCGAACCTTATGCATGTATTTTGGTCCTCTCCAAAGCTTCAAAAATGTTGGCATCAACTGGCTTACTGGATAAATAAGTTTATACCGGTTAAATTAACACTTGAAAAATATATCTTCTTTCTGGTTAAAGTAGTAACAACTGAAGTCCACAGCACCAATAATTTGAAGGAAAAAGGTTTTTCAAGCTTTATAGCATTTATTTATCCTTTACAGCTTCATACAGCATAGGCACCCAGCAGCAAATGCAACGTTTCGGGCGTTAACCCTTACTCATGCTAATACAGAACACCTGTGAGCTGCTCCTTAAATAAATACCATATGATTTAACCATTACCTCACCTTGGTACAAAAACACACATTTAAAAATACAGTATACCACCACCTGGTGGTCAAAAACGTAATTTATTTATATATAGCTAGACAAAGTATCATTAAAACCAAACTGCTGTTACTTATACCTTTTGTATATTTTTCATATGATAAATTCATTTATACTGCATGTAAGTCATAAACAGAGAACTGAACATTGTCTGCAATATATTGAAGTTTACAAAAAGATTGTCATGTCTATTTCGCTGTTTATGCCTCTAGGGGCTAAAGTTTCCAATTCATGTATCCAAAAGGATTCTTTCCTCTTGAGTTGTAATTCCCTATTGCCCCCCTCCTAAGGGGTTCAACGCTGTCTATGATTTGCCACCTAAGCTGGGAGATATTGTGACCAGCTTCAAGAAAGTGACAGGCTACCGGGGCATTTTTGTCCCCACATATAATATTTGATCTGTGCTGACTGAGGCGGTCACGTATCCTCCTAACTGTCTCCCCTAAATAGATTTTAGAGCATGGACATTTTATTAAATATATGACGTGTGTAGAATCACACGTAAAAAAACCTTTGATTTTAAACTTTCTACCTGTATGGGGATGCACAAACTCCTTACCCTTAATCACTGAGTTACAACTGGCACAATTTAGGCATGGATATGTACCATATGATTTAGCTGATATATATATGTTTGTAATTTCATTCTATTGCCAATATCATTTTTGACTACCAGATCTTTAATATTTGGTACTCTCCTATATGCCATAAGAGGATAATTTTGAAATTGTATTATATCAGTATTGCATTGTTTCAATACATGCCAGTGTTTTTTCAGACTTTGGGCTATTTCAGTGCTGTATGGGTTATACTGTGTGACACACACTAGTCTATCTTGCTTATCCTTAGGTTTAACACTTTTATCATACATGCTAGTGGTTTTGTGCCTCTCAGTCTCAACTAACTTAGGAGGATAGCCTCTTTGGAGAAATCTCTCAGTCATTTCATTAAGTCTCACTTCCTTTTTTGAACTGTCACTGACTATTTTATGAACTCTCACCATCTGGCTCTTAGGAAGGGAATTTTTAAGGGACTCATGGTGGAAACTGTCAAATTTAAGCAGGGAATTTCTATCTATACTCTTCCTATATAAATCTATATTAATGCTACCCGTCAATACATCCTTGTGTACTTCAGTATCCAGGAATACAATATTGGTTTCACTAAAACTTAGTGTAAATTTTAGACCCTGCACTGCACCATTCAACTGGTCGACAAATGCCAGTAGGGATCCACTGTCACCCCACCACACGCCAAACACGTCATCTATGAAGCGCCACCAGGCTGCTCCATATTGTATAAATAACGCATTTTCATAGACAAATTTGTCCTCAAAGCAACTCATGAACAAGTTGGCGTATGATGGGGCGACACTGGACCCCATGGCTGTCCCTTTAAGTTGCAAATACCACGTTACTCCAAACAAAAAATAGTTGCAGTACAACACCAGTCTAAGCAAATCTTCAATAAATTTTAAGTGTACATTATTATATACCTTAGTCTTAGCCATAGTGGATATAACTGCCCCAATACCACTTTCATGCTTGATGGACGTATATAAACTGCTTACATCAAGAAAAAAAAGAATATATTTAGTATCATTCAACAGTAGATTTTTCAGTTTCATAATGAAATCACTTGTGTCTTTAATATATGATGTTGCTTTCATGACCTCTGGCTGAAAATTTTTGTCAAGGTATATAGCTATGTTGCTAAAGACAGATTGTGTGCCTGCCACTATGGGACGAGCCGGTGGCTTATGGGGGTCCTTATGAATTTTTGGTACAGTGTATATAATCGGTGTTTTGGGCCATTCGATGTACAAATATGATGCCAATTTTTTGTCAATAATACCTCTCAATAGGGCTTTGTCAATAATACCCTTTATCTCCTCCTGTATTTTTCTCAATGGGTTATGTGGGAGTACCAAATATGTGTCTTTATCATTAAGTTGACAATTAATTTCATTAATGTAATAGTCTTTGTCTAAGACAACAATGGCACCCCCCTTGTCTGCACCCCTCACCACAATATCTTTTTTAGTAAGTGTAGAAATGGCCCCACTTTGTGCCTTTGTGACATTATGTTTGAACTTCCATGATTTCTTTTTAACTTTAAGTTCCAATTTTTTTAAATCCTTCTTAACCAACTGCATATATGTCTCTACACTATTGTTGTTAACCTGTGGTGTGAAGCTACTCTTATTATGCAAACCTGCAGCTTTCAATGTAAGTATCAGTACCTATGCTTTCATTGCTAACAGATAAATTAGGCTTGTCATTAAAGAATGCTTTCAACTTTAAAGTTCTAAAAAATCTGTATAAATCTTTTTCAATCTCAAAAAAGTCCACATCCTTTGCTGGACAAAATGACAGTCCCTTATCAAGTAATTGGTACTCACTGTCCATTAAGTTGCAGGATGAAATGTTGATTACTGATGACTCCTGTTTTGCTTCCTTGGATTCTTCTCTCTCCTTGGTCGGTTCGGGCGTCCCATTCCGGCGTTTGTGCTTGCGGCCTCCTCTGTGTCTTGCTGTGTACTCGCCTCGTCGCTGGACCCTAAAAAACTGGATCCTGTGGAGCTGTCGGTACTGCTTGTGCTCCGCTGATCATGTCTGGCTGGTAGTTGTGAGGTCTGGGTACGGCCGGTTCTTCTTTGTTGGTTGGTATCCCTCCGCCGCCAGGATCGGTTCTCACTGCGCCAACGGTATACGTTCCCCTGGTAATAATCCAGTTCGTCTCGGAACTTCTGTCTCTTGCCATCTTGCAGATCTTTTTTTAAGGTAGCAATTTTATCATCAATATCCTTGATCTTTTTACTGTAATCTTCTGTAGATAATAGTTGTCTCAATTCTTCCTGCTTGGCTTCTACTATGACCTGTTGCCTGTCAATTTCTTTCTGCAGTGTCTCTACTGTAAGAACAATCAGGTCATAGGAGCACTTATTAAGTATGGCTTCAAACTTTTGACAATATTCACTATTATCTTTAAGTAATGTTGGCCGGGTACTCATGCGCAGCCCTCTGGGTATTCTTTTGACTCTATAATATTCTGCTAGAGTTATACTGTGCAGCTCCCAGATCATATTTCTTTTTTTCATTCTCTTGGCTGGTATGCTCCACTGGTGGCTCTGAGAAAATCCCTGGACCCTCTCACAAGGGTAGTAATGCGGGCAGCATCCATCTCTGTATAAGCAAACATTTTGGTGCCATCTGTTTTAGAATTGGAATCCATATTCTTATAATATCACCTTCTGGTGTGTGCAGGTCTATCTTGCAGTAGAGCATATATAACAGTTCACATATGACAGACAGCACACACCTGATGCACGTGATGGAGGGCTACTGCAAACGCCACTCTGTAATGTAGTAACAACTGAAGTCCACAGCACCAATAATTTGAAGGAAAAAGGTTTTTCAAGCTTTATAGCATCTATTTATCCTTTACAGCTTCATACAGCATAGGCACCCAGCAGCAAATGCAACGTTTCGGCGTTAACCCTTACTCATGCTAATACAGAACACCTGTGAGCTGCTCCTTAAATACCATATGATTTAACCATTACCTCACCTTGGTACAAAAACACACATTTAAAAATACAGTATACCACCACCTGGTGGTCAAAAACGTAATTCATTTATATATAGCTAGACAAAGTATCATTAAAACCAAACTGCTGTTACTTATACCTTTTGTATATTTTTCATATGATAAATTCATTTATACTGCATGTAAGTCATAAACAGAGAACTGAACATTGTCTGCAATATATTGAAGTTTACAAAAAGACTGTCATGTCTATTTCCCTGTTTATGCCTCTAGGGGCTAAAGTTTCCAATTTATGTATCCAAAAGGATTCTTTCCTCGAGTTGTAATTCCCTATTGCCCCCCCCTCCTAAGGGGTTCAACGCTGTCTATGATTTGCCACCTAAGCTGGGAGATATTGTGACCAGCTTCAAGAAAGTGACAGGCTACCGGGGCATTTTTGTCCCCACATCTAATATTTGATCTGTGCTGACTGAGGCGCAGGGGCGTATTTAGGTTTTGTGCTGCCCTAGGCACTCAAAATTCTGCTGCCCCCCCCCCCACACCCCACCCCAGGTTTAAGGCCTTTTTTTTAGACATAATATTTTTGGGGCAAGGTGTAAAAAAATAAAAAAAGATGGAGAAAAAAAAAGATGTTCACCAGGGCTTGCATTCACTCTGGTCACACACACACATATACACATATATATATATATATATATATATATATATATATATATATATATATATATATATATATATATATATATACACATACATATATATACATATATATATATATATATATATATATATATATATATATATATTAAGACATTATTTTGCAAGTCAGATAATTAAAGTGTTTATATCAGAAAAAAATATCCTTCACTGTGTGATAGTTTGTCAGTAGGTAGTTGTTTAACCTTAAACATCTTCTTTGGTGATTGACAGTTATTTAAGCAAAATATCTGCTTGGATAAATATGCAATGAATATACAAACTGGCCTTTGAAAGTACTTAAAAAAATACAACAGTAGTTATGATAGGTTTAGGAATTGTATCCTAGGGGATAAAGTCACATGATACAAACATAATAAAGTATATACTTGTATTGTTTCTGAATGTATTAAATGCATACAACATATTTTCAGTTGTGTTTTAAGTCACATAGTTGTATAGATTCAGCAATAAATACTTATTCTTTGCATGTATGACAGATAGACAAACAGTAAATGTACAAGTATTTAGTGACTAATCCGTTTAAGTATGTTAATGCCTAATGAAGATGTATTGAAGGGAGAAAGGCATATGCTGTTTCACAGTGGTCACATTGTAGTGCACACTGCACTGTGTAGTCTGTGTGAGTCTCAATCACGCGGTGGAGCAAGGAAGAATACCGCATTCCCTCTCAGTCCAGGCCAGGCTGCGCAAGTGATCTCCAACTCCACTGTCACCGCGTCATGCGCACCCACATACAATCCCATAGGATAGCAATAGCCGGGCCAGCCATTTAAGTCATTAGTAATTGGTTGATTTAGCCTCCCGGCCCTGAGTTCAGTAGAGTGGCCCTAGGGACTCAAAATTCTGCTGCCCCTTAAAAATCTGCTGCCCTAGGCACCGGCCTTGTTGGCCTATGCCTTAATACGCCCCTGCTGAGGCGGTCACGTATCCTCCTGTCTCCCCTAAATAGATTTTAGAGCATGGACATGTTATTAAATATATGACGTGTGTAGAATCACACGTAAAAAAACCTTTGATTTTAAACTTTCTACCTGTATTGTTAAATTAACACTTGAAAAATATATCTTCTTTCTGGTTAAAGAAGAGGCAATTCAGAATACATTTTTAATTAATTCGGCCATTCTTATGGCTAGACAAATAATCTTGAGAAAATGGAAAGATAAAAGGCTTAGTAGAATTTACTCAAAACATGCTATATCAATTAATTATTGTGCCTTTCCTCTCCTCTTGTTGTTGCTACTAACAGAATCATATCCTACACATTGGAGACACATTGTGTCTTAGTGACACTAAAAGCAACTCATTTTTGGGTTATTCCTTTTTGTTTTGTTTTACTGCTAATATGGTTATATTTGTATTTTGTGTTGTATGTAATCTATATAAGAGAAGATAAAAAGCAGTGGACTCTGCTATTGTTTAGTTTAGCAACAATTTCATTTATTTTGGGTTCACCTTCTAAAACATGTTATGTATATTGCATGGTTACATCATGATATTTTTTTGAACTGTTAAGTTAACAAAGAAGGAAATATAAGAAGAAGAGAAAAGAAAAAAGGAAAACATTTGTCATTTTGTTTTGGAGCTCTTTCTCCAATAGAATGTAACCATTTATTATTCTCTAATAAAAGATGAGAGAAAAAAAAAAAAAAAAGAGAAATGATTTGAAGAACAAAGCCTGTGCAAGATTTAACAAGCAATGGCTTTTGCAGCTTGTTGAAACTGAACCACCATCTAATAATAATAATTTTACTTACCAAGAAACAGGTGATGTTGTATGCACCATGTATGTGGAAGAAAAAAATTGAGTGTAAAAACATTGAAATAATTGAAGTTAGACGACTTAAAACGACATCTCAGCCAGATAAATCATATTACACAACCAGAATAAAGGTGGGATTTTTAGACTTAATAGAAACTCCAAAAAAGTAGAAAGCAAGAGTTCAACAAGATGCACAAAAGAAGTAAAGTTCTGATATGGTCAGGTACTAACACTATTTTAGCAATTAAAATTAATGCTTCAATGCATTCTGTGCAAGAAATATGAGCAGCAAGAATTATGAGCTTGAATTTGTTGACTGCATTAGCTTTGTACTTCAGAAACAAACAGGAGATTTGCATAAATCTCCTTTCTATACCTTAATTGCTGATGAAAGTATAGACATTTATGTACAGAAAAAGTTAATTTTGTATTTTAAATTTTGACCAGAAAATGAATCTTCATATCCCAGTATTCTGAAACTAACTGCATGTGACAGTATCACTATTGTTGAAGCAATAAAAACATTTTATATCAACAAATACATTGATCTTTAAAAAGATGGTGATGTTTACATTAGACAGATGACATTTTGCTTAGAAAGAATAATGGTATGGTAGCAATTTTTTGAAGAGAAATGAAACATCTATTGGAGCAACATTTTGTTGTCCACAGAGAAGAAGACCTGGGGCTAGATCACACATGGTGGGGGGGAGTCATGAAGGATATAGAAACACTGTTACGAACAACATATTCTGTAGATCATCCACTAAAAAATGAAAGCTACCAGAATTAGCCAGTAACAGAATGAGATGTTTTTAGACCACCATTTGGATGTAACTGCTTTAATGAAAAATTATGTTTTAAAGATAATGAATGCAACGATCCAACCAGTAAGTACTGACTGAAGATGTTGGCCAGTCAACAATAATGAGTAGCATTAATTGGCCTTAATGATGTTTTTTAAGACCTGGCATCTCTCTTTAAATTCCTTCAGAAAAGTTGTTTAAATACAATAGAAGCACTGCAGTTTGCAAAAGCAAAAATATAATATACATACTGTTTAGTGGAGTGACAAAGTAAAAGGTCTGCTTTCATTTATAAATTGTGATGTTGATACTACTCCTATTCATTGAAAGTCTGTGTAATCACTAGGACAACATATTTCCTGATGAGTTGAGAATGACAAGCCTTTCATCCTCTTGACATGGCAAACACAACCAATTTTGTATTTTGAGTAGAGAATGTTAAACAAATTAAAAAATACTCAGCAATCATTAGAGCAATGGATGAAAAGAAATGCTACAAAAATATCAAAGCAATACTGTAAACTGAAATTCATGGTATCTGAAAAAGTTAAACTACTTGCTGGAAACAGTTTGAAGAACTGTCAATTCTTGTTGACATCTGTGGAACATTTCGAACTTCTAGTGCTGATTGAGAACGTGAACGTGTTTTTAGCATGTTAGGTATATATAATCTGCCTGATTCATAATAACAGCGAAATTATGTGTTTAGTGTAAAAAAAATTTTTTAATTGGAATTATTGCATATTTAAACTCAATATTTTTTTAATTTCCAAAAATTGTATTCAATGAGAAGTGTATTTGCAGTGCAATTTTTTAGTGCAGACTCGGAACAGCAATTAAATCCAAAGCTATTTTGAATCTTATATACTACAGAAAAAGCATAAGATAGATAACTTTATTACAAAGACATTTTTGTGGGGAATGTGCTTCAGGCAAATATTATAATGGATGTCTCTTGTGTGGCAATATATAAGCCACTTCTTGTTTGGAAATAATTTTTTTTTATAAATGTACAGTTAAACAATTAGAGGTCCTGTATGGAACAAAAATAAAGAAGACAAACATTTGAAGAATGTCAAAGTTTGTTCATTGCAGCACTTGTCAAAACACCACTGGCGAGACTTACATGTGACAAAAACATAATTTATGTAAGAACTTACCTGATAAATTCATTTCTTTCATATTAGCAAGAGTCCATGAGCTAGTGACGTATGGGATATACATTCCTACCAGGAGGGGCAAAGTTTCCCAAACCTCAAAATGCCTACAAATACACCCCTCACCACACCCACAATTCAGTTTAACGAATAGCCAAGAAGTGGGGTGATAAAAAAGTGCGAAAGCATATAAAATAAGGAATTGGAATAATTGTGCTTTATACAAAATCATAACCACCACAAAAAAAGGGCGGGCCTCATGGACTCTTGCTAATATGAAAGAAATGAATTTATCAGGTAAGTTCTTACATAAATTATGTTTTCTTTCATGTAATTAGCAAGAGTCCATGAGCTAGTGACGTATGGGATAATGACTACCCAAGATGTGGATCTTTCCACACAAGAGTCACTAGAGAGGGAGGGATAAAATAAAGACAGCCAATTCCTGCTGAAAATAATCCACACCCAAAATAAAGTTTAACGAAAAACATAAGCAGAAGATTCAAACTGAAACCGCTGCCTGAAGTACTTTTCTACCAAAAACTGCTTCAGAAGAAGAAAATACATCAAAATGGTAGAATTTAGTAAAAGTATGCAAAGAGGACCAAGTTGCTGCTCTGCAGATCTGGTCAACCGAAGCTTCATTCCTAAACGCCCAGGAAGTAGATACTGACCTAGTAGAATGAGCTGTAATTCTCTGAGGCGGAATTTTACCCGACTCAACATAGGCAAGATGAATTAAAGATTTCAACCAAGATGCCAAAGAAATGGCAGAAGCTTTCTGGCCTTTCCTAGAACCGGAAAAGATAACAAATAGACTAGAAGTCTTACGGAAAGATTTCGTAGCTTCAACATAATATTTCAAAGCTCTAACAACATCCAAAGAATGCAACGATTTCTCCTTAGAATTCTTAGGATTAGGACATAATGAAGGAACCACAATTTCTCTACTAATGTTGTTGGAATTCACAACTTTAGGTAAAAATTCAAAAGAAGTTCGCAACACCGCCTTATCCTGATGAAAAATCAGAAAAGGAGACTCACAAGAAAGAGCAGATAATTCAGAAACTCTTCTAGCAGAAGAGATGGCCAAAAGGAACAAAACTTTCCAAGAAAGTAATTTAATGTCCAATGAATGCATAGGTTCAAACGGAGGAGCTTGAAGAGCTCCCAGAACCAAATTCAAACTCCAAGGAGGAGAAATTGACTTAATGACAGGTTTTATACGAACCAAAGCTTGTACAAAACAATGAATATCAGGAAGAATAGCAATCTTTCTGTGAAAAAGAACAGAAAGAGCAGAGATTTGTCCTTTCAAAGAACTTGCGGACAAACCCTTATCTAAACCATCCTGAAGAAACTGTAAAATTCTCGGTATTCTAAAAGAATGCCAAGAAAAATGATGAGAAAGACACCAAGAAATATAAGTCTTCCAGACTCTATAATATATCTCTCGAGATACAGATTTACGAGCCTGTAACATAGTATTAATCACGGAGTCAGAGAAACCTCTTTGACCAAGAATCAAGCGTTCAATCTCCATACCTTTAAATTTAAGGATTTCAGATCCTGATGGAAAAAAGGACCTTGTGATAGAAGGTCTGGTCTTAACGGAAGAGTCCACGGTTGGCAGGAGGCCATCCGGACAAGATCCGCATACCAAAACCTGTGAGGCCATGCTGGAGCTACCAGCAGAACAAACGAGCATTCCTTCAGAATCTTGGAGATCACTCTTGGAAGAAGAACTAGAGGCGGAAAGATATAGGCAGGATGATACTTCCAAGGAAGTGATAATGCATCCACTGCCTCCGCCTGAGGATCCCGGGATCTGGACAGATACCTGGGAAGTTTCTTGTTTAGATGGGACGCCATCAGATCTATTTCTGGAAGTTCCCACATTTGAACAATCTGAAGAAATACCTCTGGGTGAAGAGACCATTCGCCCGGATGCAACATTTGGCGACTTAGATAATCCGCTTCCCAATTGTCTACACCTGGGATATGAACCGCAGAAATTAGACAGGAGCTGGATTCCGCCCAAACCAAAATTCGAGATACTTCTTTCATAGCCAGAGGACTGTGAGTCCCTCCTTGATGATTGATGTATGCCACAGTTGTGACATTGTCTGTCTGAAAACAAATGAACGATTCTCTCTTCAGAAGAGGCCAAAACTGAAGAGCTCTGAAAATTGCACGGAGTTCCAAGATATTGATAGGTAATCTCACCTCCTGAGATTCCCAAACTCCCTGTGCCGTCAGAGATCCCCACACAGCTCCCCAACCCGTGAGACTTGCATCTGTTGAAATTACAGTCCAGGCCGGAAGCACAAAAGAAGCCCCCTGAATTAAACGATGGTGATCTGTCCACCATGTTAGAGAGTGCCGAACAATCGGTTTTAAAGATATTGTTTGAGATATCTTCGTGTAATCCTTGCACCATTGCTTCAGCATACAGAGCTGAAGAGGTCGCATATGAAAACGAGCAAAGGGGATCGCGTCCGATGCAGCAGTCATAAGACCTAGAATTTCCATGCATAAGGCTACCGAAGGGAATGATTGTGACTGAAGGTTTCGACAAGCTGCAATCAATTTTAGACGTCTCTTGTCTGTTAAAGACAGAGTCATGGACACTGAATCCATCTGGAAACCCAGAAAGGTTACCCTTGTCTGAGGAATCAAAGAACTTTTTGGTAAATTGATCCTCCAACCATGATCTTGAAGAAACAACACAAGTCGATTCGTATGAGATTCTGCTAAATGTAAAGACTGAGCAAGTACCAAGATATCGTCCAAATAAGGAAATACCACAATACCCTGTTCTCTGATTACAGACAGAAGGGCACCGAGAACCTTTGTAAAAATTCTTGGAGCTGTAGCTAGGCCAAACGGCAGAGCCACAAACTGGTAATGCTTGTCCAGAAAAGAGAATCTCAGGAACTGAAAATGATCTGGATGAATCGGAATATGCAGATATGCATCCTGTAAATCTATTGTGGACATATAATTCCCTTGCAGAACAAAAGGCAAGATAGTCCTTATAGTTACCATTTTGAACGTTGGTATCCTTACATAACGATTCAATATTTTTAGATCCAGAACTGGTCTGAAGGAATTCTCCTTCTTTGGTACAATGAAGAGATTTGAATAAAACCCCATCCCCTGTTCCTGAACTGGAACTGGCATAATTACTCCAGTCAACTCTAGATCTGAAACACATTTCAGAAATGCTTGAGCTTTTACTGGATTTACTGGGACACGGGAAAGAAAAAATCTCTTTGCAGGAGGTCTTATCTTGAAACCAATTCTGTACCCTTCTGAAACAATGTTCTGAATCCAAAGATTGTGAACAGAATTGATCCAAATTTCCTTGAAAAAACGTAACCTGCCCCCTACCAGCTGAGCTGGAATGAGGGCCGCACCTTCATGTGGACTTAGAAGCAGGCTTTGCCTTTCTAGCTGGCTTGGATTTATTCCAGACTGGAGATGGTTTCCAAACTGAAACTGCTCCTGAGGATGAAGGATCAGGCTTTTGTTCTTTGTTGAAACGAAAGGAACGAAAACGATTATTAGCTCTACTTTTACCTTTAGATTTTTTATCCTGTGGTAAAAAAAGTTCCTTTCCCACCAGTAACAGTTGAAATGATGGAATCCAACTGAGAACCAAATAATTTGTTACCCTGGAAAGAAATAGAAAGTAAAGTTGATTTAGAAGCCATATCAGCATTCCAAGTTTTAAGCCATAAAGCTCTTCTAGCTAAAATAGCTAGAGACATAAACCTGACATCAACTCTGATAATATCAAAAATGGCATCACAGATAAAATTATTAGCATGCTGAAGAAGAATAATAATGTCATGAGAATCACGATGTGTTACTTGTTGCGCTAAAGTTTCCAACCAAAAAGTTGAAGCTGCAGCAACATCAGCCAAAGATATAGCAGGTCTAAGAAGATTACCTGAACACAGATAAGCTTTTCTTAGAAAGGACTCAATTTTCCTATCTAGAGGATCCTTAAACGAAGTACCATCTGACGTAGGAATAGTAGTACGTTTAGCAAGGGTAGAAATAGCCCCATCAACTTTAGGGATTTTGTCCCAAAATTCTAATCTGTCAGACGGCACAGGATATAAATGCTTAAAACGTTTAGAAGGAGTAAATGAATTACCCAATTTATCCCATTCTTTGGAAATTACTGCAGAAATAGCATTAGGAACAGGAAAAACTTCTGGAATAACCACAGGAGCTTTAAATACCTTATCTAAACGTTTAGAATTAGTATCAAGAGGACTAGAATCCTCTATTTCTAAAGCAATTAGAACTTCTTTAAGTAAAGAACGAATAAATTCCATTTTAAATAAATATGAAGATTTATCAGCATCAACCTCAGAGACAGAATCCTCTGAACCAGAGGAGTCATCAGAATCAGAATGATGATGTTCATTTAAAAATTCATCTGTAGGGAGAGAAGTTTTAAAAGATTTTTTACGTTTACTAGAAGGAGAAATAACAGACATAGCCTTCTTTATGGATTCAGAAACAAAATCTCTTATATTATCAGGAACATTCTGCACCTTAGATGTTGAGGGAACTGCAACAGGCAATGGTACTTTACTAAAGGAAATATTATCTGCTTTAACAAGTTTGTCATGACAATCAATACAAACAACAGCTGGAGAAATAGCTACCAAAAGTTTACAGCAGATAAACTTAGCTTTGGTAGATTCAGCACTTGACAGCGATTTTCCTGTAGTATCTTCTGGCTCAGATGCAACGTGAGACATCTTGCAATATGTAAGAGAAAAAACAACATATAAAGCAAAATTGATCAAATTCCTTAAATGACAGTTTCAGGAATGGGAAAGAATGCCAAAGAACAAGCTTCTAGCAACCAGAAGCAATAAAAAATGAGACTTAAATAATGTGGAGACAAAAGCGACGCCCATATTTTTTCGCGCCAAATAAGACGCCCACATTATTTGGCGCCTAAATGCTTTTTGGCGCCAAAAATGACGCCACATCCGGAACGCCGACATTTTTGGCGCGAAATAACGTCAAAGAATGACGCAACTTCCGGCGACACGTATGACGCTGGAAACGGAAATAGAATTTTTGCGCCAAAAAAGTCCACGCCAAGAATGACGCAATAAAATGAAGCATTTTCAGCCCCCGCGAGCCTAACAGCCCACAGGGAAAAAGTCAAATTTTAAGGTAAGAAAAAATGGTCAAATCAAAATGCATTATCCCAAATATGAAACTGACTGTCTGAAAATAAGGAAAGTTGAACATTCTGAGTCAAGGCAAATAAATGTTTGAATACATATATTTAGAACTTTATAAACAAAGTGCCCAACCATAGCTTGGAGTGTCACAGAAAATAAGACTTACTTACCCCAGGACACTCATCTACATATAGCAGATAGCCAAACCAGTACTGAAACGAGAATCAGCAGAGGTAATGGTATATATAAGAGTATATCGTCGATCTGAAAAGGGAGGTAAGAGATGAATCTCTACGACCGATAACAGAGAACCTATGAAATAGACCCCTTAGAAGGAGATCACTGCATTCAAATAGGCAATACTCTCCTCACATCCCTCTGACATTCACTGCACGCTGAGAGGAAAACCGGGCTCCAACTTGCTGCGGAGCGCATATCAACGTAGAATCTAGCACAAACTTACTTCACCACCTCCATCGGAGGCAAAGTTTGTAAAACTGAATTGTGGGTGTGGTGAGGGGTGTATTTGTAGGCATTTTGAGGTTTGGGAAACTTTGCCCCTCCTGGTAGGAATGTATATCCCATACGTCACTAGCTCATGGACTCTTGCTAATTACATGAAAGAAATGGCTATCATGTGATCACATCGCTGTAGCACATTATTAATTTGGCAAACAATTTCCACATATTGATCAGATTGATTGAACTGATGGGTTACAGAGCACTGTAGTACTAGCTGCAGTGATTAATGGTGCACCGGTGGGTTACCCAAAAACTGATTTCATTCAAATACACGTTCATGACAATCACTGGGTAACAATTTCATGTTCTAAAGGATCTGTTGATTTGTACGACAGCTTGTACAGCGGTCTTGATTCTAAAGACATTTTACAGATATGTTGGATGATGTTAATGTTTGTAAATGATGAATTAAAATTAATGTAAAAAACGTTCAGAAACAAGACAATGCAAATAATTGTGTAGCGTATGCAATTGCAGTAAGTCTTGCATTTGGTTAAAGTGAATGTAAATTTTTTTCTATTTAGTTAAACATACTTGCTCCCAATATTAGATATATGCAAACCACAATAAAAATTGTTTAATATTATCAATAATTGTGTTTAAAATTGAATTACAACTTAGCTCCGTTATTCCACTGTAACTCCTCCCAACCATCTTCTTCCTGTATTTCACCCGATTTACACTGCATCATTTCTATTACGCCCACTCTATGACATTTTTGTCATGCTCGTTCACGAGCAGTGCTGATATCTGCGCATGCGTTTTCAATATCGCCGACAAAACGCGCATGCGTATAGCAAAAAATAACGCTCCTAACCTCGGCACCTCTTTACAATTACGAATGCGTAAAAACTCCGTACTACCATTTGTAAGAAGTATAATTTGGATTAAAATTTCTTGTTGAATTCAGACTTAATATCTAAACCAGTTTCTAGGTACAAATTAAACTAACTAGAGATGGATATCTCTGAACAGAGTTTCAAAGGATGAAACCTGTTTCTCAAGAGTGGTATCTCATTGCAAATATGTACTAGACTGAAATACAACAGATTGTATCTTTGAACAGAAATTCAAATTATGTCCTTTTCACAATCACCACAGAGATAAAGGCTTATGGAGTCCTTGGGTGGGTAACTGCATATCATTCCTGGAACTTCAAAGGATCATAAACAGCATTGTCCAACATCAAACAGTGTACGCCCTGGAGTCCTGTCAAGTGTGTTGTCCAACATCAAAGGAGGTTAACAGTTTATGCCCTGGAGTCCTGTCAAATGTCATTTCTTGTACAACGGTGACACCTACAGGTAGCTGGCTACTTTTGCTGGGACTTATCAACTGGACATTTAAACAATTATCAACTGGACATTTAAGCATTTGATTGGCAAAGACATTCTTCAAGGTGGGGCTATATTTCTTTAAATATGCTGTGGAAAGAACAGACAGGTAGGAAGGACAAAGACACCTAGGTAACAGAGAGACTTAATCTTCATTTGCATGCACACATAGTGTAGATAGTTTAGAAGAATAAAGCCTTGTATGTTAGACGCTTCTCTCACCACTCATGTTTAGATCTGTAATTTAATAAATTCATCCTTATATAAGACTGGTGTAAGTATCATTCTTTAAATAAGGTAAATGGTATATAAAGGAAAAGCCTGACACAGATTTAAGTCACTGACCCAATATTAGGAAAGGGGCTTTTTCACACCATTATAAACAAAGTATTCATTCATTGAATACTTTGCGAGCAAGGAGAAGTTTTGTTTTTTGAGCGCAATAAGTATCAATACGAAATCGCCCTTATTGTTAAAATCTTTTCTATTTTATCAGACATTAAATGTAAGTATATAATATTTATTAGAAAAGTATTTTTATAAAACTGAATTTTTTTTATTTTGAATGTTATTTCAACACAACCAATGTTATGCGGTTGATATATATATTGATAGTCTAACATCTTTGCTTTCTGAACTTTACTATCTGCAAATCATATTATAATTTTCAAATTATTAATGTTTAAACTGTTTATTTTCTAAGCACCAAATTTAAAAATCAAAATTTTAAAAAGGCAATCGATTATTGAATCATAACAAATACATTAAAAACTTTTAATTTAAAACTATAACTGTGTTTTTTAACCTTCGTTTGCTAACTTTAAGTATTATTCAGTCATTATATAATAAATATTCGAATAATTATATATTTTAAATAACAGAATTTATTTTCAAGTAAAGTTTTATTGATTATTTACATGTCATTATTCATATTTGATAATGTTATTTATTGTTATATAATGTAAATAACATCATAATGTTTTTTATATTCGGGGACTTTGAATTTATACATTCTGAACCTGTTGTTTACTGCTTAGAGTATCTAGATTTTATTGTCTGTTCAAGCCAGACATAGAGATAAAGTTGCTAGGCAGCAGGGCATTCTTCCTGCCATAAAAGTTTTCTATAGAAACATGAGAGGAATACAAATTAGATTTTTTCATTACTCCACTTTACTATCTTATAGAAGATAATTTCTTATACTCTTTTCATTACAATTTTTCATTGCTTTTCTAATGTTTTGATAATAAAAGATTTCTATTTATAACCATAAAAAAGATTTATAGAGATCAATGCATTCTGTCATCTATTGCTTGAACTGAGATATATGCATTGTTTCATTTATTTCTTGATCTATATTTCAAAAACTCTATATCTCAATGTATTTAAAAATAAATAGAACCGTATTTAACTATTAGTCTATTTCTCTTCAATCACAATATCTCCCTTTCTCAAAATTTATATGTCTCTCACACTCTAAATCTATCTCAATCTTTTAATTTCTTACTATTTTTTTTCAATATATAAAACGCTATATTTCTCTCTCTCTCTCTTTTCATGATTCAGATAGAGAATACCATTTTAAACAACTTTATAATCTATTTTTATTATCTAATTTGCTTCATTCTATTCAAATGATATTTAAAGATTGAAGACAATTAGATAAAAGCGGTAAATTGTAATGTTTAAAATTTTAATTTCTATATGAATAATGAAAGAAAAATTTTTGTTTTCGTGGCCTGGCCCTTCAATCTCTCGCTCAAGCTCACTTTTTTGTTTTTTAAAATCAATTTTAATATTTATATCACTATCTTTATTAAAGTCTCTTTATTTTTTTTTTCTCTCTCTATATCTCTATTTCTCTATATATTTCTCTTTCTATCTTTCTCTCTGTTAAAGTGACAGTCAACACCATAATTTTTCGGGTTTTAAAAGATAGATAATTGCTTTATTACCCATTCCCAAGTTTTGAACAACCAAAATAGTTATATTAATATCATTTTTACCTCTGTAATTATCTTGTATCAAAGCTTCTGCTGACTACCCCTTATTTCAGTTCTTTTGACAGACATGCAGTTTAGCAAATCAATGCTCATTCCTAGGGCACTTTACGTGCATGAGTTCAATGTTATCTATATGAAAATTGTTAAAGGGACAGTCAAGTCAAAAATTTATTTTTTATGTTTCAAATAAGGCATTTAATTTTAATCAACTTTCCAATTTACATTTATCACCAATTTTGCTTTGTTCTCTTGGTATTCTTATTTGAAAGCAAAAGCTAGGAAGGCTCATATGATAATTTCTAAGCCCTTGAAAGCCGCCTCTAATCACATGCTTTTGTATTTGCTTTTCACAACAGGGGAGAGCTAGTTCCTGTAAAACCATATAGATTACATTTTAGCACGCCTGTGAATTATGGCAGACACTGCACTAATTGGCTAAAATGAAAGTAAAAAGATAATAAATAAAATGTCATGTGATCAGGGGGCTGTCATAAGATGTTTAGATACAAGGTAATCACAGAGCTAAAAGGTATATTAACATAACCGTAGTGGCTGTGCAAAACTGGGGAATGTGTAATAAAATTTTTATCTATCTTTTAAAACAACAAAAATTCTGGTGTTGACTGTCCCTTTAACTAATGCACTCTAGTGGTCAAAATGTATTCATATTTGAGGCAGTCTTCCAGGTCTAAGAAATTAGCATATGAACCTCCTAGTTTAAAATTTCAACTAAGAATACCAAGAGAGCAAAGCAAAACTGGTGATAAAAGTAAATTGGGAATTTGTTTAAAATTGCATTCATTATTTAAATCATGATTTTTTGGGGGGACTTGATTGTCCCTTTAAAGGGACAATCATGTTAAAGTGATACAGAAAGTATATATTTTTTTCTTTTGTGATTCTGATAGAGAATGCAATTTAAAGAAAATTTATAATTTACTACTATTATCAATTTTTCTTTGTTATATTGTTATCTGTATTTGAAAAAAAAAAAAAGCATATATTTTTTTATTTGTTTCAGATTCTGGACATTATTTTTTTTTTGGGTGCATGAATTTATTCACCAATCATGAAGGACAACCCAGGTTGTTCACAAACAATGGTCCAGCATCTAAATTTTCATTCTTGCATTTCAAATAAAGATACCATGAGAATGATCTAAATTTGATAAAAGCAGTAAATTAGAAATTTTGATAAAATTTAATGCTCTGAGTAACGAAAGAAAATATTTGGTTATATTGTCCCTTTAAATTAAATTGACATAACGATAAATCATGTAAATTAAAAATAAAAATACTATTAACTTCCAATTCAGAAAATTTCAACAGAATTTTATATTGAAAATTTGAGTTACCATATACTACTGAGCATGTTCAATAATTAACAGACTATACGTTTATGCATTTGAGATTGCCTTATTTCTGTCACATGGTACTAGGGGAGTGTAAATATAGATAACTTTTGTAATTCAAAAAACAAATTAATTTACATTTCATACTAATTGGTATTGCATTGTCTTTTTATCTTGCATTTTTTGATTATGCAAACCTAATGTGTTAACTGTTCCTTGAATATGAATATGTTTCTTTATTTGAAATAGAGCTTGATGGGTGGATAAAAAAAACTGACAGTTTTGTACATTATAATCTTTAGTTTTGAGATGTTTTAAATGAAGAAATACATTATAACCATTGTATAACTTTATAAATTACAGACGGAGAGATAGTAGTCTTGAAGAGCTTGATCGGTGTGTCATCCTTAAAGGTATATTATACTCTCATATTATAAGTTAGAAGAAATGTTTTGTAGATGATTAATTTATATAGGCCATGAATTATATGTAATCTAAAAAAAACAAAACATTTTTTTTATTTTAAGTAACATTGCTCTGATTATCAGACTCCAAACCTTAAAAAAAAATATTTTTTTAATACCGTAAGCTACATTCTCCATCTTTCTACTGTTTGTGTAAAGTCTCTTTTCATATTCAAAAGAAGACGGAGGGTGCATTGTCTTATTTCAAAATTGGAGTGGGCTTTCAAAAAACCTTTTCAACAGAGAGAAACTTATAAATTCTATGTAATTTTTAAAAAACTTTTATACTGTATTTTTATATCAGTATCTCTGCATCTTATTCTTTATACTAGTGTCTAAGACATCTTTTTTAAATAAATTGAGTGTATACTGTCCATTTAAATTATGATAATTGTAAAAATTTACAAAGTATACATTTAGAAGACAATATGAGCGTACATAGATCCTTTATCTACTCAAACAGAAATATGCATTGTAAATGATGAATATTTATAAAATAACAAAGAAACATTAATTGTAAGAACTATAATATTGAAGAAATTAAATGGCAGTGTCACACAGGCAAAAAGACAATGGTTTGTAGGTGGATGTTGTTGACAACTATGTCAAAGTCAGCTGTTATCTCTAGTAAGATGATTACATACTATTTAAAAAAATTCATATTAGATAGATCATTCTTAACCTTTTAAATCTCATTTTTAGTTCATTTTTTTTTTGTGTTGAATCAGGATTGTAGATGTTTAAAGGGACACTAAACCCAAAATTTTCTTCCATGAATCAGATATAGAGTATATAATTTTAAACATTAAAATTTACTTCTATTATCTAATTTGATTAATTCTTTTGATATACATTGATGAAGAAATAGCAGTGCTCATTGGTGAGCCAATCACATTAGTCATCTATGTGCAGCCACCAATCAGCAGCTACTAAACCTATCTAGTTATCCTTTTCAGCAAAGGATATAAAGAGAATGATGCAAAATAGATAAATGAAGTTAATTATAAAGTATTTTAAAAATGCATGCTCTTTCTATTTCATGATAGAAGAAAATGTGTTTCGAGTCCCTTTAATAAATGAGTTGACAAAAATGATTTTCCAAATTTCAATAAAACTATTTTTATCATCTATTTTTAATAATGAATATCAAAAAATTTAATTGAAATGACGTATAAACATCAATTTATTATTTAATATTAGAACAACAATAATTAAAATATTATTTTTAAAATTACACTTCTGTTTTATTATCTTTTCTCAATAAAAAATTTTTTTAAAACATTAATATTATATTGTTTTATTACAGATCAAGGAAAATAAAAATGCCTGACTGCATTGTTATTGGGTGTAACAGTTCTACTCGTAGAGGAAGGCCACAACCAAATGTCACTTTCCATGTATTTCCGAAAACCAAGGAAAGAATACGTATATGGCTTCAACAAACGAATCAATATTCACCCGATCAGCTAGAACAAATGGTTCAAAGGGTTTTCGAGACAAACAAAACTTTAAAGTACAGAATGTGCTCTTTAAATTTTCATCCAGAATGCTATACTATGCTTGGAGTTAACAAAAAATTGAAGCCTGATGCCGCACCAACTATTTTTCCATCTAGAATAAGACTTCAGGAAATTCACGACCAGATCCAAGTATATCACCATTGACAATATCCGATCAAACACCATCTACTTCTACTGCTTTTGTAATAGAAAATCAAGCTTGTGTGAATGTATGCCATGCTTGTGGACATCAGCTAAATATCATGAAAAATGAAAATTCTACCAATACATAGATAATACAAAAAAGAAAATAAATCCACTTCTTTCAATACATTCTACGGAACACTTAGTTCAAGTGTCCAAACTGGAAATTTAATAAAAAAAAACAAACAAAAGCAACATCAACTGTTGATTACTTCAAGACTATGGATAAATATACATGGACTATGGGAGGCATCTCAGCTGATAATACTCTTCAAGGCAGTCTTGCATCTTTAAATGAACATGTAGCAGTAGATACTGTTGCCAATCCTACATCCCATAGTCAAATAGAAAGTATAAGTGTCATTAATCCAATTAGTGAACAAGCAATTGTTGAACCATTACCATCAAGAAGAGCACTGGATGAAATTGAAGACATGGCTTTAATTGAACCAATACCAGAAAATATCGATTTGTCAAATATTGAAGAAATGGAGGTAGTTTCTAAGGATCCAACTTACTTGCCTGAAACTACTGAGGAAACTATTGATGAATTTTCGCTGGTTGAAGAAATTAGCAACTTCGATTTTGTCATGGAAAAAAGTACATAGTGTTTGATCGATGTCTTGACGAAATATTAAAACTAATTCCATGTAGAGTAGGAACTATTTGCCATTGCCCAATGATGTCCATCCAAAAACGAGAAATTGGTACAATGTTAGTAGTAACTGGTGTATGTGAAGCTGGACACAATTCTACCTTGTGGTGTAGCCAACCAACTATTGGTCGTAAACCTATTGGAAACATATTGGCTTGATCCTCAGTTTTGTTCACTGGCAATCAATTTGAAAAAATATTTGATGATTTTTTCAAGTATTTTGGAATTATTTTTTTTATCTCGACAGACTTATAATTATCAAAAAAATTATCTATTTCCAACGGTTGATACTTTCTGGAAAGAAGAATGTAAAAAAAAATAGAGAGGGGGGGCGGAGCCAACTACCGAGACAGTAAGATGTGTGCCTATTCAGCTCCGGGCTTTTAGACATTAATATAGGCTTTAATTATTATTTTGAGAGCCCAAACCTTTCATATATAACTCAGGAAAGCTAGTACTGTCTGTGGTACACTTCATAAAACCGGAGATTTTATATCTAATGAGGATAACACTGCTGATCGCCTTCAAGCTGTACCACGTGGAGATTTCAGACGGCTCCACTACTACAACGATACCGCTGATATGGAAGCCCTAGCAGCTCTAGAAAATTGGGAGCAGCGTAGCCAACAACTGCTAGACCAGCACTTTAAGGCCCTAAAAGATGATCTACAGTCTTTACTATCAGCCCTTGCACCGCAGCTGACCCATGCAGCCGAGACCACAGATTCTACTCAGTGTGCCAGGGACTATACAACGCTTACAGACGACTTCCAGGTTAATCTAGAAAATCCCCCTGACAAGATCATGCTGGGTTTTAGTCCCTACGAAACGAGTCAATCATCAGCTCTCTCCCCTTCACCCTCTGTGCAGGCGATATCAATGCCCGAGGAGACTTTACACATAACTGCCGCGCAAATCAACGAGGGGATGCCATCTTTAGCATATGCTCAGAAACAATTGATAATATCGAAACCGGAGGGAGAGGCAGATATGATAACCTGCTTGATTTTATCTGACCTGCCGCAACTGAAAAAGAAAGTGCCTCAGGGAGCCGGGGAGATACGGAGAACAGAAGCATGGAGTCTCGTGCCCTATATGGCGACGCAGCGTGACCAACTACAATATACCTGGCACCCTCCTGAAAAGGAAGCAGAAACCTCCCAACACAATGCAACACAAGATTGGAGTAGTTTGCCAGGGCTGGGAGAGATAGAAGCAGAGCCGCGCTCTTCCTCAATAGTGTGGGAACTTGAAGGGAAATATATGGCCCCCAAATCGGCTCTGTGTTCTTCTAAGAGTAGACAGAAGGATTTGCCCACCGATACACAAGAGTTCTCTCTGCTACTGCAGTTTGCCCAGCCGGTGGCAGTCGCTGGCCTATGGAACCCTTTGGTGGTGTCAGCCCCGGTGACACTTACACTGCAACCTGGCCATTTGATCAATTACAGTTTGCGGGAATTGAGGTGCAGGCTTATTCCACTATCCGGACGGGACTATGTTAGCTTACATTTGGGCCCTATTACAAGCAAAGCTGGAGTAGGTTAGAGCCCAATGTATGTGTAGAGCAGGGCAGTGTTTGGTGCTTTATTCTTGTCCTGTCTATACGGGTCATGAACTGAAGAGTTATGAACTCGTATATATGCTGATGGACTCATTTATAAATGGAACAGCAGTTGAGACTTGACTATACCTATGCTTGGGACACTGACTACTGTTATCCTCCACTATGATGATGGGTCCTTAAGTATATCCTTCATATATTATCCTGTTGTTTAACCGTTCTGTATATTAATGAACACTAATATGTTTTTCTATCTTTAGCCAATCCTGTCTTGTTTGACGCCTTGCAATGTAAATGTCAGATATTAATTTATGCCAATTCTCCCTAAGTTAACCGTTAGCTCTATATAAAATCTTATGCAAGAAGGCTGAAATCATTTAACATGGTCATATCTATAGATAAACTCTCCATTTTATAATATTATTTCTGACTTTGCTAAGTTTGATGCCTTGCAATGAATATATTAGGTATCCATTCTTATCTATTAGAATTTTAACTGCTTAATTTTTAACCATATGCAGTTATTGTTATGTATTGTAATTTTCACATGACACCCATTAGTAGATCCCAAGCACATATCATTTTTTGTTTCTTGTTGGCTTTTGTGTCTTAACCATGATCAGTTTTCTCACTAGAATACCACACTATATACCTTTAACGACTAGTTACATGCTCTCTAGCAGGCCTTACATTTTATATGATAAAACCATACTACCTTAAGCCACACTGTTATTGAGATCGGGTAAGAAGAGGTTAACTCTGTGACAAATACGGATGTAGACTTAGTCTGTATACATAATAATCACCTTCTTGAAATTTAGCTTTATGTACCCCATTATGGCATAGTTAAGCACTTTCACCATGCTTTAAAATATGGATTGCCTATAACTAAGGCAGCGCGGTGCAGACATTCATTTATTGTCATCTCCTGGCATTAACACTAAGTCCCTCACTGTACCAGCTCCCTAGGCGCATACATAACTGTTTAGTTGGCAAATGTAAAGCTGTATTACACCTGCCCCTATATTGTGCTGATGTACCCTGTCTGACTTGCATGAAGAGGCACCCAGATCCTCTATTGCCAGATAGTCATAAGACCTCACTGTATCCCCCATTGACATCGTCTCAGACTTTGCTATGTTAAATAGAGGTTATTGTGTTATTCCTTTTGACATGGAAATCTAGTGTACACATCTCTGGGTGTGCTCCTGCCGGTGGGTACAGGGCCCGTGCCCAGGCGGCAGGATGAATACCTATTTTTTGGTTTTTCTAAAAAGTTCATGAGACTGTGGTTATTATTTACTGTACCTGCCTTCTTGATATACCCTAGGAGTCAACTAGAGGGAGCAGAAGACAACTTTACAGCCTAATATAAGCATATTAAAATACTAGTCCCTGTACTACCAACAGCAAAATTGGTCTCCCGTGAGTCTCCCTATATAGACCAATAGTCTAGCAATATCTCAACATTAGTATCTAGAGGCTTCAAGCAATTATTGCCCTTGCCCTTCACTATAAGTGCAGACCCTAGTGTTATCCTTGAGCATAGGCTGTTTATCATACTATATCTAAGTAACAACCTCCCCCCCCCACCTATACCTAATATACCTCGTTGATCTGGAGGTCGAATTAAGCGGTTAATCTTGCCTATACCGCATTCTAAGAATCTTTACATTTTGAATTATACTGTAACCCTGATTACTATATATGTATACCTATATAATAAACTAACCTATGATTACAGGTCTTGCAGGGACTGTTCCAGTAACTTAAATTTCCCTCTCTAGAATGTATTACACGTGTATCAAGGCACAATAGTTGCCTATAATATCAGGTGAGGGACCAGAATTTGTTTAGCCCATGTTAAAAAGGAAAAGAGGTTTCAGTATTCTGTATAGCATCTACTATAATGTGAATCTTGTATATCTATAATGTAATTGTTGTATTGTATTGTACCATTTTCAGTTTGACTTACGACATGTTACTCAAAACAAGCTGTAATGTCTCGCATAACCTCAATAAAAATCTATGTTAAAAAAAAAAAAAAAAAAAAAATAGAGAGTTTACAAGGACAAAACTATCAGTGTTTCAGGCGATGGGCAGCGTGATAGCCCAGGATTCTCTGCCAAATACTGTGTTTACACTATGATGGAGGACGTAAGCAAAAAATTTTTGGATATACAAATAGTACAAGTCACGGAGGCTACTTCTTCAGTAGCTATGGAGGCCAAAGGTTTTCGTCGTGCCATAAACAGCCTTCTCAACCAAGGATTACTAACAGTGGTGGTTGCAACTGATTGACACGTTAGTATCTGTAAAATAATAAGAGAAGAATATAAGAACATTAACCACCAATATGACATAAGGCACTATACGAAAAGCCTCAAGAAGAAACTCCATACTGTTAGTAAAAAAAAAAATCTTGTGCCGAACTTTCAAAATGGATACCGTCAATAGCAAACCATCTCTGGTCATGCAGCGTTTCCTGTGAAGGTGATACCGATAAAATGTTAAAGTAATGGAAATCACGTCTTTACCATGTTCTGAATATCCATACATGGATGGATGATGGTATTGAAACCGGATGCCATCATGAGGATTTAGAGTCCAATCAAGAAAGAGATCGAAAGTGGCTTTCCAAACAATCGGAATCATTCCATGAGTTAGAAAAAATAGTTTGTAATGAACAAACAATTGACATAAGCCATCTAAACCTTTTTTGCCACACTGGTAAACTGGAAGTCTTTCACAGTTTTGCATTAAAATATCGACCCAAAAGAATTCATTTTAAAATGGACGGTATGGAGGCAAGGACTAAATTGGCAGCATTAGCTAACAATCGAAACTCACATAGAGTACAAGCAATGGTGAAGAACCCCACTCCATACACCGCTAGTTATGGTGAACTCAAATTTGTTCCATATTTTCCAAAAAGCAAAAAGGAGTGGATGGTTTGACCTGTTTACGAGGACATGGACTTAGATCATATCTACCTCATGAATACCGAGGTATTGAATCTAGTGGAAGGCAAATCCACTCATACCTAGGAGTAAAAAAATAAGGGTTGGCCTACAAACATTGCATCAACCCCTAGGTCTGATTAAAAAACTTCTTATTGAGAAACATACTTCAATATTTGGAATCAACCCCAGATAAAATTAAAGCCTCTCAGTATTGCACATGCGCAAATCGCGGACAAGCTTCGAGTACGCTACGTCATCGTTTGTTTCACGCATGCGCAGTTAAAGCAAATGATGTAGCGAATAACCGGCCTGACGCCCCGGGGGTGAAAAAAATATTCATAAAACGAGGTGTGAATCATTAGAGAAATGTGGGACAAAAATGGCAGGCGGAGGAATCGGCGATAGGTATGAGAAATTATAAGCTTTATATTTACTTGTAGAAGGAGATTACAGAAAATTGATAAATTAAACTAACATTGATTTTTGATATTAAACAATTTGATGAGCAGTTATTGCGTTGACTTTATATGCACTTTAAAGTCCAACGCACGAACAATCAAAACTAAGATCACATATTGCAACATGTTTCAAACAACAAATTAGACCTTTTCCAACAAAAACTAGAGAAGCAGCAGCAGACCTAGACAATGTTACATTCCCTGTGTACTGCACGTGTAAACTCGTTTACTGTGGAGAATTAATGGTTCAATGCTCATCATGCTTTAAATGGTATCAAGGTTGTCAAAATATACCTGAGATTGCAATTAAAAAGAACACATATGGAATTGTAAAACGTGGACATTATAACTGTACAAACAACAAACACATTGTCAATTAGTTTTAACCCTTTGAGTGCTAAGCACTTTCCCACCTGGGTGCTAAGATTTTTTTTAATGTTTTTTTATTTTTTGAACAATTTTTTTTATTTTGTAACATTTTTATTGAGAACAAGATTGCACATAAACAGATATATAATACTGGACACAATCCTTATTTTACATAATTTGTGTTGTTCTGACATGCATCCAAGAAATTATGGTTCTCATATTTTCCTCCCCTTAATTAACAGTGAAGGTCTCTTTTGGACCCAAAGCGTTATAACAGTTTGTGAACAGGGGGTAGCTTTAAAAGAAAGTGAAAAAACAAGACAAAACAGAAAAAAAAACTTGCATCACAATACTAACCAATACTATAATAGTATGCTTACATGACTTATAAAGATGCAATAATCACAGCTAAACACGCTGATATTATATATAAAAAAACAACAAAAAACAGTGCATTACACAGAGGAAAAGAACAAGCATGCTTTCAGTTTTGCACAGTATGAACAGTGGTGTTATAGTAACTATTATGAGGTTTTGTCATCCTGAAAAAGAAAATAAGTAAAACCTAGGACTGAATATACCAGTAGCACAAGGAACAATACACATAGGAAAAAAACAACTAATCTATCATTATTGCTCTTTATGGACAGTGAAAATATAACTATCTAGCATAAAATTTTACCATCTTATGTAGTATATTGAGTATAGCTAGAAGCTCTGTAGATTGTAACTCAACTGGTTTGCAGCTAAGTCCCTATCCTTATGCGTTAGACATGGGGTAATATCTATTAACAAGCATGTCCCTTCCTCTGCAGCTCCGGCCGTAAGCCACAGGATCAGGATTAAAGTGTTGTGTACATCATTGTGTTCAGACTATTCCCATGTTTATAGTGAACCCTGTATAAGTTATATACCAAGGGGTTTCAGCCTGACATCGTACTAGACATTACATCTGTCATATGTGAGCTCCCATTCTTTTGTAGCTGGTAGATTTCATGTTGCACATAGTAGTGAAAGGAAGAAAAAAATGTTTTTTTATAGCAATCAAACGGCTAGATTTGGAGTTTGGCGGTAGATGGGTTGCTAACGCTACGCGTGGTTTATGTCTAACGCACGGCATTGTTTGACTCCGGTATTTAGAGTTCAAACAAAACCTTCTAACGATACTCCTAACGAGTGTATTTCACACGCGGAATCCTGCCCGCGTTTGACAGTCTCCCATAGAGATCAATGGAAAAACAAACAAACACGCTTTTATCACCTAACACTCGATCTCGCGAGAAATATGCACAGCTCGGTCATATGACGCATACCACATCATGCACAACAATAACACGCCGCAAATGTCACAACAATCACTCAACAAAGCACATAAGCATTACACATTCACAAGCGGGGGGAATTTTAATAAAATTAAATACAGGGAATACGCATATACTTTAAGATGCGGAAATACGCAAAATAACAACAAGGAAAATAAAAAAAATACATACACTAGCAAAATATTCGCATTCAATATCACTATATATTAGGACAAACATACATATACAACACTTCACTAATACCACACCATCGCAAATTCACATTTAAACATAATACTATTGGACAATGTTATAGAAAACGAGCACTATGACATCATCGCATTCTACACATTCCACAAATACTAACTCCAAATGAGCATGCGCAAATTCACACAACTAATACACATTGCACAAATATTTATTGCTAATAAAGCACACCTGAACACAATTTACAACGGAAATCGGTACATCATTAAACATTTTACACAGGGTATATAAGCACCACACAAGCATGGCTTCTTTGACTGTGTTGCTGGTGGGTCTTTGGAGATTGGAGGTTTAAGATTAGAGAGTTTGTGCATTATTGTGAGTGAGTTAGTGTTAGTGTGAGAGAGTCAGTTGTTAGTGTTATCGTGAGTGAGTTAGTGGTAGTGGGAGAGAGTCAGTTAGTGGGAGCGTGAGTTAGTGGTAGTGTGAGTTATTGAGAGTTAGAGGTAGTGTGAGTTAGTGAGAATTAGTAGTAGTGTGAGTTAGTGAGAATTAGTAGTAGTGTGAGTTAGCGAGCGAGTGATTTTTCTGTACACTTAACACATTTACACGCAAACACATTCAATACATACATACACTTATCAATAACACTACATACACTCCATACCCCATACCCCCTCATACTACACTCCATACCCCATTCCCTGTAGTCCCATTCCCTTTCATCCCATTTACTCTTATCCCATACCCCATCCCATCCCCATGTTACATTTAGTTTACATATCCTCCTTTTAGTCTTCTTTTTGTTTATTTAAATACTCCTTACCCTCTTTGTTTTTTAGATCCCTCTCACACTTTCAGCACTTATTTTGTCTTTTTAGTTTTTTATTTTGACCCCCTTTCATTTCATCACACTCACTTTTTGTTTGATTATTTGGGGTTTAGTTTAGGGAACAGATGGAGGGCAGGCAGGGGAGAGGTAGAGGGGGGAGGAGAGGGAGGGGGGAGAGGAACAGGGCAGGAAGGGGGGCAGGAAGGGGGGCAGGAAGCGGGGGTGGAAGCGGTGGGTGGACCCAGCCACTTGGTTCAAGATGAACAAGTGGCTGGGCCCAGTGGCGGACAGAGTAGGGCTTCACAGTCCGGGAAACAGAGGGCATCGTCACAGGGGAAGGCCAAGGCGACTAGGGAGGGGAGGTTTTCGATGGAGGAGAAGGAGGCCCTCGTAGAGGCCTATATGGCCAGGTATAGGAGGCTGCAGCACCAGAAGACCACCCCAACTGAGAAGAGGAAGCTCTGGCATGAGATAAGGAATGCAGTCAATGCAGTGGGTGGCCGAAACAGAGATATGGACTCTATAAAACATCGCTACCGGGACTGTAAGATGGATCTCAAGAAAAAGTTAAGCCTGGAGGCCCGACATTCCGCAGGAACCGGTGGCGGCCCTGCACTGGAAATCGAGTACTGCCGATGGGAGGAAATGTTGCGTCCCAGCATCTCCGAGGTGGATGTAGTCGGTATCGGAGGAATTGATACCGGGAACCTGCCATTCTCATCTGACGGTAAGCTCATTTAAGAATAAATTTACATACGAATGTATTTCAAGGGACACTATACGCAAACCTTTACTTTCATGATTGAGGTAGAGAATACAATTTTAAAAATTATTCAAATTTACTTATATTACCTAATTTGATTAATTCTTTAGATATACTTTAATGAAGAAATAGCCATGCACACGGTGAACCAATCACAGGAGGCAGCTATATTCAGCTACCAATCAGCATCTTCTAAGCATATTTAGATATGCTTTTCAGCAAAGAATATTCAGAGAATGAAGCTAATTAGATAAGAAAAGTACATTAGAAAGTTGATTATAATTGTATGCTTCTAAATCATGAAAGATAAAACATTGGGTTTAATGTCCCTTTAAGGATCAGATTAATGCTATAACGTTGTTTACACGCATTCACAATTACTTTGCGGTTACATCAGTATCTAGGCTATAGGTTAGGTGTGCATTTAAACAGACTGAAAACAAACGCTAAAACATTCAGATTGAACAGACATATCACAAACACGGTTTAGAAAATGCGGAAATCGTATTGATTGTTAGATTTCAAAGTGGATTAATGAGTCTGCATTTGTAATTGTATCGTAAGCTAAGTCATTTAAAGCTTTATTTGGAAATATGCTAATATATACATTTCTTTCTTTTTCAAATATAGAGTCTGGGGAGGAGGCAGCACAGCAAATACAGGCTCCTCCTTTTCCCCGGGATGAGAGTGGTGGGGAGGAATTTCCACCTCGGAGGGAAGAGGCCCCCCGTGACGAAGAGGCCACGGAAGCAGATGAAGAGGCCCCGGAAGCAGAGGAGGAGGCCGCGGAACCAGAGGCCCCTCAAGGACCCGCACCCCGCCGTGCACGGGCACCCCGCCAAGCACAACAAGAGGAAATAGCGGAGGTGCGGGTTCTACTAGACTACATTGACCAGATGCGTAACTCCCGGATACAAAATATAGAAGGCCGAACTAGAATTCTTGAAGGACAAAACAAAATAATTGAAGGCCAAAACCAAATAATAAACATACTTACTCGAATAGAAGAAGGGCAAAACAGAACCTTTAATCTAAACCAAGAGATGTTTAATTTTTTCCGGGAGGCGCATGCTGGTCTGCCTCCTGGTCCGCCTCCTGCTGCTGGGCCTCCTGCTGCTGGGCCATCTTCTCCTGCCGGGCCATCTTCTCCTGCCGGGCCATCTCCTCCTGCCGGGCCATCTCCTCCTGCCGGGCCATCTCCTCCTGCCGGGCCATCTCCTCCTGCCGGGCCATCTCCTCCTGCCGGGCCATCTCCTCCTGCCGGGCCATCCCATCTCCTCCTGCCGGGCCATCTCCTCCTACCGGGCCATCCCATCTCCTCCTGCCTGGCCATCTCCTCCTCCTCACCTTGTTCGTCCCAGTACTCTTCCTTCCACTCTTCCCACAACATATCCAATGAGAACTCGTCAGAGTCAGCAGTTGACCCTCCCAGAGCCTCAGCCCCGTGGGAAGAGGGGAAGGAAGAGGAAGTATTTGTTTTCATGTTTAATGTTATTTTTATTTAATGTGTAATGGATAGGTATGTAATGATGTGGTTTTCATACACTTGTGGACCACACTCTGTATATAATCGACTTCTATGGGACCGGGTCCATGGAGGCAGATTGTTTGCAGAGTGTGGGTTATAAGTGTGTGAAAACCACATCACATACCTATCCTTGTTCATGATATTGATTGGTTTCTGTGATGTGATGTCCAAACTGTTTCCCGAATCGCAAACAAAATTACCATTACAATTATCCATGATGGCATATTACTGTTTGAATGCCAATAACACAGCTTAAAGGGACAGTCAGAAAATTATTGATTACAAAGAAAACACTGTATTACGCATTATCAAGTTGGAAACAACAAAACATGGAGAAATACGTGTGACTTATGTGCTTACCCTTGTATCTATGACTATGAAAAATGACCACTTATTTGTTGTTCTGACATAACATTTTAGACATCAATGATCAATACATGGTAAATAATATGCTGTATGAGCACAAGGTTTTAGATATACAAATGCTATCCAAATGCCCTCTAGTGGTCAAATTGCATAATGATTACATACACTCTTCAAGCTCTAAGAAATGAGCACACGAACCTCATAGGTTTAGCTATTAAAATAAACACAGACAAATGATTAATTGGTGAGAAACCTTTGATATCATTGATATTACAAAATTGACTTTTATAATAATGCAAAACATGATTTGTTTTCGAAACTGTCCCTTTAACAAAATTACATATGCTAACATATATTTGCAGATTGTTGGTATATCTACATGTACTTGTTCAAACAATAAATATTGAAAACAGATTTATATTGACGTGTTAAATAAAGTCTATTTTCTTAAAGAGACATTATTGTGTTAATTTTTTTTATAAAGACATTTGTTTTAACAATGAATATGGTTTAAAGTCCTTTTAGGAGTGGGGGGTGAAAATATGCTAACAATAATATATTTGGAGATTAACCAATGTGGAACTCATACATGATACAAAAATAAACATTTGCATTAAAAGGGACAGTATACTAAATTTTTAACAGAACTGTATATAATAGACACTACTAGAAACAACAAGATTAACATATACTGATATCAATATTACAAAGCTTTAAACACTTTCAAAGAAAATCGGGTTAGCTCTATTGAAAATATAGATGAACCCCCGTAAAACAAGACAATACACCATCATACACAAAACAGGAGAAAGCTGGAGATGGTACTCACATGAAACTTAGAGGCTTGGCGAGGAGTCTGAAAATTACTTACATTTTATTTGAACAGAAGCAAAATGAAACGTGTATTTGTTAAACAATGGACTATCTAACTAGAGACAAAATAAAATATTTTGATTTATAATGTGAGTGAGTGTCTAATGAACCTTTAATAAAATATACGACGAAATTACATTTAGAAGAAGTCGGCGTCATATTTAGCATATGATAAAGATAAATGCATATTGATTACTTTATTCTAACACAATAGCGCATATTTATGAATTAGATATCTTTAACATTAAACACAACAGTCATTTTTCAGAAAAAGGAACATATTGCTGACAAACATATTAAACAACATGGACTATAGAGATTTGCACTTGCCTCGAAATATCATATGCATGAAAATATTTTGCTTTCGTTCGTTTATTCAACCTGACATCCAGCAAAAGAGAATGTGGTGGTCTTTATCAGCTATGGGTCAACAATGTAACATGATGCAAACAATCCATATTTGCAATGTTTTTAAACTTGGCTTCATTCACAAACGTGTTTAACGTGCACAAACAAATATTGCGGGACTACGTAATACAATCAGACGTTTTTTTACCTTTGCATGTGACGTCTTAATTAACATGGCGCTTCCTTGATGACGTAAGAACGCAATCCAATAAAAGGCACATTCTTGATCATGTAAGAACGCAAACAAAAAAAAGGCGTATCCTTGATCGCGTAAAAACGCCATCCAATAAAAGGTGCATCCTTGATCGCGTAAAAACGTCAGTCAATACAAGGAATCATTGGACAGCCTGGCAGGTGACGTCTTAAGCAACATGGCGCATCCGCGATCGCTGAAAAAACGCAGCCAATACAAGGACTCAGTTGACAGCTTGGCATATCACTAAGAAACGTATTTATATTTTTGTAACTAGTATGTGTCTAGATTGCTATCTAGGAATGTCACGAAATCATGAATCATCTTTTCGGACTTGACTGTCCCTTTAACTATAGCTATGGTGTATATCTTTAACATTTAAAATATACACATGAGAAATACATATGCCATTGATGTTTTAAGATATGTTTAGATTGTTTTGTAATAACAATAATGACACATGTATTGATCAAACGTGTCATTTATTCAAGTTGAAATATGGTCAGCCTACCTATAGCCATATATGGGAGGAGAAGTATTTTTTAACAATATTTTGAAAAACATATTCCTCATCTAAAATATGCGCATTACACACAGAGATTGATTTGGTTACACTTTTACAATAAGATAGAATAGAAAATGAAATACATGTGCTGTCAACATTACAATAAGATTGTTTATTAATAAGATTATATGTCCTTGTTCATGTAAAAAGGACAAAAACGCTTTAGAAATGGAAATACATTCATTAACAATTGTGCTCACCATCACTTAAAGGGACATGATTTTTATTTTTAAAAAGAGGATACACAGAGACAATACTATTTCAATAAAATGAACACTTTACAGGGATTATATCATTGTATCAATCCCTCAGATCATTTGTTAAAGGTGCATCAATTCATGCAGAGTTTATAAATACACACATGGATGTGAAATTTGAAATATACATATATAACAATCTATATATATACATATATAAAATAATTACTATGCTAATCATAATCATGCAATGATAAAGCTTTGAGAAAAATATATAAAGACATAATAAAATTACATTGGAGATGTTAATCTTAAAGTCATTTACAATTGTATTACATATATGATTCAGGAAACACCATTATTTTTGGTAGGTCCCTTTAAGGATCAACAAGATAAACTAGAGATTTCAATCAATGACATGAATAAGGAGGACAAAGAATCGTGCAATGACATGTCTTTTATTAGTATGTCAGAAAACATCAACAACGTTTATAAATAATCTGGTAAAGATCAGGAAAATTGGAGCCATATGAAAAGGTAACAGAGTGCATCACAGTCCATGAAGAGAGTTGCCAAGGGCCAGCATAGCCCCATTGGAGCCATATGACAAGGTAACAGAGTGCATCACAGTCCATGAAGAGAGTTGCCAAGGGCCAGCATAGCCCCATTGTAGATATATGACAAGGTAACAGTGCATCACAGTCCATGAAGAGAGTTGCCAAGGGCCAGCATAGCCCCATTGTAGATATATGACAAGGTAACAGAGTGCATCACAGTCCATGAAGAGAGTTGCCAAGGGCCAGCATAGCCCCATTGGAGCCATATGACAAGGTAACAGAGTGCATCACAGTCCATGAAGAGAGTTGCCAAGGGCCAGCATAGCCCCATTGGAGCTATATGACAAGGTAACAGTGCATCACAGTCCATGAAGAGAGTTGCCAAGGGCCAGCATAGCCCCATTGGAGCCATATGACAAGGTAAAAGAGTGCAACAGGCACAACAATAAACAGAAAAAAAGGCCAAATGGCAACCACAACAAAAACATCAACATGTGGACGGAGGATTCTTATCTGCGCCCTTGGAGCATCTCCAGATCCTCCACTTACTGGTCATCCCCTTCATCGTCCTGTGCATGTCCAGCTCCAGATTCAGGCATTGAATTTAATCGCATGATCTGCCGCAGAGTCAAATGCTGAACCTGGAGCTGGGCCTGCATGGTGTCGTTCATCCCTCTCAGGACAGCTGCGTTCCTCAACACGGCCTGCTCTACACGTGCTATACCTTCTAGCATGAGCCATGTTGAGTCACAGCCTAAAATAAAGAATAAATAAAATATTAAGGATAATTACACAACAGAAGAAAAAATAAGCAAAGATACATTGTCATCATAAAGACAAATCATTCTTTACATCAATTTGTTGAAATTGATTCTTTACACATTAAATATGTTATTCAGACAGACCGAAATCATTAAAGGGACAGTTTACTCAAACATGTTGTCCCCTTTAATTGGTTTTCGATGATCCACTTATACAGCTTGAGTGTATAAAATCTTGTTAAAGGATTTACATTGTACTTACATTAGCAATTTAAATATTTTAATTATACTGTGGTAGGCACACCTATCCTTAAACATTTTGGCGTTGAGGACAAGCTGTGTAAACATAGCAACCTGAAGAAATTACATTCCCACTGGGTTAGACAAGAGATAATGTATCAACATTTGTACATAAATTGTTGGATCCAAGTAGTGGTGATTGGTATATGTAGTGATATCAAATTAAAGGGACACTGAACTTAAATATTTAATTGACTGATTCAGATAGAGCATGACATTACAAATATTAAAAAATTACACATTCTTTAAATGTTAGAATTCTCTAGCTAGATTTTGAATGCAAGAATGTAGGTTTATAGGGCAGTCCATATTTGTTTATCAACTTTGGTTGTCCCTGCTGGTTGATGGATACATTCATCCAACAATAAAGAAATGATGTCCAGAATTATTTTCGATTTAAAATTAATTCTAGGCATTTCTTTGTTTCAATAAAGATAGCAAGAGAATGAAGAATAATTCATAAGAGTAGTAAATTATAAATTTGATTAACATTGCATGCTCTATTTGAATCACAATAGAAACAATTTGCCTTCAGTGTACCTTTAAGTATCTTATAATGTGGATTTTGAATGATACTTACAGCTGTGCCTGGGAAGGACAATCCGACACCCAGGACAATGAAGGTTGAGACAGGGGGAGGGATGGGATTGGGTTGGGGAGGGATGAGCTGCTGCTCCGGGGTAGGCCGTACAGCTGGGGAGTGGTGAGTTGGGGTCTGGGCAGCTGGGGTAGCTGTACGGGCCAAAATACGGGGAGAGCGGCGAAGGGGGACGAAGGGGCGTTTTTTGGGAGGGACAGGATTGGAAAAATGGGAAGGACTGGGCAGGGGCGGAAAACAGATGACCAGAGGTGGAGGATCCATCTGAAATAAATAATACAAATATATTAACATCTCATACATCATGAAATCAAATCAACACATTTCAAATTGATTATGTTTTCAATATACTTAGAAGTGTGTTTGAATTTCTAAACAATTATGACATGAGGATATGGTATGCATATAGGCACTCAGATGAATATCAATGACTGTCTGTACAATTATAACATTATTATTGTGGTTTGGCCTGGAATATGCATGTGACATAATGATGGCATGAATTAGAAATAAAAAAAAACAAAAAAAACATCCAAGCATATTTTCATGCTGCCTGATATAGAAAGGGGGCAATAGTGTATTTGAACAGGCAAATAATATTCCTTTTTAAAGTGCAAAAGCTGTAGACTTTGAATGTCTTCAATAAAATGATTTCCAATAAAGCAACATGTTGGAAACATGATAGATATATTTCACATACCATCAGACTTCAAGGGAGCCTCTTCCTCCTCCGTCCCACATGTTAAATCAATCTCTGTAAAACATAACATGTTGTGTACACGTTAAGATCAGATATTATAACATATGTTACTGTTGCTCAAAGACACACATCAATGTTGCATTAAAGATATACACACCCAAAGTTATGATTTACATAATTTTCATGGAGCATACAAATGACATTAGATTTGTTATTCTCAATGATTCAGATTTTTGATTTATTGTTTGTATTAATTTTAAAATAATAAAAGCATAGTACATAGAACATTTAAGATTTCTCATGTGTGTATCACTTGATGACTGTTGTCAAAAATGAACATGGAAACAAACATATGCTATACATCTTCTGAATAACAAAGGTGTAGACTAAGAAATTTTTAATTATTAATCTTTCAATATTCCAAGAAAATTAATATATAATCAGAGGAGTGAATTATATGTTTGTTTCAAATGTTATGCTTCATCAGAATCATGCTCATAATATTACCAATACACCTTCAATGACATAAATGAGTCAATGGACTTACCAGAAGACTGCAAAGGCAGCTCTGTCTCAGTGCTGGATTCCTCTAGGCTCCCCACACCAACTCTCTCTATGAATGATATAGATATATATTACTGAACACATTTGGGATAGCACAAAATCACATCTGTAGCGATATTTAAGAATAATCAACTTGAAAATGTGAAGAATAGAGCAGTCATTAGCCAAAAAAATGCTTGATTGAATCAAGGGGATTCTGTTAAAAATGATGTATTGAACATATGTTTAATTTCTGACTATATTAGACATCAAACTCATCTCATACGATGCTATTGCAAATATACCCATTGATCAATGTTCTTAAAAGAATACACACAAACCACATTTTGAATAACAGCTGTTGACAAATATAAACAAAGACATGTGGCACATCGAGCCATTTGTGCAATGTACAGTAATCTTGTTTAGGACACAACACATATTGATCACAATACCAAACCAAATTGATTAGTACAAATATGTAATCATGGTGCTGTTAGAGTATGCTTATATCTATAAAGTAACTCCAACAGTGAATATGTGAATTGTATATCAATAATGTCTAATCCAAAGAATGTAAAGATTAATGAATCTATTGTTTATTAAAGGGACACTGACATGATTTATTTCAATCATTGATTTCACTGTTCAAACTGTTCCAAATGATTTAACATAGACTCCTATTATAATTTGAATGTTGCTACATTTTAATCTTAAAGGCAGATAAGCAATATTGGATTCAATAAATATTGTTTGTTGAAGGTATCCACCAATCATCAATAAAAACCCAGGTTGGTCAACCAAAATTGAGCTGCAGATCAACGTAGATTCTTGATTTTAAAATACATTTAGCAATAGAATATTTCACATATGATTATAGTGTTATATTTAAATGTTGATTAATATTGCATGCTCTATCTGAATGACAACATTGATAATTTTAGCTCAGTGTCCCTTTAATATAAAAATATATTGATTTGACAATGTTGGTGTTAATGAATTCTCTACTCCATATGTTGATGTAATGAATGGGATTGAGCATGCAATTCGAATCTAATATGTTATTTAAGGATATCCTAAGAATTATTTAATTTTCATCTATTAAAGGGACATGAAGCTCTAAATGTGTAATTGTATACTTTTTGAAACTATGTACTACTGTTATCTGAACACATGATTTTAACTTTTGACAAAATGCCAATTTATGCATAAAAAACAGCCGGATAATACCAGTAATGCATTGTTTAACTTAAACCAAAATCCATTTTTTTTAGAAGAACTAAAACAATATACTGAAGCAATGTAGCTCATAAAATGTTTAAACAAAACAATAAAATCACGTTTAAAAATCATTCTATGTAAAATTTAGTTGGCATGTCCATAAATGAAGTGATCAATTTCAAAAATGGAATCTATATTTTTAAAATCAAAACATATGCAAAAGTGTGTGTATTTTTTAAAAATGTATACAAATAAGATTAAGCAATACACAAGGGAAGAATATAAATTGGACATTCAAAGAATCTTACATTAAAATTAAGACATCCAGAATAGATGGGATATCTTAAATTCCAAACAAAATCAGAGTAGTCTTACAATGTAATCCTATATTTTTGTTTTATTTATTCTTATTTTCAAATATTTAAAAAATCCATTTTGCAGATACATATAAATATTGAACAATGTGGATTTAGTATGTAATGTTCTGTCCATGTTTCTAAGACAAATGTCAATTAAAATGAAACATACCATACTGTGACAAGCCCTGGCTTAAGGATCCAGCAGCAACATCCATATATGTAATATATTAAATGAGGATTGCATATCATTAATACAAATCATGCCATGTTTAAAATCTTTACATTATTAGCAAATCAATTTTAAACTAGTAATCCTTTGGTAGTCCCATGAGTTAATTGTTTCCTCAATTCAATTCATGCTAAATATATCCTGTACTCTTAGTTTCAATCAGTTGTGTTGTTTACTGTAGCTTAAATTTTTTTTTTGTGTTATTTCATTCTCATCAATTGATGGGCATATGTTATAATTTATTTGGATTCTGCTTTTTTCTTTTTTTATTATGTATAATATTGAAAATAAGAATACTGTATTCTTCACATATATAATAATTCATATTTCATTTTGACCAACATGTGTAAAGCAATGCCACTTACAGCAAACCCATGTTAACGTGTATGCGCAATTCCATTTTCGCGATCATTGCGCAATGATTCCAAGCGGAATTACGCATCCGTCATTTGACCAACATGTATAAAGCAATGCTACTTACAGCAAACCCATGTTAACGTGTATGCGCAATTCCATTTTCGCTCTGTGACGCATATTCTGTAGAGCGCAAGAATCATTCCTATTTCATGTGTCACTAATCTAAAATCAGATATCTAAACATCATATGTAGTGTATGTTGTGAGATCTGTATAGGTTTAGTATCTGACTATATACACATTTTTAAAAAAATAATCAAATATTAAGATATTATATGAAGTTGGATAGTTACCTGGTTCAGATTCTCCATCAGCTCCTCCCAGGCCACCAGACGGAGAAGCAGCTGCCCTGGCCCCCGGGTCAGGACTTTCAGATCCAGCAGCTGGGAGGGAAGAAGAGGAGGCCGAGGATGGCGAGGATCTGAATCTTTTGGGGACCCGGAGAGTGAGGAGCTCGCATAAAGTGACCTCATAAGGGAGTAGGTAGAGTTTCCGCGGGGCCTCTCTTTTGCCCCCTCTTTTACGGGCTTGTACCCACTCCCTTATGAGGTTGACTTTTTTTGTCAAGCGCAACCTCTGGACGCCACACACCAATTGAACCGCATTGGTGATAGACTCCCAGAGGGCCTTCTTAACAGGCGCATCTGTCGACCTCCTCTTGTTCCCAAACAGCTGGGGATAAAAGTCCTGGACGGCGTGGACCAGTGCAGCGCTCTCCTGCTTGTTAAACCTTGGAGGTTTCATGCCTGCCGAGATATGTGTGTGTATATATATATATATATATATATATATATATATATATATATATATATATATATATATATATATATATATATATATATATAGAATATTATAATATACCAGCAGGCATTAGAGAACTGACAAAGATGGCAACGTGTAATGGACTTTTATATGGTGAAGTAAACATGAGATGCACCATGGGACAAGTTATCTGTACATCTGATTGGATAAATGTTTGAAATATTGTTAGAATGTCTGTGAGACCATCCTGACTCAAGTTGTGTTTGTGTGATGAACTCTGATTGGCCGTTCCTTAATGTTTCATATCTTAGTAACTTCCTTACACATACCTCCTGGTGGTGCTGTTACTTCATTTTTCATGTAGACTTACTTGTAACTCATGGGCCTGTCATGCGGATATGTGTGACGCAGATTTAATATCCGTGATCCGTTAAATATTAATGTTTAAATACTCTTTAAAATCTAATACTGTCACATTATTAAATTTTGTCGACATTTTTCGGTTTAATAACGGTCTGTTTCTTTAATACAAATACACATTTAATATTGTATGTCTTTATTGTTCATAAAATCAATTTGTTGACTTATTGTGAAGTATTGACATTGCTCTATTAAATGTATTTATAATGCACATTGATTGTGTGCTATTGCGTGACATTAGTCTCTAATGTTTAAAGATGCAAATCTGGTGTTTCAAGATCCGTTTCCCACGCCACATTTCTGAATGTTCAAATTCAGGTTATAATGTCAGTAACTTGTATAATCTGTTTATAGATGTTAAACTGTTTGTTTGTTTGTTATTAGTAAATAAACCTCAAGCTTGTATTTGTCTGAACTGCTTATATATGTTATTGTGCAATGGCGTCTTTATTTTTAAATAGACATTACAAACAAACAATTGTATCAAATGATCTGTAGAGATAGAAAATTGTTTAGACTTTAAAATGTAACTCAATTTATCTTTGTATTTAGATATCCTCAACATAAGACATTTAAATGCACATGGTTGAGCCAATCACATAAGGCATCTCTGTGCATCCACCAATCTTCATCTACTGAGCCTATCTCGATATGCTTTTCAAGCAAAGTATGTCAAGATAAGAAGAGAAGTAAATACACTCTTTAAATCTCTTAAAGGGACACTGTCCAAACAAATTTAGCGTTCGTGATTCAGATTGATCATGAAATGTTAAGCAACTTTATAATTTAATCCGATTCTCAAATGTTAAGAATTATCTTGTTATCTTTCTTTGCAAATCAATAATGATATTTTAGATTACGGACAATTTTGGCGAAAAACCTGGGTTGTCCTTGATGATTGTTGGATAAATTAATCCACCCAAAACAAAATAAATTCTGTCCAGAGTACTGAAGCAAATAAATTATCAATTTAATGCCTTATTTTTAAAGTAATGATAGCAACATCACGAGGAACATTGATAATATAAGTCAATTTTTAAAGTTGCTTAAAATAGAATACTCGTTCTGAATGTATAAATCATTAATTTTTTAACTGTCTCCATTTAAGTATATTTTGAGTTCATGTCCCTTTAAGGAGACATTTCACAATAATGCTTGAAAAATCATAAACCTAGGCACCTTCCTTTTGCAAAATTAGTATAACATATGAGTAAAGCATATTTAGATTAAATTCTGGATTGTTTTACACACTGACTGAAATATATATTGTAATGGATGTATTTCGCAGTCTTCAGCTTCGAGGGACATTAAGCTGTATGTTATTTATGCATTTTGGATAAGATTATAATATTTGAACAACTTAATATGTTTTGTTATTCAATCATTAGATTGTAATTATATATAATCTTGGATTAAATACATATCTACATAGGCTATTTTGATGCTGATTGTTGGTTGCACATAGATGCCTTATGTAATTGACTAAGATATGTGCATTGATGTATCTTTTTCTAAGTATATTTCAAGACTGAATGTAATTCTATAGTACTTTATAAATATGTTTAAATTCTTTAATGATTTTTTAAAATTCAAGACACAATATACTTTGTGAATGTCCCTTTAAGGACAAAAACATTTCGGAATGTTGATTTAACATTGTTGAAAGAAACTAAAGGGGAATGAAAATGATATATAGATATGTGATGTCTAACCCAAGAGGTAAGATTTTAATAAATACATAATATTAATAACTATAGTTAAATGTCCCTTTAAATGACTCCACTAGAAAATAAAATCTATTAACATGGCATCCAATAACTAGCTTGTGCAAAATATGAAGTTAAATGACCTACCATTTTTTAATTTAAAATTTATAAATTTAATTAAATAATGTTTTACCTAAGGAAGATACAAGATCTTATAAAATTAATTTTACATTCAACAACACTGTCACTTTAATGTAAGTGAACCACTTCCCTTCTTAAAAGTGAAACCAAAAACCATTTTTGTCAAATTCTGACTACATATCCGAAATTATTTTAACATCGAAGAATTTCACAAGAAAAGCATCGATGGATCTCACTCCCCAATTATTTGAAAAAAGATAGTTTAATTTAATATTCTCTGAATCTGTGGATTTGCTAAAATTAATGCCTAATTTGATCTTATGCATGTGCTTGTCAAATAGACAACTACCAGTCATGGGAGTCAAATTGTTTTTTATTGACAGATTATATGGATATTTATTATAATCTGTTCAAAAGAGGGTATTTAATAATCAAATGTTGATTATTACCATTTAAAAATAATTTAATTTAACAAAAACAAAAAAAAAATTCCGGGAAGTCATCAGACGACAATCTGAAATTAAAAAACAAAATTTTAATAAGTTAATACACACGTTTTAAAATATTCATAAAATACATTTACAATCATCTTGTGTCTATGCTCTAACTTTGTGCATAATTTTATAAAGATTATTTATGAATTGAATTTTTGTATTAAAAACCAAACAAACCATACACCATTATATTGTGTAATAAAAATTAAATTTAAATATCAGATTTTCTAATTATACATAATGTATATCACATTTCAATAATAAATATATATGTATGCTGAACATAAATGTAATATTTCATGTCCATTCAAATACCTCTATATCAACTATAATATGTATTCCTTTTTCTGATTGTGATCCCTAAATATCTAATTATGAACTAAGTATGACTAATGTATGTAAGCTAATAATATTCAACATTCTTGCTGTGATTCTTAACTAGCATGCATTAGTAAACCAACCTGGATAATGCATGGTCTTTGAAAGTCAATTCAGGGGTAAACAGTTGATCTTCAATAGGTGTCTTATTCATCATTTCAAAAATAGAGGACTGTGAAATACCATCTAAAAATTAGAAAATAATCTAAGTGTCTGATTGTGATCCCTAAATATCTAATTATGACTAATGTATGTAAGCTACTAAGATTCAACATTCTTGCTGTGATTCTTAACTAGCATGCATTGGTAAACCAACCTGGATAATGCATGGTCTTTGAAAGTCAATTCAGGGGTAAACAGTTGATCTTCAATAGGTGTCTTATTCATCATTTCAAAAATAGAGGACTGTGAAATACCATCTAAAAATTAGAAAATAATCTAAGTGTCTGATTGTGATCCCTAAATATCTAATTATGACTAATGTATGTAAGCTACTAAGATTCAACATTCTTGCTGTGATTCTTAACTAGCATGCATTGGTAAACCAACCTGGATAATGCATGGTCTTTGAAAGTCAATTCAGGGGTAAACAATTGATCTTCAATAGGTGTCTTATTCATCATTTCAAAAATAGAGGACTGTGAAATACCATCTAAAAATTAGAAAATAATCTAAGTGTCTCCAATAGGATACCTCCACAGCCTTATTCTATCAAATAGTTGGCACTTACCATGTGAACATGTCTTTGTATGGTTTTCAAGGTCAGCAGATTTGAAAGATAATGCCAGACATGATCCCATTGGTATTCTTCAATTTCAATCTTGTCTTTTTCCACTGTCAGTCTGGGAATTCTTCACTGTCATTCTTCGAATTCTTCCCTTTCAGTCTTTACATGAAGTCATCTCCCTAATGGCATACATTTTTTAAAGAAAACTACTACTACAAGTGTGTGAATCAGTTCTGTAGCCCTCTCCCACCCCCCCATTTCTGAATCAATTTCTGTCACTAGCTTACTAAGCGTGTGTAGCATATTGTGTTATGTTCTATCAAGTGTGAAGATGAGTCATATTGAGCAGAACGAACCTCTAATGTGTGACATTGAACCATAGTCATGCTAGAGGATAGTTATGCTAGAGGATCCCTTTCTGAGTATTTACATTTTAAGTAATGTGTAAACTAAATACTAGTTTAGAAAATGTATGCCATATGATGTATGTGTGTACAATTCATGCCAGCAACAGTCCATACATTTATACTTACCAGCTGATGTCCTCTTTAAAAACCAGGTGGCAAAGACTCGCTACAGGACCCAATGCCCAGAGCATCACCTATATTAATAAATGAAACACATTTTTAGCATTTGATGAACAATCCTAACATGTTTGCACAATTCTCTACTTGTCATTTCCATAGAGTTCACATCTATTGACAATACTCCAGTCTAACTTCTATTATTTACCGTCTAAAGTGGCGGTTGATGATGTCTGCTCTGACATCGAGCCCCTCATCCCGGAATGGCCCCTCTAGAACAGGATCATCCTCCTCATCTCTGAGGAGGTTTCGTTGCGCCTGGACGCCCTGCAGCATCCCAGCCCGCTGTGCAATATTAAGCAGGACACTACAGGCTATAACGATCTTAGCCACCTTCTTTGGGTTGTACTGGAGGGCTCCTCCCGACCTGTCCAGGCACCTGAACCTCATCTTCAGGAGCCCGAACATCCGTTCAACCACCGCCCTGGTTCTCTTATGAGCCCTATTGTAGCGCTCCTCAGACACATCAGTCGGGCTACGCAAGGGGGTAATAAGCAAAGGCCGGCTCATGTACCCAGAATCACCTATAAATTATGAACAGAACATAATTCAAACTGAATCCTCAAAATAGTATTTTGAGTCCAATAAAAGTTTTTGTACACGATAATCCACTAACAAATGTTTATTTTTTAAAATAATAATCTAGTTCAATATTATTCTCTATCTTCCCATTTCAGCTAAGACATGCTACATATGCGTATTTCTCCTAAACCAGACCTTGTGTAAAATGGAAACGAAATGGTTACATTGCATTCTCTATCTGAGCATTTAAGGTAAGACATGCTACATATCTGCATTGAACTAAAACTAGACATTAGCGGAAAGAGACAATGACATGGTTAAATTGCATTAGCTAATATCTTCCCATTTCAGCTAAGACATGCTACATATGCGTATTTCTCCTAAACCAGACCTTGTGTAAAATGGAAACGAAATGGTTACATTGCATTCTCTATCTGAGCATTTAAGGTAAGACATGCTACATATCTGCATTGAACTAAAACTAGACATTAGCGGAAAGAGACAATGACATGGTTAAATTGCATTAGCTAATATCTTCCCATTTCAGCTAAGACATGCTACATATGCGTATTTCTCCTAAACCAGACCTTGTGTAAAATGGAAACGAAATGGTTACATTGCATTCTCTATCTGAGCATTTAAGGTAAGACATGCTACATATCTGCATTGAACTAAAACTAGACATTTGCGAAAAATAAAATACATGGTTAAATTGCATCCTATAGCTGAACATTACGCTAACATTTTAAAACTACAGTGGCAATTGTCAAACTAATTAACCATGTTGTGCACAAATACTCACCAACGAGATAACCAGGGGGCATTTGTCTTTCCTCAAACGGTCTCCACAGGGACGACTGAGCGAGGATGCGGGCATCATGACAAGCTCCTCCAAAATTCGCACACACATGCATAATCCTCATCCGTGCGTCACAAACATACTGCACGTTGAGGCTATGAAAATGTTTGCGATTTCTGAAGGGCAAGTCATCAATTGGAGCACGCAGCGCAATGTGGGTACAATCTATGGCTCCCAAGACATTGGGCAATTCAGCAATATCAAAGAATTCCCGCTTCAGGCGCCTCCAATCACCATCATTCTGTGGGAATCCTATGTATTGCTTACTGATACGTACCATGGCGTCCAGAAAGTTATCAAACACCACAGAGAATGTACCTTGAGCCAGGCCATGCATGTACAGTTCTCCGGATTGAAAACTCCCAGAGGCCAGGACGTATAGAAAACTTAGCATCTTACTCATGGCGGGAACAGCAGTCCTTATTCTTATACGTGGCTCCAAATGAGGTTTAAGAAGATCGTAAAGGCCAATGAGCTGTTCGCGATTGAGCCGATACTTATCATAAACCTCAAAGTTGCTCATGTTTTCCAAGGTGGGTCTCACCCTGTAGACACGAGGACCTCGAACCAGACGACCCCTTTGTCTCAGTCTGAGCCGCCGAGGCTGCCTGATTCGATCAACAGCTAGTTTGCCAATAGCAGCACCAGCAGTGTCTACCATGTCATCGTCATCCATCTTTCAAAACAGCGTAACAAGGTATGCACTTGATCTGATGTGGATCACAAGTGATGCATTGGCCATGTTGTTTGGGGGATTTATAGTACAATTAGTCCAATGGTAGTGAGTTTGTAATGATTGCTGATTGTATTCACTTGTTTGTATGTGAGCGGCGCAAATGCTTTCACAGTGGGCGCTTTTTTGTTGTTTGCTGAAATGTTGTTTTCCCACAATGAATCTCAATGTAAAAGTGTCAAATATCACACATACAGTGCATGTTTGTAATGTTTGATCATATGCATAATCAATATTTCTTAAACGCGATCTTATAGTAACAAGCACACGTCCAGGCTAACATGAATGAAAGTGCATAGTTGTGTATAATGTGCATCGAATGTGATCGATCAATGTTTGTAAATAATAAAGTAACATCTGCCATCTGTAGTATTGTATATATAAGTGATTGCCGAGCAGTCAATATTGTATGCGTCCCTTTAAAATCGCAATAATAATTGAGAACTTCCCGTCTGCCATCTGTAGTATTGTATATATAAGTGATTGCCGAGCAGTCAATATCGTATGCGTCCCTTTAAAATCGCAATAAGAATACTGAACTTCCCGTCTGCCATCTGTAGTATTGTATATATAAGTGATTGCCGAGCTGTCAATATTGTATGCGTCCCTTTCAAATCTCAGTAATACTGAATAACTTCCGGCTGTCATCTGTAGTATTGTATATATAAGTGATTGCCGAGCTGTCAATATTGTATGCGTCCCTTTCAAATCTCAATAATACTGAATAACTTCCGGCTGTCATCTGTAGTATTGTATATATAAGTGATTGCCGAGCTGTCAATATTGTATGCGTCCCTTTCAAATCTCAATAATACTGAATAACTTCCGGCTGTCATCTGTAGTATTGTATATATAAGTGATTGCTGAGCTGTCAATATTGTATGCGTCCCATTCAAATCTCAATAATACTGAATAACTTCCGGCTGTCATCTGTAGTATTGTATATATAAGTGATTGCCGAGCTGTCAATATTGTATGCGTCCCTTTCAAATCGCAATAATAATTCAGAACTTCCCATCTGCCATCTGTAGTATTGTATATATAAGTGATTGCCGAGCTGTCAATATTGTATGCGTCCCATTCAAATGGCAGTAATACTGAATAACTTCCGGCTGTCATCTGTAGTATTATATATATAAGTGATTTGCGATCTGACAATATTTATTAATTGTCCCATTCAAATCGCCCTAATAATGCTGTTCCAAACTGTTATTTACGTATATGTTGTATTGTAGTATTGAGTGTTAAAGTTCAGAAAGGGGCGGTACAGTCGTGAATCTGTAATGTGTATGGTTGAATCTTCTAATGACGTCATCATATTATTAACCTGCCTATGTAGTTCTGAAATCCTCATTGTGTTGTTGTATTGTGCTACATTGTTATTGTGTGCTGAATAAAATCTAAATGTGTGCTTTGTGGTTGCGTGATGGGTGATGCGTGTTATGTACATCTACGTATATATTGTGATTGTGTCCCACATATGCTGACTTCTATATAGCGGTCTGGCATTGTTGTTCCTTCCCATAAAGTGACATCTGTAATCTGGTGTAATGATGTTCTTCTTGTACGTAATTCCTAATGGTTTCTGGTGATGGAATCATGATGTTAAAAGTACAGTAAAATCCATATGTTCTGTTTTGTGATTCCTAGAGAGAATGTAATGTGTTTTTCCCCCATCATTTGAATGCACATGTATGAGTGTATGGTAAAAGTAATGTATGTGCATCCATGACTGATCATGTGTTAAGCCTATGTAGATATGCAGTTGCTGCAAGCATATGAGTTGAATAAATGAAATGCAATAATAAAGGTAAATGAGAGGTGTTTCCCATTGTGTACTGTTTGTGAATCCTGAAATGTTTTAATTATTTTTGTGTCCGTTTAAATGTGATTTTTTTGAGAAAAAAAAGTTTGTTACTAGTGATGTTGATTTGTAGTTGATGTAATGTAAAAGTATGAAACAATTTAATGCTGTTGTGAATATTCAATAAGTACAATCCATAAGTCCACTATAGGGAAATAGTCATTTCTTGATCTATTTATCATAGCTGGGTCTAACGCAGAAAAGCATGTATTTTTTTCCTATTTCTAGCGCTGGTATTTGGAGTTTTTAGGTCTACGCTATTTGCGTGCGTTAGGGAAATCTGTCTTTCGCGTGCACGAGCACGTCTTCCCCATAGAAGTCAATGGAGGCTCTAAATTTTGGTAAATTTTTTTTTCAAAGACTGGTTTTCCTCGTAAAGTGAGTGACGTCATGAGCTTGTGTGAAAAAGTAACTAAATCGTGTTCATTTTGTAATAAATAACTTTTTTGTGTATGTCATGTGGTGTATATTGTTTGTATGCATCGATTTGTGTTGTTTTTTTTCTAACACCCGAGATCTCGCAACTTTGATCCTTTGTATTTTGATGAAAAATTATTAAATCTGAAAAATAAATATAGTGTAGTGTTTGTATGAGTGTAAGTGTACTTTGTGTAATATTTGTTTTGTGATTCGTGGATGTTTATTTTGTCGGTATATGTTAACTACTGGGTTTGAGCTGTCGGTAGAGATTTGTGCGCTGGGTGATTTTTGAGTGTCGGTAACTGAACTCTAAATACCGGAGTCCGTAAAAAACAAGCGTTAGGAGCCTCTAACGCTGGTTTTGACGGCTAACGCCAAACTCTAAATCTAGGCCAAAGTAAATTAAGCAGATGGGTATAGGGCACATTTACACTTTACTAGAGGAGCATAGAAAAGAATGGAGCTAAACATTTTTAACTGAAATACTCTTCCACGCTAACTAAAATAAATACATCTAAAAAAAGATTGCCTTACTCTATTCTTATAACTTGTAAAATACAACTAGAGATTCACAAATTAATGCGATCGTACTCTTAACTGGAACATATTCACTAGAAAAAAAGATTATGTGTGCGAAATTAATACTAAACATCAATATCTGATCAGGATGTTATATGAAATCCCCTTATTGTAAGCGATTATCCATAGCCATCAAGCTCTGAGAGCCCCATGGGCTTCTGGTGTAAAGAAGAGCCATATCGGTAACGAGCAAGTCTCTTGGAATATAGATAGTTAATCAGTTCCATAGGAGGCTTTAATGTAAGTACCTCAATCACCCCTTTGATGTTAACTCTTGTGGGAGAGGGGCTGTATGGAGTGGTTGTATTCTATGGTCGGCTTTCAAAGCGGGCACGGATATCATGCAGTGCTGCAGGCCTGTGTGACATTTGCTCTTTGGCCGCTACCTCCCGGGGCCCTCCCAGAAACCCCACTGGGCCGCGGCCGCAGCGCAACGTCCCCTTGGTCGCTGAGATTCACATAAGAAGCCAATGATATCTTGGATCACACTGCCTTTGATGGGCTTTTCCTCTTAGATGTTTGCGTTTGTAAGCTGTATGGCATTTCCGGATATGCCATGTCATCCAGCCTGCTATGAAGTGATGAGGTAGCGGTATCTGGGAGCTCCGTTTGGTGTTGCTCGCCCTCCAACACATCAATTTTTAAAGCTTTGTTTATGCTAATAGAGGCGAATGCATCTAGCGGGGCCTTCTCAATAAGGCACTGAAACAGTTCTTCAATCCTGCGCCATCTATCATAAGTGATGTCTTGGAAGACAGTGTCTCCTGTGTCGGCCATTTTAGTTCCCCTGTGCCGTCTGTTCTTTTCTGTGTTCCTTCTTACGCTATGTTACTTTCGTGTGGCTTTTTTCGGTATCTCTTCCTCTGTATGCTTCAGTTGGTAGGATTGGGTATGTGTGGATGCTGGCTGGTATTCTGGCGTGTCCAGCTGTGACTAAAAAACCCTCGGATCACCGAGGGGGAAGCGCTGCCTATTTGTGTGCCGCCGCACTAGGCCTTTAATGTCTGATTCCCCGCTTCAGCTTCACTAATACAGCGTGTTGTGGGATATCTGTAGCTCAGCAATGCAGTAGTACACCGCAGAAGGTGATATGTAGGATTACTCCTGTAATCGGCGGATTATTGGAGATTCCGCTGGAGCTAAAGAAAGTGCGACCGTTCCCGGCCACTGTTCAGACACGCCCCCCCCCCCCCCCATTTTTTTTTTACTTTTAAAAAAAAAAATTCAGACCCCTAAGACTTACACTGTTGGAAAGTTTAGGCTATTACCTTTCTATTACCTTTCTAATGGTGGGTCGTAGCTGCTTAGATGCCTGAGATACAGGCTTCTAAGCAGCATGCCCCCCTGCTCCTATACTTAACATTGTTAAGTATAAATAAAGTTGCGTGGTGACATCACGTTATTGCGCGTGACATCACCACGCAAAACGGGAAGCCCCGGAGATGCCTGTCACTCTACAGACACGATCGCCGGGGTAGGAGCCCCCAGATCTTCCTCAAGGTTGGAGAGTGCTAGTGACGGCTCAGAGCCGTCATTAGTATCAGAGTGGGAAACTCTGTGACAGCTCAGAGCCATCATTAGCACTCAAAGGGTTAATAACAATTTAAAGTTATGATATTTTAAATTCAAATAGAGCATAAACAAATCCAATTTCTTTATGTAATGACATAAAGAAATTGAAATCTAATAAAGCATTTAATAGAAATCTTAATGCCAAGCAACTTAACACCATATCAAACTTGGAGAAAAATAACGACATCGTCATTAAATCAGCCGACAAAGGCGGGGGTATTGTGATTATGAACAGAACAGACTACCAGAAGGAATCCAGAAGAATATTAGAAGATAAAGGTACCTATGAAACTCTGGAAGCTGACCCCACAAGCGATTATAAAAGAACGCTTGATGATTTACTTTCTGAGGCTAATAGATTGGGTATTCTCAACGACAAAGAACATCGATATCTAAGTGTGAAACATCCAAAAATCCCAGTCCTTTACCACTTGCCCAAAATTCACAAAAGTTTGGTCAACCCCCCGGGAAGGCCCATAGTATCGGGCATAGGATCGATGTCGAGTAACCTATCAGAATACATAGACAAGAAGCTACAACCATATGTCAGAAATTTAACATCATATCTGAGAGATTCCACTGAGGTACTAAATCTATTAAGAGACTTAGAATGGGATGACAGCTATATTATGATTACTAGTGATGTCACATCATTATACACTTCGATTCCACATGAGAAAGGACTTGAAACTATTAGCCACTTCTTAAATAAAGATGAAAATATGCCAGAATTACAGAGGAGGTTCATACTGGATGGGATAGACTATATCCTTCAACACAATTATTTCCATTGTGACAATAAATTCTATCGTCAAGTTTGTGGTACGGCCATGGGGACCAGGTTCGCGCCCAGCTATGCCAATCTGTATATGGGCAGATGGGAATCCATCTTCTGGGAGTCATGCCCAGCGGGCGCGGACCTGGTCTTATACAAAAGATATATAGATGACCTTCTAATTATTTGGAAGGGGAGTGAGGAGGATTTGAGACACACATTGGACGTAATGAACTTGAATCAGTCCAATCTTAGATTTACCAGCTCCATCAGTAAAGATCACATTGTCTATCTAGATCTAGACATTAGAGTCATCAATGGGAAGATTGAAACATCCACACATTTTAAGGAAGTAGACTCCAATAATTATGTTCATCATACAAGTTGCCACCATAAGAAATGGATATCGAACATCCCAAAAGGGCAACTACTAAGAATTAGGAAGAACTGTTCGAGTGAAGAAATGTGGGGTAAACAATCGAAAATACTGAAAACTAGATTTTTGGAAAGGGGATACAGTGAATCCCTCATAGACAGGACCATCACAGAAGTAAGTAACACAAAAAGAGACTCCCTTCTAACGTATAAAATAAAAACAGATAGAGAAAAACCTGAAGGTCTCAAAATCCCTTTCATCACCCAATATGGAGAAAGGAAAAAAACAATCGAGGATATAATCAAGAGACATTGGCACCTACTAAAAAATGATGACATTTTGGGCGAACATTTAACAGAACGACCCAATTTCATCTATAGGAAGGCCAATAACTTAAAATCGATTCTGGCTCCAAGTATACCCAAGCAGAAGAAAGATAAGAACCCTTCAGATATCTTGGGTAAGAAACTACATGGTTTTTATCCATGCTACTTCTGTAAAGCATGTAAACATGGAAAGAAAACGAATGTAATAAAATCAAAAGTTTCCAATGAAATATTCCACATCAAACAAACAATAAGATGTACTGATCAGAACATAGTTTACTTGGTCGAATGTGGGTGTGGCCTGCAATATGTAGGCCAGACCTCTAGAAAACTAAAAGACCGAATTCGAGAACATTTGTTACAGATCAAATGGAAGAAGGTTGATTTACCAATTTACAAACATTTCAAAGAAGTACATGGTGGAAGCGATAAAAGCTTCAAATATATGGGTATATGCAAAATAAATAAAGATTGGAGAGGAGGAGACATGGAATCGAAATTACTAAAAACAGAATCCAAATGGATTTTCAATTTAGACTGTATTCATCCAAAAGGTCTAAATGCTAATTTTGAGATTGTCCATCTGTTTTAAATAAAAGCTCCAATATTGTATTTTATTTTTATCCCTGAAGTGTCTAATATTAACAACATTATAGCCTATCTATCAAGTCATATGCACATTGAAATCAGTGTGCACAATCCCTTAGAAACATTTTTTAATTAACTGGACTAGTCGATCTGACCAAACATTTTATCGCCTAAAGCCCTTTGAGAGATCACACCTCTATATAAGTCAATGTAATTTTAAGGTTTTAAGATTTTATATATATATTTAGTAGATTGGTCGAGCTGACCCAAGCATTTTAAGATACATCATCCCCTGACAAGTCTATGTGATTTTATATTTTATAGTTTTATAATTTTATATATAATTTTATATATAATTTTATATATATTTTTATAGAAATATCTAATACAACGATTTTATTAGTGGTTATCAGATCATGTGTGAGAACACGTTTTAAAAATATTGCTTCAAAATATTGCTTTATGTATATGTCAAATATTGTAATAGTGAAATTGTATAATCAATCCTTATGTTAGGTCCTGGATATATTAGCCCCAACTAGATGACGAAAATTTAGAATCCACGTCTAAACGTAACACTAATTAAAATAGTTAAAATCCACACTTAGGAGTTATAGTAGGTCATTTTATGGCCAAGTTTGCCTAATTATCACGGAAAATCAGTTTCCCAAAATGCATTAAGCCCATTACGAATTTGCCCATTTCCAAAATGGCTCCGGGAAACCGGAAGCACATTAAACCGGAAGTATCACAAGCTTCAACTTCCGGTCCACTATGGGAAGTGCGGCTTTTTTCGGCGGGATTCAATCCGCCAACATCCGCTCAATTTGGCGCAATTTTTTCAAACAAACGCCCACACATAAGAGTATATAAGGTCAGTATTAATGTAGCCTCCATATGTCTTGAAAAAGGCCCGATACGAGGGCCGAAACGTGTAGACGATACTTTACACCAGAGTTGGGGAGGCTCATTATATCCAGGACCAGGATTTGAATGGTAAGACTATTTTCAATAGTCCTTACCCGTTAGCGCTGTTTGTTTAGTGCACTTTTTCTATTTCTTTCAGGTATTTTTCTTAACATAGGATTAGGACTTTGGACTTCACTTTACATTGAGGATTTCTCTCACCGGATTTTTACTAGACTTTTAAGGATTTCCCAAAGACTCTTAAGGACACTATTGTTATATCATCATTTTAAGCTATTTAAAGCTGTGGAAACACACCTTTAGGAGTTTGTGGACTAGTTTTGGCCAAACTATACACACTCTCTGTTTATTTGTCGTTTTATATTTTAACAGTTTGTCCTAATTACATAGTTTGTGGTAGTTAATATAGCTTGTGGTATTTGTTTACTGTTTTTAAGATAATAATGCAATAACGGACCATTGAGTCCATCACCCAGATTCAATCAGGAGATTTGAGGTAATAGCTGGTACCAGTTTAGTTTTAAAAACCCCATTGGTAGGATTTCACATTTAATTTTGTTAATATATATATTATTATTTTACTCATTATTTTTGATATTAATATTATTATTATTTTTTGTAAGACAACATCCACTACTTATTTTTTTATTGTGTGTCATATTTCACAAATCCACAATATGGTTTATTTGACAGTTTAAAGAACCCAACACATTGTATCCTTTTTTTCTTTGATTTTACACACAATTTAAATGTTGCAAAATTTATATGCACTGTTGACCTAATAGTGGGTCGCGTATCACTTTATTAGTGATCTTATCATTTTGATAAGAACCATTGAGTTATGATTATATCATTTATTGAACACTAGGTTTATTTGCACGTGTATTTGATAAACAAAATTAAGTACTTACTAGAAGGTTTTTAAGAGGACTCACGTAAACTGGGACATTAGATATTGGTTATCCAGTTTAACTAACCGGATTAGAATCAATCTGTTATTTGTTGTATTTTAAATTATTTACTGCATTGTATTTTAAACTTCGCTATATGTATTTTATGTTTTTATTGTATTTTGTGTTTTTATGATTCTGGAGATCAGAATTATATTGGATTTATATATTAAATATTTGGTTGACTTTGGAACATAGAAATTATTGGAGACTATTTTGACTTTCTATTTTTATTTCCTGTGGTATATCTAAGCCATTGGCGCTCCTATATATCCTAATCCATTCTTTTTAATTTCAACATCAACACAGTCAACAAATTATTATACTATTGATGTGTCCTTAATAATAATAAAAATATATATATATTTTTGATCACCTTCTGATTTTGGTTCAAAATTGTGATTCCTCACATACAGCAGATTATACTTTATTAATCAAGCAGTTTACTATGGCACATACCACCTCCACCAGAGAGCCTCTCTCACCCTGTTTAGGATTTGTTGCTAAAACAAAAAGGATGATCTCACTGCTCACCGCGACCTTGCTGGATTCCCACAGCTTCATTATAGTCACTCACCTGAGCTGATCACTGTTATTGTTTGCTGCTGCTAAGGATGATTACGTCTGTGCTTTACATCCTGTGGTTTGCCAGAGGATGCCCGGTATGTGACAGCTCTGCTAGTAGTACCTGCTTGTAAGTCAGATATCCTGCCATTGTTAAGAGCTAACAGATATTCTTTTTGCCTGTTTTTTGCTCCATAAAAGTTCCCTTTATTTATTGCTCGGTTCGTTTCTCAAGCTCTGTCAATTCTCCTTGAAGCAAAGCACTTGCATCTTGCTTGGAAAACAGAATTTATGTTTACCTGATAAATTTCTTTCTCCTACGGTGTATCCGGTCCACGGCTTCATCCTTACTTGTGGGATATTCTCAATCCCTACAGGAAGTGGCAAAGAGCACACAGCAAAGCTGTCCATATAGCTCCCCTCCGGCTCCGCCCCCCCAGTCATTCGAACGGCGGTTAGGAGAAAAAGGAGAACCATAGGGTGCAGTGGTGACTGTAGTTTATAAAAAATAAATTTAAACCTGACTAAAATGCCAGGGTGGGCCGTGGACCGGATACACCGTAGGAAAAAGAAATTTATCAGGTAAACATAAATTCTGTTTTCTCCTACATTGGTGTAACCGGTCCACGGCTTCATCCTTACTTGTGGGAACCAATACCAAAGCTTTAGGACACGGATGAAGGGAGGGAACAAGTCAGGTAACCTAAACGGAAGGCACCACTGCTTGCAAAACCTCTCAAAAATAGCCTCCGAAGAAGCAAAAGTATAGAATTTGTAAAATTTGGCAAATGTATGCAGTGAAGACCAAGTCGCTGCCTTACAGATCTGTTCAACAGAAGCCTCATTCTTGAAAGCCCAAGTGGAAGCCACAGCTCTAGTAGAGTGAGCTGTAATTCGTTCAGGAGTCTGCCTTCCAGCAGTCTCATAAGCCAACCGGATGATGCTTCTCAGGCAGAAAGACAGAGAGGTCGCAGTCACCTTTTGACCTCTCCTCTTACCAGAATAGACAAACAAGGACGATGTTTGTCTGAAATCTTTAGTTGCTTTTAGGTAAAACTTCAAAGCACGAACCACATCGAGATTGTGTAACAGACGTTCCTTGTTAGAAGCTGTGTTAGGACACAGAGAAGGAACAACTATTTCCTGGTTAATATTCTTATTGGAAACCACTTTTGGAAGAAAACCAGGTTTGGTACGTAAAACAACCTTATCTGTATGAAACACCAGATAGGGTGAATTACACTGCAAAGCAGACAATTCAGAAACTCTTCTAGCGGAAGAGATAGCAACCAAAAACAAAACTTTCCAAGATAGTAACTTAATATCTATGGAATGTAGAGGTTCAAACGGAACCCCCTGAAGAACTGAAAGAACTAGATTTAGACTCCATGGAGGAGCCACAGGTCTGTAGACAGGCTTGATTCTGACTAAAGCCTGCACAAACTCCTGAACATCTGGCATTGCTGTCAGACGTTTGTGTAACAAAACAGACAGAGCTGATATCTGTCCTTTTAAGGAACTAGCTGACAAACCTTTCTCCAATCCTTCTTGGAGAAAAGCTAAAATCCTTGGAATCCTAATCTTACTCCATGAGTGACCCTTGGATTCGCACCAACAAAGATATTTCCGCCATATCTTATGGTAAATTTTCCTAGTGACAGGCTTTCTAGCCTGAATCAGGGTATCTATAACTGAATCCGAAAACCCACGCTTAGCTAGAATCAAGCGTTCAATCTCCAAGCAGTCAGTTGCAGAGAGACTAGGTTTGGATGTACGAATGGACCTTGAATTAGAAGGTCCTGCCTCAAAGGTAGCTTCCATGGTGGAACCAATGACATATTCACCAGGTCTGCATACCAGGTCCTGCGTGGCCACGCAGGAGCTATCAGAATTACCGAAGCCTTCTCCTGTTTGATCCTGGCTACTAGCCGTGGGAGAAGAGGAAACGGTGGAAAGACATAAGCTAGATTGAACGAACAAGGCGCTGCTAAGGCATCTACCAGTGTCGCCTTGGGATCCCTGGACCTGGACCCGTAACATGGAACTTTTGAGTTCTGACGTGACGCCATCAGATCTGGAATGCCCCATAGTTGAGTTAACTGGGCAAAAACCTCCGGGTGAAGTTCCCACTCACCCGGATGGAAAGTCTGACGACTCAGATAATCTGATTCCCAGTTGTCCACTCCTGGGATGTGAATTGCTGATAGATGGCAGGAGCGATCCTCTACCCATTTGATGATCTTGGATACCTCTCTCATCGCCAGGGAACTCTTCATCCCCCCTGATGATTGATGTACGCTACAGTCGTCATGTTGTCCGACTGAAATCTGATGAATCTGGCCTCCGCTAGTTGAGGCCATGCCTGGAGCGCATTGAATATCGCTCTCAATTCCAATATGTTTATCGGGAGAAGAGATTCTTCCCGAGACCATAGACCCTGAGCCTTCAGGGACTCCCAGACCGTGCCCCAGCCCAAAAGACTGGCGTCGGTCGTGACGATGATCCACTCCGGTCTGCGGAAACTCATTCCCTGAGACAGGTGATCTAGAGACAGCCACCAGAGGAGTGAGTCTCTGGTTTTCTGGTCCATTTGAATCTGGGGAGACAAGTCTGCATAATCCCCATTCCACTGTTTGAGCATGCACAGTTGCAATGGTCTTAAATGAATTCGAGCAAAAGGAACCACGTCCATTGCCGCAACCATTAGTCCTATTACCTCCATGCACTGAGCTATGGAGGGCTGAGGAATGGATTGAAGAACTCGACAAGCGTTCAGAAGCTTTAACTTCCTGACCTCTGTCAGAAAGATCTTCATTTCTACGGAGTCTATTATTGTTCCCAGAAAGGGAACCATTGTGGACGGGGACAGGGAACTTTTTTCTATGTTCACCTTCCATCCGTGAGATCTGAGAAAGGCTAGAACAATGTCTGTATGAGCCCTTGCTTTGGGAAGGGACGACGCATGTATTAGAATGTCGTCTAGGTAAGGTGCTACTGCAATGCCCCTCGGCCTTAGCACCGCTAGAAGGGACCCTAGCACCTTTGTGAAAATTCTGGGAGCCGTGGCTAATCCGAACGGAAGAGCCACGAACTGTTAATGTTTGTCCAGAAAGGCGAACCTCAGGAACTGATGGTGATCTTTGTGGATAGGAATATGCAGGTACGCATCCTTTAAGTCCACGGTAGTCATGTATTGACCCTCCTGGATCGTTGGTAAAATTGTCAGAATGGTTTCCATTTTGAATGATGGAACTCTGAGGAATTTGTTTAGAATTTTTAAGGCTATCTGAAGGTTCAGACATGTTTAACAGACTTAAAAGTAACTTCAATGCAATAAAATTTATTTTTGACAAAAACGTTACTGTCTCTTTAAATAATAAAAGCGCACACTATTACTGAAACATCAAAAAACCATCAAAAACACATCCGATTTTTATGAAATTTTCACCACAGTGTCATAATGCTTTGAAAAGGTTGCACACAAATTTTCACACCAATTAACCCCTTAATGCCCAAACCGGAGCTAATAACAGCAGTTAACCGGTTAACACACTACAGTACTCTGCCACAGCTTGCCCTGTGGCTTTTACCTTCCTTAGGGTTATTTTGGTAGGAATATAAGCCTCCCTGGAGCCCTTTCTGATGCCTCCGGACTCCCCACGTGAAGCTGCATGAACTGGCTAGTCAAAACAAGTGCGCAATTGAGGCGCGAAAATGAGGCTTCCTTCCTCTGCATACCAGAGTGGAGGGGCCTTTCTGACTAGATTAGGTGTCCAACAAAGTGCCAGGTGCAAATTAATCCCCAAAAATGTTTTAAGTTGATAAAAAAACACCTATATAAGTTGAAAACTTGCTAAAAAGCAATCGATTAATCCACAATAGTGTCAACCAGCATAAGCCCTTAAAATAAGCCATCCTTTTATTGCTGAATCTAATAACAATGGCTTACCTATCCCAGAGGGAATTTCTGACAGTCTTCTAGCATTACTGGGTCTTGTTAGAAAAATGACTGATCATACCTGAAGCAGTTAAGCCTGCAAACTGTTCCCCCCAACTGATGTTATCAACAGTCCTGCGTGGGAACAGCAATGGATTTTAGTTACTGGTGCTAAAATCATAGTCCTCTTAGCAGAAATCTTCTTCACTTTCTGCTGCAGAGTAAATAGTACAAGCCGGCACTATCATTTTTTATTATTTTTTTTTAAATAATTTTTTATTGAGACAATGGATAGAAATAACAGGAAAGGGAGTGTGTCCCAGCACAAGACAAATACAAAAAGAAAAATAACTGATACAGATCACATATGAAAGGTACATAAGAATTAAGACATTGGTGTGCTAATATAGGATTTGTTAAGATATTATCTAGACAATAGAATTTCAATATTTATATAATAATAGGAGTCAATGATATGGAAGATATCTAGGTTGAAAACAGAGAGATAACATTTGACGTAAGTTATAGCACCGACTTTATGACCTTAAATACGGAATGCGCACAGTGAAATCAAAACATGTGTGACTGGGGCATATAGAAATGAAGTCTCAGTTTTATAATACAGGTAACTAGTGGTCCCTACTCTCAAATAAGGGGTATTCTATACGCTGAAAATAGTGAGAGGAAGGGAGCTGGCATTTATCAGGCCTCCCGTAGGCCTGCGTATATAGGGGGATGGGGGATGCAGCGGGCAAGAGCCGCTCATAATGGGGGGGGGGGGAGAGGGGGGGGGGAGAGGGGGGGGGGGGAGAGGGGAGAAGGGAAGGGGAGGGGGGGCGGAGCTAGATAATTTGTCTTAAAAATATAAACTACAGGGCGATGTGAAATGGAATGGAATTGGATCTCAGGGCTTTTGAGTATACTCCTGGATAACATCTCTAAAATATGAAAACTAGGGCATGTGGATGTAAGGGAAATTGCCAAAGAGGATACTAACGGGGGGGGGGGGGGGGGGGCATTTCTATAGACACAAAAAGTTAGTTAAGGGCCACTACATGAACCCCTCTCCAGGGAAGGTGCTATCTATAGGCGGTGCAGGTAAAAGGAGAAGGGATATGACCCGCAGGTACTAATCGCCAGCGGGAAAGGGAGGAGAGGGGTCAGATAGAATTGGGAGGTGTCTAAGAAGGCTATATCCTGAAAAAGATACGGGTCCCTCAGGTAGAAGCATAATGGAAGTCAGTATAGACATATAATGTGTGCCAAAATTTAGATGGGTTATATATGGGAGCTATTATTAGAGTGGGAGTAAACTTGGGAATTTTCCCATAAGGTTGTTCAGGTTACAATAGGAACCTTCACATACAGAACAAATGGGTAGATAGAGGGCAAAATGAACCACTAACTGCAAAACATACAACTCTCAGGAAGTAATAAATGGTGTGTAAGAGGAGATATTGTAAAGTCTCCCTCTTCTGTGATTCTTCACATCTATTCAGTCTGAAAAGGACCCTCTGGTCTTGTCAATGAAAGATACAGATAGAGTAAATAGAGCTAAGCATACTCTAATATCTACAGCTGAGTACATTGTTTAACAATATGGGTAACAATGGTATGTGAATAAATAAAACTTCACATTTCTTTGCAAATTCTGACAAGTTCACCTCAGTATTAAGAGTTCAGCTACATAAAATGACCCAATCAAGTACAGTAAAATAACAAGGCGACTCTCCCCTTGCCTAAGTCTCATATAGTTAACATGGGCCTCCAGTGTGGCAGCAAGTTGTCAGTGTTATGCATGGAAAGAGCTCCTAACATTACAGCAACTAGGTTAACAGTAGCGGTATAACTAATAGATAGTATGTTTAGCAGGTTAAAGCCACATCTCTAGCATAGAGTCTCAGTACTGTCCTGATCGCTCAGATTCTATATGTATCTCTAGAATATGAAAAACAAGGTAATAATTTATATTTGGAGTTATATAGATGTTATAGACTAGAGCATGTCAGATCTAGCAGCTTAAATGTGACAGATAGTAAATGGTGTTAACTGTATAAACATAAACTGCTAACAAAGTATGTGATAGACATGAATTCAATAACTATGAATTAGATACTGATCTCAAATAGAGTTGCTCTCAGTAAAGTGTCCAACATTAGTATCCTGAAGGGTCAGACCATCTAAGTAGCTTAATTATCTGGTTTTATAACAGAGTCGTTACCCCACTTCAATTTACAGACAATGGCCGCTGGTTAGGAGAGAAGGGCATATGTTATATGAAAACAGATGAAAACAAACGTGTAAAGAGAGAGTAACCAAGTACTCTGTGGTATAATGTCTTTCGCTGCAGTCTTATACATCTATAAATCAAACTTGATATCTATTAAAAACACATTTCCCCTGAAACTGTCATATAAGATTGATCCAGTAGAACCTTTCTGAACAGAAGGAGCCATTTTACAAGACGTCTTAGGGCTATTGAATAAATGCACGGAACTCACCTAGAGAGCGAGGGAACATATACATTATGTTTTGAGCATGATTGTAAGGAGCTTATTTGAGTTAAGGAGCTTATATGAGTACCCAGTGCAGACAATAGCCGCTAGTCAGGAGAGAAGGGCATATGTTATATGAAAACAGATGAAAACAAATGTGTAAAGAGTGAATAACCAATAAAAAATAAGGAACATAGATATTTCTCTGATGCTGCAGACCGGTTAATAGTCCGTGTATACATATGATCATGTATCTAACCTCAGGGTCTTCATCCGTATATGTATAAGGGTTCTATAAATATGCAGTCATTTCCTTTATACTTATGTGAGCCGTTCTAATATTAAGTGGCCAAGTCTTAAACACTGCTCAGTTAACATAAGAATCCATGTGTATGTGCATGGGAGTTCGCACAGCTGTATTATCGGTCCGAGGAGGCTGTCAAGCAGGAAGCAGTAATCGCAACCTGGTGATACTCACAAAGTGGCCGCTAGCCTACACCAGCTTTACTTATCCTGAGTCCCCATCGTGGGCTGATGTGTACTTGCTCCGGTAACGCGATAGGTCCCCAACTAGATGTCTGCCGTCCGGCACCCCTCCAGGGGCTGAAACCAAGATGGGATGTGAATGGCGCCAGGGGCGGCACAACCAAAGGTTTCCGTTCGTCGGCACTTGGTAACAGTCCACCGATCAGCTGGAGCAGAGTGACCTTTTGTGCGGCTGTCAATGAAGCTGTCTGTCTACTCAGCTTAGTAACAAATAGAGCCGATGCAGGGATAGTATGTGCGGCTGTGGGAGACCGGAGTGGGATAGGTAGAATTAAGGTTTCCGGTTCTGTTAGTTCCTTCGGCCAGATTATGGGATGTATTCTCCCCCAATGATCCTTATGAGGTGTATTGATCTTTAGTATCACAGATAGAGCCCCCTCTTCTTCTATGAACTCCGACCTCGGAGCCGCCATCTTGACTATGTCCGTAGCCTTAGAGGGGTTTATATTAACCTCTATTCCTTCTATTAGAGTGGTTTATTTGGCAGTCTCAGCTCTGCAGGCGGATGTTAAGTCGTCAAAGTAGTATTGCATCTTCTCGCCAAAGTTGTGAAGGAGTAGTTGTGCTTGTAAATAGAAGTCCTCCATACTACAAGCCGGCACTATTTTAAAATAACAAACTCTTGATTGAAGAAATAAAAAACTACAACTAACACCACATACTCTTTACCACCCCGGGGAGATGCTACTAGTTAGAGCGGCAAAGAGAATGACTGGGGGAGCGGAGCCTGAGGGGAGCTATATGGACAGCTTTGCTGTGTGCTCTCTTTGCCACTTCCTGTAGGGATTGAGAATATCCCACAAGTAAGGATGAAGCCGTGGACCGGATACACCAATGTAGGAGAAATAGCCTTTACACAAAGACTGTATGCAGGGGTGAAACGAACATTCCGTTGGCTAAAACAAACTGAAATGGGGCTTTGTCAGGGCTTACTCTCATCACCTGTGCTCAATCATTTAAACCTTTAGGCCCTGCCTATTTTTGTTTCCTATACACCTTTTTGTTAAAGGGGCATGACCTTAATGCAACTTTAAGGTTTATCACTCTAGATGAGAGGTGATATTTAGAGAGGGCATATGAATCTACATATTCAAAACCTATACACACACACACACGTCATTATGTTATACAAGCCTTGCAACAATTCATTCTCATTTAACCCTAAAGGTTTCCTGTAAAACATATAACGTGATATCATATACAAATCTACATATTCAATACCTATACATACGTCATTATGTTACACAAACTTGCACATTTCATTATTTTCATTTAACCCTGAAGGTTTCCTTTACATACACGTCATGATATCATACAAAGCTTTCAAAATCCATTTTGACATTTAGCCCTAGAGGTTTCCTTATTTTCAGGTGATCCATCTAGCCTCCTTCTGTAGGAGGACTTTATCCACATCACCTCCTCTATTGTGTGGGTCTCCTTTGTCTATTGCTATAAATTTTAACCCTTCTACATCATTATTATGACAGGTACTGAAATGTCTAGCCACATTTGTAACACACATTAGTTTTATCATCGCAATGTTCATGTGTCCTATCCTTCAAAAGGCGTTTTGTTTTCCTATATAGAACGGACAGGAGCAGTGGAGTAGTTAAACTACCCCTAAGGAATCACAGTTCATGAAAAATCTTATGTCAAATTTTTTTGTCCATTGCCCCTAAACGTTTTTACTTTTTTCCATATAGGGGCCATAGACACATTTGCCACATGGGTAGCTCCCTTTAATGCCCCTATCTTTTCTCAGCCAGTCAGACAAAAGAATATTTGAATGCTTAAAGAACTAGCTATTCAACACTTACTGAGGACTCCGTTTGCAGTTTCTCTTAAAATGTGTATGCGTTTATATTTCTGCAATTGTGTTTGCATTTTAATTCCTACAGGGGCATTACATATGTAGGTTATATTTGGTTGATTCAGTAACTTACCAATTTGATGAGTTGCTGTAACATTCCCGCAGGTGCTTCTTTGTATCAAGTGGCTGATTTGGAGAGTAATGTAAATAATAAAAATGCCCATGTTTAAAATGTAAAGAGTGCTGAATTCCCTTGCTTTGGAACTACAAGGGTAAATTTCCCTTATTTCCGTATCTTGCTATAAATTATGATATATATATATATATATATATATATATATATATATATATATTTTAGGACATGATGGGTCACTGTGCTGGGGTGTGTCAGCGTGTACCCCTATACTTATTGTGGTGCACGCTGTTATACCGCAGCATTTAAAAGGGACACTGAACCCAAATTTTTCCTTTCGTGATTCAGAATGTAAGTTTAGATGCCGGCCAATTTTTGGTGAACAACCTGGGTTCTTGCCGATTGGTGGATAAATTCATCCACCAATAAATAAGTGCTGCCCAGAGTGCTGAACCCCAAAAAAGCTTAGATGCCTTCTGTTTCAAATAAAGATAGCAAGAGAACAATGAAAAATTGACAATAGGAGTAAATTATAAAGTTGCTTAAAATTACATGCTCTATCTGAATGTCCCTTTAAGTATATATGGGACACTCAGGATGTATATGGTTAATTTAATGGATCTGCTTTGGTTCTTTGAATTGTATCACTAATATTATATACTGTGTTGGTTCCATCACTAAAATAGGTTGAGTCCAAGTAGCACTGCTTCTACAGTAATAAAAAGTAATACACAGGAAGAAAATGATACAATTAATAATCAACTATTAGTGTTAAACAATCTCTGATCCTCTGCAATAAATTGATATATATTGTGAGCCATTTATTCATATGTGCTGAGTGAATGCTCTAAGAAGCTTATGAATTTGATTATCAAAGTTTAAGGACACACAGCTGGCTAAATAAGGGAGGAATTAGCCACACTACAAATGCAATTGAATGAATATATTGAACATCCTAAGTACAATGAGCTGGACACTCTCTTACAGGAAACTGTGAAAAGATTTAGAACGAAGCTTGACAATGCCAAGCTCAGAAAATGTAATATAAACAATGATGATTTTTTAAGTAAAGTGTATACCTGGCAGTATCAGGGTGGCCAATTCTATAAGACTAGTAGATTAAGGTCTAGATCCAAGAATAGACAGATTTCTTATAGACAGGAGACGGTGGTCACGTTTTTAGATTAAGAGAAAATGGATCAATCTTCTAAGAATGATTCCAGTGGCCCATCTGAAGATGAGGAACCAGTAATTAAACCCAAGTCTATACTTAAACCCCCAAAAGCTAATTTGGCTAGTGACCAGAGAACAGAAGTAATGATTATTAGAAATACAAGTAAGAAATTGAATACAGCATGGGGATCTTACCAACAGAGGGCTGACACTAGAAGTGAGGAATTTCTAAGTGAGAGTGAGGCAGATACAAGGCCTACAATACAGACAGCAGCTACCGACAGGATGACCAGCAGGTTTTTCACGAGGCTCCTAGAGGGCAAAAAGGAGGAGGAAATGTAGGAAGAGGTGTAAGAGGATGGGGAGGACATACAAGACTCAGTGGTGCTTGCAACAAATACCAAATATGAAGGTTATTAATTTATCAAGTGCCGAGTTAACACCCCATGCATCTGAGGTATTGAGCCTGGGACTGGGCTTTGTTCCAAAGAAAGACTAACTTGTTTGACACAATAGTAGACATCAACAAAATGATTAGAGATTTGACTTTAAAGAAATTTTTTGGAACAAAGATTTACCAGTGGACAATTAAAGTACGTTGGTTGAGAATAATGACAGCATAACACAACATACTATGCCAATAGCATATGACCTTACAGCATTCAATGAGACGTGATTTTTTGCAATTACATTAGTTGGAATTTGAAGCAGTAAATGAAATTGATTATCCCAAATCTACACACAGTGGCTTTAAGCCAAAGTCTATTTTTTATCCCACCAAGGAAAGGGGCCCTTTTTTTAGAGGCATTCCATCATATGATAGAGGAGGATCTAACAGAGCTGTCCAAAACACACAAACACACCTTTCCGAATATGTCTTTACACCAGAGAGAATCACTAGAAATCCTTAAAGCCAGACAAGATAAAGTGATTAAGCAATCTGATAAGGGGGGGGGGATTTATTGTGGTGCAAGATAGGGCCAACTACATTTCTGAAGCTATGAGACAGCTTAATGACACAGGAGGTATATTTAATTTTACCCAGAGATCCAACCAATGAATTTAAAATTAAACTTTCGGACCTCTTAGATGATGGCATGGAGGAAGGGATATTTGATACAGAAACTTATGATTATCTTTTTGTTTCCCAGCCGGTTACTCCGATCTTCCATCACCTCCCCAAGGTACACAAATCCTTGGAGGAGGTGAAAGGGAGACCAATAGTATCAGCATAGGGTCCTATATGAGAGATTATCTGGATGGGTGGAGTCACTTTTACAGCCGAAAGTGCTACATTTGCCGTCCTTTTTAAAAAAGACACTAAACATTTGTTAGCAAGCCTAGAAGAGGTGGTTTGAGATATGAATTGCTCCTGGCTTACCATTGATGGGGTGGGGTTATACTCTGCGATCCACCACCATTTGGGAGTAGAAACAGTAGAATTTATGCTAGATCACCACAGTAACTATGATACTGGACTCAAGGAATATCTTATTAGTGTCCTAAAATTTCTATTGACCCATAATTAATTTCGAATTGAAGGTGTGTGCTATCTCCAGAGACGTAGCACTGCCATGGGGGCATACGCCAACCTTTTTATGGGTTGGTGGGAGCGGTGTCACGTCTATGGGGATAGCAACCCTTATCACTCACAAATACGGATGTACAAGAGGTATATTGACGACCTCTTGTGCATCTGGATTGGAACAGAGTCTGAAGTGAAGGGTTTTGTTGACTACCTCAACTTAAAATTTTGAACAAGGAAGAGTTGAGCGCACTGGAAAGACTCAAAAAAGATGATTCAATTATTAAGGGTGGTGCTGTTGTAATTCTGGATTATTCTTACTACAGGACTGAGCTACTTAGTCAATTAAGTGGTGGCTCCACCTATCAGAGATTGACATTTAATCCCACCACTGCATATAAAAAGATTTTGGCAATAGCTTAATGATTTCGTTCAACAGTGGACATATAGATGAAAACACCTTAGAGTTCTTGACGGTTGACTTTCCCAGGTATCCCATAATATACACTATCCCAAAAATACATAAAGATGTAAAAAAGCCTCCGGGACGACCTATAGTGTCTGCTGAAGGATAGATTTTCCAGAATTTATCTTCTTATATTGATTTCCATCTACAGGACTTAGTCAAGAAAACAGAAGCATTTCTTTTAGACTCTATCCAACTGATTCAACTCCTGCAGGATAGGATTTTTCCCACACAATGCATCCTGGTTACACTTGAATTAAATAGCCTCTACACGGTTATTCCCCATAACATCGGTGTAGAGGCGGTCAGACAGTTCCTGGTATCCAGTATTGAATACGCTGGCCCCCCTATTGAAGTTCTATTAGACTGGCTTTTGACTTGTCTGATGCACAACTACTTCAGATTCGAAGACACATACTACTTGCAGCTGGTCGGTACGGCCATGGGATCAAGCATGGCCTCCTCCTATGCAAACTTTTTCATGTCTTGGTTCGAGAAACAATTTATCTTCCAAGACCAAAACCCTAATGTCTTATTGTACCGCAGGTACATTGACGATTTATTTGTCGTGTGGGGCGGTACTCAAGATGAATTGACAGAATGGATACATTATTTGAATAGTGCTGAACCATCGATTACTCTTAAAAGTGAATGTGATAATGAAATACATTTTCTAGATCTGTGTATATTCAAATCATACACAGAGGACGGTTGCAGGCTTAACACCACTTTGTATTCAAAACCTACCGATCAAAATACTTTATTACAGAGTGACAGTTTCCATCCAACACAGCTAAAGGCTGGAATCATCACATCCCAGTTCCTCAGGGTCATACGTAATAATTCCGACCCAAGCAAAAGATCTATACAACTGAACGAAATGAAGTCAAAATTCCTGGAAAGAGGCTATAGCCTTAAGAAAGTAACTGAAATAATGAACAGTGTCACCCATTTGGACCAACAGAATAAAAAAACTGAAGTATTGAGTCAACCGCAATTAAATTTTGTCACTGGGTTCAGTCCAGCTACAAAGCAAATAGGGGACATAGTCCGCAGAAATTGGCATCTCATTAATGGAGATCTTAAGTTGCCATTCAATGAAACACTGCCTCCTCGACTAGTGCATAGGAGTGGCAGGAGTCTTAGATCGTTACTGATGAAGACTGATCCCTGGCGCAGCACGAAAACCTGGTTGGCCAGGACGAAGTTGGGATGCTTTAAATGTGGGAACTGTGTCACATGCAATTCGTTGTTGACTGGACAAACGTTCCACAACCCACACTCCACCAAGACTTACCAGATAAGACACCGCCTCACCTGTACCTCCCAATTTGTGGTCTACTTTCTCACATGTCCTTGTGGGAGATATTATGTAGGCAAGACCGGTACAACCTTTCGGGAGAGATTGGCAAATCATAAAAGTGCCATCAGAGCTGCTGTTAAAGAAGGACAATCAGATCAACCGGTAACCCGCCACTTTTTGGAGTACCATCATCCTATGTCCTCTCTAAGAGCTATCTTGATCGATATGGTTGCACCGCCCAGAAGAGGTGGTAACAGAAATAAAGAACTGCTACATTGTGAGAGTCGGTGGATATATACGCTTAACACCCTCAACCCACATGGACTTAATGTTCATCTTGACTACTCTCTGTTTTATTAATTCAGTGTGGACATATTACAAATCAGAAATTAATTTTCTAGATCTGAATATCTTTAAAGATCAGGATGGAAAAATCCAAACCAACCTTTACAGGAAGGAAACCGCTACAAACAGCTTACTGCACAAAAACAGCGCCCATGCTCCCAGTACCACAAAATATTTACCAGTTGGTGAATTCCTACGCCTTAAAAGAAACTGCAGTGACGACCAGCTGTTAATCCAACAAGCCAAAAAATTGGAACAGAGGCTCCAAGACAGGGGCTACAGTAAAAGATGTATTAAAAAAGATAAATCCAGGGCAGTACATACTGAACGTACAGATCTCCTACGGAATAAAACTAAAAAATTAGATGAACAGACAAGACTGATTTTAACTTATAATCCTCAGATTCAAACTGTAAGTGAAATCTTGAACAGACATTGGCATATTCTAATGTTAGATCAGGATCTAAAATCAATACTGGGTGACAGAATCCAAATTGGATATAGAAGAACCCTCAACATCAAAGATAAACTCTCCAGAAGCCACTTCCAGGTGGGCAAAACAAGAACGGAGGAACTTGCTCCTCTTGAAAGTACATACGGAAGACAAACTCAATTCAATATCGATTCGGCCACACACATAAAATGAAGTATATCAGCTGCTCAACAGAAAACGTAATATATGCTCTGTACTGCAGCTGTTCAAAAATCTATGTGGGCATGACGAGCAGGTAGCTCCGTACAAGATTACAGGAGCATGTTAGAAATATTAAAAATGCCAGTAAAGACCTGGAAGATGGCAAATCTATTACTTCAGTAGCATTGTTCCAACCCTGGCAATTTAAAATGCCAAGGAATAGAAAAAGTATCTCTAGGAATCGGGGGGGGGGGGGGGCAATCTAGAAACAGCACTTCTAAGATCTGAATGCAGATGGATTTACCTCCTAGATTGTGTTCAGCACAAGGGGTTAAATGAGCAAAATAATTACTATTGCTTCTTATGAATCCCCAGTTTTAACGATAAATAACTGAGTTATCAACTCGGAGAATTGTGGCTACCCATAATCAATACTCCCTTTTTAAAAAATCCTTTTGGAAACTATATTTAGTGAAAGAGACTCATATGTCTATATTACTGTGTTTATTCCAGCTATCAAGTCGCCTAACTTTAGGTTAACATCATTATACCTTAAAACTCTGGCCAATTTCTATCAATAAAATCCTATTTTCTCACTTGTCTCAGGCACAATTATGCCTTGGTACCACACTTATTTATATGGGCTCTATTTGGGTCCTCTTAATTCAAGTTCAGTGTCACATTTTTGGATTCTACTCAGCAGTAACTTTGAACCCAGTACCAATATACAAGGGGACTGCCCCCTGATACTTTTTGTACTAGCAGATCTTTTGACTCAAATACATAAGTACACCACGTATAACCTCTAATCAGAGGATGTGGTAAGCAGTAAGCACTACATGATCTGATGGAACAAACGAATGTACACACTACAATTTGTATTCATTGACTTGTAAAATTTTACATCACACAGGGCACATGCACACCTTTAATAGTTAAACAAAAGGCAGAACTTCCCATCAATACAAAAGGGAAAGGGAAAGGGAGTTATTTCTCTTGTTCATTACTTACATCATTTAGGGAATTTGCACACACGCCAGGAATTTTTGGCGGATATATTTGTATATATACAGACATTATGTTTATCATATATTGGATTTGATTAAGAATGTATAGTATATATTTGAAATTGCAAACGTGATGTTTATTTATTTACATATATATATATATATAGGAGAGCAACAGCTCACCTACAACTCAGAGAATTGGTATAGTCTAGACAGGTGTACCAAATCAACTAATTGAGAATCACAATTCATTACAGGGAGGTTAAATGTTTAGTAGTAGGGTATATAAGGCAGTGATGAGTAGATATGTTTTTTATGCCTGATGAAACGGTCTGAGAACCGAGAAACGCGTTGCAGCATTTGGGGATCACTTGACACCCCATTATCCACTTATACCAGCAACTATTGTGTTGTTGTTTTTAAAACTTTGTATTTTTTTAATAAATCTGGATATTTTTTACTCTTTGAGTGGATTTCATTCTACCCTATATCTGCCTATACCCATATACAAAGATCAGCCCAATACCTGAGTGAGCCAATTGGGATTTCTATATACCCGAGACATCACTACCAAGATACCACTTGTTTGGGTGAGCTGCCACACCTACCTTAATCTGCAGCCTGCTTCCACAAGCACATTGGTGTGCTCCGTGAGTATGTGAGTACCCTCTGTACTAAGAAAATACTATTGGTTATATCATTAATAGTCTGCACATGTAGTGCTTGTACTTTATGTCTCTATTCTAGTACCTACACCTCTTGCCAAGAGTGCTTGTCAGTGGGTGAGCTGTCACAACTCTATAATTCTGCAGCCTGTCTCTACTAGCACATGAGTGTGCTCTATGAATATGTGAGTACCCATTTGGCCTGAGCTGTGTCATTTGATTGTTGTGTACTTGACAATACCACACATGAGGCGCCCCTCTGTTTTTCTTCATTTTCTCTAGTTTTACCTGGACCAGACAGTGAGGAGGAGGCAGCCATCCCAGCAACTATTTCTATCTTTTTTTGAAGGACTCCCTTCCAGAGGACATTCATACCTCTTTGAATTACGAGTGAACTTTTTGAAGGTTTCTCTTTTCTACATTTGTTGTTACAAAGTTATCGTTACAAACTAATTGGTGAAACAGTACAGTTATATGCTTTTTATCTGCTATCAAGTGTCTGTGACGCAATATCTGTTTATTTTTGCTACAGATTTATGAACCACTGTTCTTAAGCGCCCTCTCTGTGACTAGGTCACTTGTACATAGTTTTATACCTATCTCAATAGATATTGAGGGGAGCTGCTTTCTATTTTTAATTTTATTTTTATTTTTTACTTTTTCTGATTTTATTTCTATTTTTATTTTTATCGCAATTTATTCATTTTTTTATTGTATCATAACATTTTATTTCAATTTAATTTAATACAGTATATTCCATTATGTTATCTGTAATAGAAAGATCCTCCAGAAGGGTTGCCCAAGAGAATAGTCTCAATCAAGGTACAGTACAATTGTCAATGGATACGTCCATAGAAGGTTTATTTTCCACCCTAGAGGGATTACTAAAATCCGAAAATAGACACTGGTGGGATTTAGACACGCTTAAAAATTATAGAGATAAAAAGCAAATCCCGAGAGGCCTAAGGGTATTTAAGAACTGTTCATTTAAAAATGACACCACCCTTTTGGAAAAATGGTTTTCAATTCTGGATAATTGCTCCTTTCAACTTATTGACCTTCTAATTAACCATAGACAACAACTGGTAGATGACACTGCTAAAGAAATTGAAAAAATTCAATTAGAACTTGATAAATTGAAAGGACATACAGATTACACTAGACTCAATAACCACACAATTCAATCATCAGATGAGTATCAAAAAGAATTGATTGCAAGAAAGAATTCTAAGCTAGCAAGAGATGAGGAAGACTATAACAAAGGGATTGTTTATACATATAATAAGAAAGAAGAAACTGAAGTCAATGAGAATCAAAGCGAGAACTGGAAAGTAGTACAAAATAGAAATAGGAGGAGTAACAGATTTAACAATAGTCACAATTGGACTCCCAATTATTGAAGGAAGTCTAATTCCAATAACCATTATTCTGATAGGCATAATCAACATGCACCACGTACACCTCAGAATTATAATGAGAACAACAACTTTTTTAATGATCATAATACCAATAGCTGGGGTACACAGGATAATTGGGTGAATAATTCACAACACAATCGACAAAGACCACAGCAGTCTTCGATACCACAAACTTATCACTATGAAAATAGAACCACATACAATACCAATCATATTAATACGGCTTCCCACACACAACACCACAGATCAAATGATTTCCATCATTCAGGACATTATAATAGATCAACTAAAATGACTTATTATGGACGAGACAATAGGAACCAAGATCATAGAAATCAAAGAGAACATAACAATGCACGTATCAATCCATCTAACAACTATTATACAATTCCAACACACAATAGATTTTATGCTTTACCAAATAACGATGATAATTCCACTATTAGAGTGATGGAACAACATAACATACCACAAGAAAGACCCTCCACCTCTGTTGGAAACCATTTTTTAGGGGAGAGACCATTGGCCCCCCTATGGGACAAATCGAAAGCAGCATTGAACCACAAAAAAAGATCCTTTCCAAACGAGGGAGGAGAGGGAGAGGGCACACCATCAAAAAAACAAAGCTTCAGATATTAAAAGAGGGTATATTTAATCTATCCTCCCACACTTTGTCAGATGATGAAATCAGAATTTTAGGTCGAGGCCTGTCCTATTGCCCCCCTAATCAACCCAATCTATTTGATTTATTTGTTGATATTAATTCCTTCACTAGGAAACTCATTACAGAGGTATTTTGCAGCTAAACAATTAAGAAAACATAAACTAGATGGCACACCAATATTAACAGATCTAATGGAACCCAGGAACCTCACACAGATAGTCTACAAAGACACCCCAAATTTAATTGATGATTTAATTGAACAGATTGTGCATACTGATCTTGCACCACAATCTACATTTAACCCCCCTAGAGAGGAAGGATCTTATATCGATCTCTTCCAGCAACTGGTGTTAGATGATTTCAACAAATTAGCTCACAAACAGTACAAAAAAGAATCAAAAAACCAAAAAGTGAAATTTGGGAAAATTTGGCCCAATGAACAGAAAGCACTGAATAATTTAACAGCTAATAAAAATGTAATAATACGTCAAGCGGATAAGGGCGGAGGCATAGTCCTACAGGACTACCCCGACTATATCACAGAGGCCAAACGTATAGTACTCGACACGGAATACTATAAAAAAATTAGATAGTGACCCCACAATACACTTTTGTAAAATTCTCAAAAATTTAATACTAGATGGCTTCCATAAAGGGATACTAAACAAAAAAGAAAAACAATACCTCCTACCAGATCATCCAAGCATTCCATTTTACTATCATTTACCAAAAATACACAAAAATCGATTAAAACCACCAGGAAGACCTATAATTTCAGGGATCAATAGCCCCACCGATCGAGTTTCTGAATACATAGATTTATTATTACAAAAATATGTCATGAAACTACCTTCCTATATCAGAGACACCACTGATTTATTAAATAAATTACAGAATGTAAAGAGAAAAAATTGCACTTTCTGACTAACTTGCGATGTAGGGACACTTTACTCCAATATAGAACACAAGCTGGGGATAAATGCTATTAGACACCATCTTGAAAATGATATCTATCTTCCTTCTATCCAACAAGAATTCATTATAACTTGTATTCAATATATTCTATCACATAATTATTTCCAATTTTTGGATGACTTCTATCTACAAATCAAGGGTACGGCCATGGGTACCAGGTTTGCCCCCAGTTTTGCCAATCTTTTTATGGGCATATTTGAAGAGCAGTACATTTATAACACAAACTGGGAGGCAAACCTGGTATTCTATGGCCGTTACAATGATGACCTCATTTTCATCTGGGAGGGCACCATAGGGGAAGCAACTTCATTTATCAACCATCTAAACTCAAACAATATGGGCCTTTCCTTCACACATAATCTACAGAAAGAAAAAATAGAGTTCTTGGATGTTTGTCTTGAATGGAGTGATGGGGGGGATGTTGTGTCTTCCACCTTTTTTAAAGAAGTGGATAGTAATAACTTCTTACACTTCTCCAGTAATCATCTTAAAAGTTGGAAGACCAACATCCCTTACAGCCAATTCAGGCGTATTAGAAGGAACTGTAGTACCCTAACCCTTTATGACCAACAGTCAAGAATATTATGCAATAGATTTAAAGAGAAAGGCTATCCTGATAAATTAATAGAAGATAGCTTTTTAAAGGCAAGAAACGACAATAGACACAATATCTTAACTCCGAAATATCTGGATCGGACTACATTAGCCAACAACGGCCCTAAAGAACCACTTTTCATTACTCAATTTAATTCTGAACACATTTTTATAAAAAAAAACTTAGGAAACACTGGCCAATAATAATGAAAGATCCAATTTTAAAACACAATATTACTAATAATCCACGTGTGGTCTTTCGAAGAGCACCCACGCTGAAACAAAAACTGGCTCCAAGTAAAGTAGTTATATCCAAAAAGAACTACATACACCACCCCACACTTAATGTAAATAAAAGAATGAAGGCAGGAGTCTTTAAATGTAACAAATCACAATGCCACATGTGTAGTTACATAACACATGGGCATACATCTGTGAAATGTCATACTACAGGGGAAATATTCCCCATTAAAAACAGAATAGATTGTGGCACAGAATATGTGATTTACGTTCTGACCTGCAGATGTGGCCTGCAATATCTGGGCCGCACCTGCAGGAAGATACGTACGAGGTGGAGTGAACACCTAAGAAATATTAAAAAAACTATCACTTAAACATAGTGTATCTAGGCACAGTACAATCCAGCACTCTGGACATCAACATACATATGGTATAACTCCACTTGAACACATACCCTTGCAAATAGGTCTCAACAGGTACACCCACCTGCGCCAGAGAGAAACATACTGGATATACAAATTCCAGTCCCTGTTCCCCTCTGGCCTAAATGAAGTCATTGATCTGGCAGCCTTCTAGATCTTTGGTTACTGCTCCCAATATGTTAATTTTATTTTTATTTTTACTCATAGTTTAGATGTTCACGTAATCACCTCACACCGTGAAGTACACATATTTTTAATTTATTATTAATATTCATATTTTAATTATAGTATTTTCATGTTGGACTATCACATTTCCATGCTGGTTTTTTAATTTAATAAGCATTAATAAGTAAACTTACTACTAATATTGATATTTCATCTATAGTATTTCTATGTTAGATTAATTATTTAGCCCATCTTTTTCCTTACACACCGTTAGACACATATGTTTGTAACATTAGTTATTTACCCTTCCCTTGGCACTTTTTAATTTTCTATCTCAACCAGCATTAACACCCAACTATAGCATTCACTGCCAGATTATTCTTTATTCCCTATTTTTCCTTACACATTTTTAGACACATATTCTCATAATACCAGTTATTTTATTTTCCTGTGGCAGTTTATATTTCTCCATATTTCCTGATATTTCCATATTCAATCAGTATCACTACACAACCACTAGAATTTCACTCCGCACAGTTACTTGGAATATATACCTTATCAGGTATATAGGTCACATCATCGAGTTAAGACTCGTAACATATAAATGTTGTTGTTAGGGCAATAGCCATACACTGAACACTTCAGGAATAACGCCATCCTCTAGCACAGCACAGACGGAATTTTTGTATGCACTTTAATGCCGTTCAATCTAAAAGACCTTTATAGTCTTCATCACCGCACTAATATTTTACAGATCACAGCAACACATTGCTACAGTAGCACTCATTAAAAAGTTAAAAGTGATGAAACCATTGCCTATTTTTCCCTCGTGATATCAATAGAAATACGTCAAACAATGTAGACATAGGGATATATCATTGCTATGATTACAATAGTTGCCAAGGAAACATCGGCACTTCTACCAATCACTGAATAACTTATAGAAAGACAGTGATTGGTCAGATTGAACACACCCACTATAGAGGATAATAGAGAGAATAAGAAAAAATTGTAACGTATAAATGTTGTTCTTAGGGCAATAGCCTTTAGGAACACTTTAGGAATAACGTCATCCTTTAGTACAGCACAGACGGAATATTTGTATGCACCTTAATGCCGTTCAATCCAAAAGACCTTTACAATCTTCACCATCGCACTAATGTTTTACAGATCATAACACATTGCTACAGTAGCACTCATTAAAAAGCTAAAAGTGATGAGACCATTGCTTATTTTCCCTTCGTAATATCAATAGAAATATACCAAACAATGTAGACATAGAGATATATGACTAACTTACAGAAAGACAGTGATTGGTCAGATTGAACACACCCCCCCACACACAAAATTTGATCCCCACGTCATGCGACTATAACCAATAGAATGGTGGTAACAGGAACCAATAGGAGGGGAGTATTTACGCTTCTGCAAACATCAACACATGATATAATGACATATTTATTTACGATCTAACTTCAATAGGATATAAAATTTAATAAGAGTTACATAGATTGTGATGTTATTGGTTGATCTGATGGAACAAACGAATGTACACACTACAATTTGTATTCATTGACTTGTAAAATTTTACATCACACAGGGCACATGCACACCTTTAATAGTTAAACAAAAGGCAGAACTTCCCATCAATACAAAAGGGAAAGAGAAGGGGGGTTATTTCTCTTGTTCATTACTTACATCATTTAGGGAATTTGCACACACGCCAGGAATTTTGGGCGGATATATTTGTATATATACAGACATTATGTTTATCATATATTGGATTTGATTAAGAATGTATAGTATATATTTGAAATTGCAAACGTGATGTTTATTTATTTACATATATATATAGGAGAGCAACAGCTCACCTACAACTCAGAGAATTGGTATAGTCTAGACAGGTGTACCAAATCAACTAATTGAGAATCACAATTCATTACAGGGAGGTTAAATGTTTAGTAGTAGGGTATATAAGGCAGTGATGGGTAGATATATGTTTTTTATGCCTGATGAAACGGTCTGAGAACCGAGAAACACGTTGCAGCATTTGGGGATCACTTGACACCCCATTATCCACTTATACCAGCAACTATTGTGTTGTTGTTGTTTTTAAAACTTTGTATTTTTTTAATAAATCTGGATATTTTTTACTCTTTGAGTGGATTTCATTCTACCCTATATCTGCCTATACCCATATACAAAGATCAGCCCAATACCTGAGTGAGCCAATTGGGATTTCTATATACCTGAGACATCACTACCAAGATACCACTTGTTTGGGTGAGCTGCCACACCTACCTTAATCTGCAGCCTGCTTCCACAAGCACATTGGTGTGCTCCGTGAGTATGTGAGTACCCTCTGTACTAAGAAAATACTATTGGTTATATCATTAATAGTCTGCACATGTAGTGCTTGTACTTTATGTCTCTATTCTAGTACCTACACCTCTTGCCAAGAGTGCTTGTCAGTGGGTGAGCTGTCACACCTCTATAATTCTGCAGCCTGTCTCTACTAGCACATGAGTGTGCTCTATGAATATGTGAGTACCCATTTGGCCTGAGCTGTGTCATTTGATTGTTGTGTACTTGACGATACCACACATGAGGCGCCCCTCTGTTTTTCTTCATTTTCTCTAGTTTTACCTGGACCAGACAGTGAGGAGGCAGCCATCCCAGCAACTATTTATATCTTTTTTTGAAGGACTCCCTTCCAGAGGACATTCATACCTCTTTGAATTACGAGTGAACTTTTTGAAGGTTTCTCTTTTCTACATTTGTTGTTACAAAGTTATCGTTACAAACTAATTGGTGAAACAGTACAGTTATATGCTTTTTATCTGTTATCAAGTGTCTGTGACGCAATATCTGTTTATTTTTGCTACAGATTTATGAACCACTGTTCTTAAGCGCCCTCTCTGTGACTAGGTCACTTGTACATAAGCACTACATTCAACTGACATACAGGACGTGTGTTGGCAGTTAGCAAATTAGTGAGTGGCGTGTCTCACCTCTTTTCAGATATTCTAACTTTATTTTAATTCAATAGATAGTGAATACTCGTTTCTCAAGGTGACCACCAGCATTAGACCTATTCTATTTCTGACCTTTATCTGAGATAGTTACCTGTGAACCCTCTAGTCTTATTCCAGCTCAACACCAGTAAAACTAGCTATTCCAGCTCCAAATACATACGGACTCAGAGATCAGCAATCACTTATTAGTTCCACCTATGTAATCACATGGATGCTGCATCCTAAGTCCATGATTTGGAGTATACAAGGGGGTCTAAATATTTTACAGATCAACGGACAGTACCTGGAGTATTACCTTAAAAGTACACCACTAACACCCTCATCACTGAGGGGGTGGTAAAGCACCAACAGTCACACATACACCCAGGATTTGTATCTATCAGTATTAAACCCAGATATACCAGTAATCCTGTCCTGGTGTCTTCCACCCCAGTAACATAATTTGTTCGTCCTGAGGTCCAAATCTGTGTTTTTCATTTTATTGAGTATTTTTAACCCGTTAAATTAAAAGTTAAGATTTATAACATCCGCCAATATTTGGGGCTTTTCTCTACTAGTATACAGTGGTCCCTTCATCCAGTATTGGGGAGTGCTATCAAAGTACATTCCTTTCCTCTCGCGGCTGCGATTGGTCTCTTTCTCCCAGTAATCTCTCCAATGTACAGCACCCCTGTCTTATCCCATATATTAATATACCTTTCCCCAGTGAATATTACACAGGGAATCATAATTGGGAATAATGACAATACCAGTAGTGCCATCGAAATCTTTTTTTCTTTTGTCATCATATTACAAATCTGGTCTGCTATATGTTTCATATAGTCATATTCTTTTGCATTGTTTTTTTTGTTAGTAATGCATCATACCATTTTTTTCTTGTGTTTGGTCTATTATTATTTTCAATTATAGTTAATATTAGTATTTTTTTTTATTATTAGTTATATTTATAGTTATTTCAATATTTATTTTTATTTTCTATTTTTTTTTTAGTTAAATGAGTTTTTATTCAGTTTTAGAAAGAAAGGTAAAACTTGGGGACACGCAGGACCCCTGTTCAAACATACACAAACAAAGGGATTGGGCACGCAGGTCCGGTTGCAATAGCTCTTCAAAAATTGGTATAACATAAGTAAATTGCAAAGATTTGTGGTGAAAATAGTTCACCGAGGTGGAACCCTAGTGTGGGCTCTAGAAAAAAAGGGGGAGGGAAGGGGGGGGTGATACTGATAAATGAGGTTTAATCCCAGAGACAAGTAAGATGCACGTATCTATTACCCACTATGCCTAGCACTCATTGTGCCTAACACCCATTGCACCTAGCACATGCCATACCCAGCGCGCATTATACCCAGCACACGCTACACTTAAGACTCATTGCACTTAGCATAAACCATACCCAGCGCACGCAGTTCCCAGCAAACAATATACCTAGAACACACTGTACTCAACACACGTACCCAGCACACACTGTACTCAACACACTGTACCCAGCACACCTAGTACCTAGTACACACTGTACCTAATGCACAATGGACCCAGCACACGTGACCTAGTTCCCACTGTACCTAGCACACGCCGTACCCGGCACCCACCTTGCCTAGCACACGCAGTACCTAGCACACAGTAAATCTAGCACTCATTGTAACCAGCACTCGTATCTAACGCACGCTGCACCTAGCACACACTGTACATAGCACACACCGTGTCCAGCACACGCTGTACCCGGCACGCATTATACCTATCACACATTGTACCTAGCGCACATAATACCTAGCACCCACTGCACCTAGCACCCGCTGTACCTAGCTCACACTGCTCCTAGCACACGCCGTACCCGGCACCCCCCCCTTGCCTAGCACATGCAGTACCTAGCACACATAGTACCTAGCACATGACGTGCCCGGCATCCACCTTGCCTAGCACATGCAGTACCTAGCACACATTGTACCTAGCACACATAGTACCTAGCACACACTGTACCTAGCACACACTGTACCTAGCACACGACGTGCCCGGCATCCACCTTGCCTAGCACATGCAGTACCTAGCACACATTGAACCTAGCACGCATGGTACCTAATTCTCTCAGTGCCCAACACACACTGCACACAAAGTACCCCGCACACACTATACCTAGCACCCATTGTACCTGGCCCACATTATACTTAGTACACACAATACCCAGCACATACTGCACACGAAGTACCCAGCACACCTTGTACCTGGCATATACTGTACTTAGCACACATTGTACCTAGCACCCGCTGTACCTAGTTCACACTGTACCTAGCACACGCCGTACCCGGCACCCTCCTTGCCTAGCATGAGCCGTAACTAGCACACGGTGAACCTAGCACACACGATACCCAGTACACACTACAAACACAGTATCCAGAACACACAGTACCAAGCATACACTGTACCTAGAACTTAAAGTACAAACTGCATTAATACTTTTGAATGCAAAGTGAGAGCATAAATATGTAAAAAATGGTTATATTGGGCGTAGTGCACTAGAGGGGCATAGTTAATTTAATGCGTTATAGCTAACAAATTGAAATATATAGACCAGAGCTTTTCTAGGGGAAGAAGCAAAGAATATCGCTAATCTGGGATTAGAAAATGCGTGGGAAGGGCAAATATTTGTATAATGGGCTAAAATATGTAGTTATGTAGGAGAAACATCCTAGATGTAGTTACCATTAAAGAGAGTGTGGGCAACCTTATTGAGATCCAGAAGTAGCCAGCACGCTATACCTAGCCCAACCTCCACCTTGCCCAGCACTCGCAATACCTAGCACACGGGTAGCCCAGTACACATGATATTTAGCACACACGACACCTAGCATCCACTGCACCAAGCTCACGCTATACCTAGCACACGCTGTACCTAGCCCCCGCCTTGCCTGGCACACACGGAACCTAGCACACGCTGTGCCTCACACATACTGTGTCTAACACACCTTATACCTAGCACACCGGATACTCAGCAACGCCAACGAGCACCCATATCACTTAGCATATCCAGTATCCAGCACATACAGTGCCCAACACATACAGTACCTAACACACACTGCACGTCTAGGACACATGGTACCTAACACATACCTAGCTCAAGCGGTAACTTGATCAAATAGTAACTTCCACAAACATTACCCAACCTTGACAGAACCTATATAGACAATAGCCGGCAAGTTGCAAGGTGCAGGAATTATATGTCATTAGGGTTAAATCCAGCATATAAAGTATAAAGAAACTGAGCAGCTGATAGCTGAAGTGAAATGCTAATATAAATAAAACTATATATTAATACAATAGGTCTATAATCACTCTTGAGCCTGTAAGCAGACAGTATTGAAACAAAATAAAGTACATCTATACCCAGTAGTATGGAGAGTTTGGAATTCACTGGAAATAGAAAATGTATATACCTGAAGACTGCCTACTGAAAATCAAATACAACATTTTGTCTTGACGAGCACAAATCACATAAAACTGGTATCCGGTTAGACATCTAAACATAAAACATGGAAAAACTTGTTAAACGTAGAACATAGGTAAATGTCCTTCCTAGAATCCAGTTTAATTGATATCATGTGTCAGCAATGAGATCTACAGGGTTATATCTATGAGATATAATGGGAAAGCAAGTACTGGGCCAATATATAATGCAGCCTATTGCTTTTTAGGGAGTAACCGAACATTGCATAAATTAAACTAAATTGTTCTCAATAAACTGCATGGACTTGCAATCCAGGTATAAAGGGAAGAAAAAATAAAAAAAAAAATACGCAGCTGAACTGTGGGAAGGGGAAACCACTTAAACATATAATTTGTTATCTAGGGTTTGGGAGACAACAGAGTATCAGTCTCGATAATCGATGCCTCAAAACGAAGCTAGGTATTTCACCATGCTGACATGCTTTAGTCAACTCCCCATTTTAACGAACTGTGTCTCTTAGTTGCAGTAAGTTTGTCTCCCATACCCGATAAATTGGTCCCTGGTGTTGGCATGAGAGGAACATCTGATCGGTGATAGTAGTGCTCTGAAGCTTTAAGTACCCCGTGAGATACAATTCTATGACCACTGAGGCAGTAATATGAATAATGGCGTCTATAGGTCTCTGGTGTAGTCCTGCCTTTCTTGCGAGTCTCACCACATTAGCTTGGGCTACATGGCCATCTCCCTTCACCACCCCGGGGCTTTCAATAACATGCCTGCCAACCATTATTACCCTCAGTCTATCTGCAGATTTTTGCAATGGTGACCCGTTACTCCATGTGGCTCCTCAAATTAGAGGTCGTCCCCCAGCTGCGGCCAGGTACTCAGTCCTTATTACGGTTGACCAAGGATAGTATTTCGGGCTTACTACCCCCAGATGAGCTTCGCCTAATATTCAGGGCCTATTACAGCCCCACGACATCCGCTTAGCAGGTGTTCATACTCCGGATTATCTCCTTTGCCTGCAGCCTGGGATTCCCGCCCGGAGCTGCTAGGTTAAACAGGCGACTCCTCTTTCTCCTGCCTCAAACAGCATGCTTATATCCCACACAACAGAGCTGCTTACTTTTGGCAATCAGTTGTTTCTTCTCCGCTACGGTCTACTTGCCAAAGTTTTGTCAGCGTCTATTTTGGATTTCGGCTAGCCGCGTGGTGCACTGCATATGTTAAGATGGCGCCTGCATAAGCTAGTGTTGTGTCTTTACAGCTTCTTTCTCTGTCCTTGCGGTTCATCTGGAGCGTGCAATTCGCCAAGTTTGGTAGGAACATGCCTCCTCCAATAGCCCCAAGTGGTGACACTGCTCATATTTGAGAATTAGGGCTTAAAACATCCATTTCATGATTTCACTACACGGAACTCATGTCCATCCATGAGTGCTGCTTGGCTCCACCCTCTATTTTGTATTTTTATTTATTTTTAATTTTCTTGTTGTACTTCTGTCGTTAGTTTGGTATCTAGTTATTGGTGTTGTTTTAGCACCGATATATACACCTCACAACCAGATTAGTTATGTTTTGAGTTTTTTCCTGTTTCTGTTTTTGTTATTAGTGGTGAAGCCACATACGGTTTGTAATATGAGTAATTGCCCTGCATACTAAGTTGATTATGCACAGATTATCTACCTCAGCGTACATTGTTGCGGATACGCTATCTTTCAGGTTGTATAACCTGTCTGGTTCATTTCATTCTGGTGTATTCCCTATTAGTGATTTCAGCCCATTGTAACATGTCGTGTTAGTTTTTTGCCTTTGGCAATCGTATGTTATTGTTCTTCTGTTCATTACATTTCACATTCACCATGTTTTAGGTCTATTCCCTATTTTTGTCATTTACTCGCCTAATGTGCTTATGGTGGTTGCTTAGCAACTATGATTGGTTAAATCGTGTCAGTGTATTTTTTTACTTGGGTACTCATATTGTTTTAGTACTGAGTCCCACATGATTTTGCTACCTATATCGCTACGGCATAAGTTTCATGCCTTGAGAACTGACCATGTGCGCATGCGATGTGACGGTTCAGTCATTGGTTCTCTGATAGTTATTACTCAAGTCAATCAGACATAGATGTCCCCTCGAACAGCTCCAAACAACTTGCGGCAGTTTTTAAGGAAAAGAAAAAGCAAAGCACTCACCCAGTCAGGCCGTTTATAATAACAGTGTCCGGGGCTCCACTTCTGCGGTTGCAGTCAAGTATCCTGTGGGCCAAAACAATCTCGACTCCTTCTCTGAACGTTAATCTGCCAGCCCCTCCAGCACACAATCCTCGTGATGAAAGTACTCCGGCCGTGGGTAAACTTGCGTATGACGCCGACAGCGTGCGTAGCCGTCAGCCAATCCAATTCCTCCCTCTGCCGGACCAGTCAGAACGAACTGTATGGCAAGTGCTCACGCCGAGGATTCAGCTGGTAATAACAAACATCAGTAACAAGGATGACCAGCAAACCTCAAGGCGTAAAGCATAAAAATCCTTTATTCAGAGAACCGTTGTAAAACAGCATAAAAAAAGCTTATAATCCCAAGGTGGTAAGAAAGGTCCAGTTATTACTCAAGCCCAGCTGTGTAAGTGACTTATTGATACACTCCCTCGTCTTTTAACCAATAGCCTTGTCTTTAAAGTCTCTCGAGTGTCCTAATTCATTATATGCTGTCTACTGGTTGGTGAGCACGGCTATATGCCGACATAAGGTAACACAGTTTGTTTTTTCATACGATGGCTTTAATGTTTCACTTCTTGGTGTGTGATGGCTGGGGTTGATTTATCTTGTTAGCATGTTGGAGGTTACGCGCTGTTTGTAATTGTTGCTGCATTAATGACCGTCACTTGTTTATATTGATATGGTATCTGGGTAACATTGCATGCATTGTTGTTCACTAATGGCGGCTATTAGTTTGCTGTTTTAAGTATTCCTTAATAAAGCTGTTCGTTCTAATTTACTTGAAACGGATACATTTAGATTAAGAATTATTAGCATGTGTCTCTTTTACCAGTAGTTACAATGTCGGTTTTGGTCTTTTATCACGTAAGTTTTTTGTTACATAGTTACATCAGCTGCTATTTTGCATTAAACAGGCATTTTCTATAGCACCAAATACCTTTGATACTACAATTTTGCTGTTTTTTTAGCTTTTACTATAATCATTGACATTATTGCGGGCTTGTTTGGTCATTTTGTTGTTGTTCAGTCTCTGTTTTAACTGTTACTTTTTCTATATGAGCTGGGGTATGTCCTAGGTGATACATCTTTAACCTCTTCAAGGTTAACATGTTTTGGGGGTAGTGCCTTTATATCCATATACTTTGATTTATAGTTTTGTGCTACCAATTGATGTACAGACCTGCTTAATGCTAAGATGTGTTTTTCATTGTATCGATAGCCCTGTCCTATATACTCAATGGTGATAATTGCATTTTGAAGCCAGTGAGTTTGGCTTATGTGTGGTATGCCCCTCATTAAAGCTCCTTAGCATGTGTCCAATGGTCTGATCTGACGTTTCTTTACATGTGTTATCACTTTGGGCATTAATATTTTTTATTATTAATTCTTTCTTTGTTTTTCATTTTGTAGTGCTTTATGCCTGTGTGTCTGGCTCGGTGACCTTGTACTTGTAATCATGTTTATCCTTTTACATTATTTTTAAATAGCATAATATAATTGGTGTTGGGTGTATATATTTTCACGTTAGTTTAAAATTATGTGTTTGTATACAATGGATGTTCTTTCTTTCTTTTATTCTATAGATGTTATCTGTCTTGAGGAAGGCTTCAGTGAAAGCCGAAACGTCGACTATGAAGAATTGTTGATACTAAGAATAAATAACTTTGTTTTGCAAATACTAAAAAACCTGAGAGTGCCCTTCATTCTATTAAAATTGTTCTATATGTTCTATCAAGGACTGCACCCAGGTGTTTGAGAATCACCCAAGGTTGGAGTGCTGGAAAACCTATTTCATATATATAATATTTTAAATATTAAACAGTAAAAAGTTTTCATACTCTGATATTGTAGAGGATTCAGTGTGTGAGATATAAATATATTAGCACAATGACATTTTGTATTTATCCCTAAGTGAAAGTTTAGGGAAAATTAAGATTTTTGCAATTTTAGAGTGATATTTGAGAGCCATTTTTTTTATTTAAATTCCAAAGTAAAAAGTACCCATACTTTGTCATTCCATAGGGGGAATTGTGGGAGATTGTTGCACTGGAAATTTATTTGCACAATGTAAAATGTTTTTAACTTAAGTTAAAGTGTTAGGAATTACTATTTTTGCAATTTGAGTGACATTTGGGTCCCAATATTAACATTTAACAACAAACAATCCCCATACTTTGTGATATTGTAGATGGGTCATTGTGTGTGATAGCTGCAGTAAAAATTTCTTGGCCCAATGGGAGTTTAATTTTTAACCCTTAGTGAAGTATTGGATAATGGCTATTTTGCAATTTGAGTGACATTTGGGGCCCAAGGTTTTTCAAATTCCACAGTAAAAAGTCAAAATACTTTGTGATATTGTAGAGGGGTCATTGTGTGAGATAGTTGCAGTGAAAATATATTCACACATGGGAGATTTTGTATTTACCAAAAAGTGGAAATCTTGGAAAATTACTATTTTTGCAATTTGGAGTAACATTTGGGTCCCAATATTTTTAACATTCCTCAACGAAAAGTCCCAATACTTTGTGATATTGTAGAGGGGTCATTGTGTGATGAGAGAGCTGCAGTGAAAATTTCTTGGCACAATGGGAGTTTTTATTTTAGACTTAGTGAAGTACTGTATAATGTGTTTTTTTGCAATTTGAGTGAAATTTGGGGCCCAAGATTTTACAAATGCCACAGTAAAAAGTCCCAATACTTTGTAAAATTGCAGAGGGGTCATTGTGTGAGATAGCTGCAGTGACAATGTAAACTCTAAAACATAAAAAGAAGGCGCCTCATGGGGTAGACAAACCACACAAAGTGTGTATGTGATGCAGGCAGTTTTCACATGCAGGAGAGCACTAGAATGTGCAATACAAGCAGGACAGATGCTCAGAGTTGCCCGTCAGACTCGCCTCCAGTGCTGGAACACAGCCCACGGCAGTGAAGTGCTTCAAATGGAGTTCCAAGCTTCCTAGGATCACACTCTGGGAGATAGAATGTAGGTCAGACCTATCCTCAAAAAACCTTCTCTCGATCCAACCTCCCCATCCAAATACTGCCCTATTTCCCTACTCCCTCTTGCCTCAAAGCTCATTGAAATGCTAGTATATGCATGTCTATCCCATTTCCTTACACTAAACTCAATCATTGATCCACTGCAATCTGGATTTCATCCCCATCACTTCAGAGACAGCAATTGTTATTTTTATCCTCCTTGATCTGTCTGCAATCTTTAATACTGTTGACCACCCTCTCTTGCTCTAAACCCTCCAATCCTTCAGCATTTGCAACACAGCTTTCTTGTGGTTCTCTTTCTATCTAACGGTACTTTTAGTGTAGCCTTCTCTGGAGCATCCTCTGCCCCGTTACCACTTTCTATTGGGGTACTTCAAGGCTCTGTCCTCAGTGCCCTTCTCTTTTCAATCTACACGTCATCATTAGGTTCCTTAATAAAGTCCCATTGGTTTTAATATCATTTGTATGCCGACGACACCCAAATCTAGCTCTCTGCACCAGACCAATCTCCTTTCTTGCTAACCCGGTGTCACTGTCTCTCATATCTCATCTTGGATGTCCTCTCACTACCTCAAGCTAAATTTCTCCAAAACTGAGCTATTTATTTTTCCCCCTTCTTCCAAAATCTCTATCCCCCATTTCTCTATAACTGTTGATAACTCCATCATTACCCCTACCCCGCATGCCTGATGTCTTGGGGTCACACTTGACTCAGACCTCTCTTTCACTCCTCAGATTCAGTCCTTGGTTTAAGCCTGCCACTTCCACCTTAAAAACATCTCTAAAATTAGACATTTCCTTACACAATTAAGATTTTAATTCAATCTCTCATCCTTTCCCGCCTCGACTATTGCAACTCCGTCCTCTCTGGTCTCCCTAGTCGCCGCCTAGCTCTTTTACAATCCATAATAAATGCCTCTTCCATGCTCATCTTCCTTACACATCGCTCTTCATCTGCTGCACCTTTCTGCCAATCCCTTCACTGTGAGGAATTAAGAGAATGCAGCAAAATCCTTTTTCATTTTGAGACCAGAAGGAAACAAGATCTTAAGATTATAAATTTAATGTTAACCTCTGTTAAAATGATTTATAAAATGTGACTTTTTCACTGATTCAATAGGGAAGAAAGAGAATGTCAAAATAGCCATTATGAACCATGTGATAATGTTTTAGGCACACTATGGTGTTTTAAATTTTCTTCATATTCCTGCAATGGTCATTCCGTCTGTTTTTAACTATTCTACCCGTACGACCTACATACTGGTCCCACATATCTGTCATGTTAATAATTAAATTACATATGTATTGTAACATGTCAGATGATGAGTAATCACATTTTCTTTACCTGTAGAATTTGATTTAAATTATTTACATCCTTGTTTGATATATTTACACCTTGCAATTCTTTAAATAGCATTTTTACTACTCTTCTGTTCACTACCACTTTGCTAGGGGCCAAATGATTTTAAAAGTGTAGGGGCACATCTAAAGATACATTTAGGTTTGTTATCAAAGCTGTTTACTAATATAGGGTTCCTAAGTAAAACACCCCAATGTCTATTTAAAATTCTTTTGATCCTATTATGGTTCACATTAAAACTGACTAATGTACATTGTCGTCGCTAGGTGTTCCCTGTGTTTTTGGCTTAAAATACTAATGTCTTATACAATTTAGGACGTTGGTATCCAGCTTCAACAATCTGCATAGGGCTAACCCCTTTTCCCGGAATCTATCCTTCAAAATTAGACTCTGTTCCTCAAAGATCTTCTAAATTACTGCAATTTCTACTTGTTCTTTTAAATTAGCCATAGGAGCAATTATTTTTCCAAGCTGAATAGTTATTACTTCTGTAGTCTAAATAGCTATTACAATCTACAGTTTTGAAATGATTCATTTTATCCTTGTCTCTTCCGAGAAAGAAAGTCACAGATCAAAAACTATTAACTTTTTTTGTATATTACTAGAAAATGTAAGTCCCTTGTTGTGTGATTAAACATTGGCAGGCTGAAATGAATCAGTGTATAACCAGACCTGAGCAATGGAGACGTTTTTAAAGGAACAAGATCTAGCAGCCACTTCCCTTAGCTGCAGAAAAAGTAAAAAAACGTTTTTGTTCATTAGTTTGATGATGATACAGTCTGTTGTGTGATTATTTTGTTTTTGTTCATTAAACTTAGATTGATGATGATACAGTCTGTGTTTGTGTGATAATTTTATTAGGTGTGGTTTAGCAAATGTTTTTGTTTATTAAACTTAGTTTGATGATACAATCTATTTTATTAGGTTAATAATGCTGTTTCGCATTTAAAGTCTTCATTTCAAAGCTTTAAAAATAATGTATTAGGTGTTACTTATATCAATTTTGAGAGGGGCCTGGAACCTAACTCCCTCACTTCCCATTGACTTACATTATAAACTGGGTTTCAATTTACAACCATTCCTTCTGGAACCTAACCCCGGTGTAAACCGAGGTCTACCTTTATAGTCATTCTCTATAATTTAATTATTTAGTTTCATAAGAAGATCAGATGAATCTAATATGAGTCAAGTGCGAGTACGTATTTTTGTAAAAAAAAAAAAAAAATCAACGTATGATGAAGCATTATCCGTTAGGCTTCTAATACCAAAAATAATAGATCTACCAGGGGGGCATTTAGTATCCTTGTGTATCTTGGGAAGATGGTAATAAAATGCACAATTGGGTTTAGTAGGAATTAAATAGTCTTTTTTTCAGATTAAGATACAATTCCATCCTTAAGACCAAAATGTACACAAATGTCTGTCAATATTTTGGAATAACTATCAGTAGGGTCTGAATCTAACTTTTTAAAATACATTTTATCAATAAAAAATGTGCTTCCAATAAATAAATCAGATAGTTTTACAGTACAATCCCTCCCCCTTTATCCGCCTGGCGAATCACCAGGTCTGAATTTCTTTAAGTTATTTAAAGCGATTTTTTTATTTCACAACTCTGAGTATTGTTATTCAAATGAGGAGTAAAGTTGGACTTGGAATTTAAAATTGGTGTCAATATAATCTTCCAACAAATACTCCTGGGATCACTATATATGATGTTTTAAAAGATAATAGGATTAAGAAAATTTGTACAAATAGGAAAAGCATTAGTCATCTTTAATTTCTTTCCTGCAAAATATTTCTGCAAAGAAAGCTTACGTATAAATATATTCACATCAACATATAACATTGTATGAATTGGATGGACTAAATGAAAGGCCCTTTTCTAGCACCCTAATTTCATCATTATACACTTGATGGGAAGATGGGTTAGCTATACCCTTTAAAAATTTGAGTGACATTTGGGGCCCAATATTTTTAAAATTCCACAGTAAAAAGTCTGCATTCTTTGTGATATTGTACAGGGGTCATTGTGTGAGATAGCTGCAGTTAAAATGTATTGGCACAATGGAAGTTTTTTGCTTTTAACCCTTGACACCTTACACATATGCCTGCCCTTATGATATTACAAAACCTGGTCTGATGTGTAGAATTTGTCTTTACCTCACTTACAACACACTTCACACTGCCAGGATTTCATTTTCTAAATCACACGGCCTAAAATAAAAATTTAAAAAAATAACCCAGGAAAGACTTCAAATATAATTTAATTTGAATGGGATAAAAAAAAATGAAGATTTGAAGCGTGTAATTAGTTTGATAGTTTTTTTTTTTTTTTTTTAAATATCCCTTGTCATTTCAGTCAGAAATAGAAGGGCACCAAGGTATCTGCACCCAATTGCAAGTAATCCACCAAGAGATGCAGATTCAGACACTCTTTCAAGGGTCTTTCTTGATTTTCCTAGAGAACAAATCAAAAGGTACTAAATTTAAAATTCTAAATGACAAATATATTTACATATCTACCCATCTCTATATATGATAGATAGTTATATAGCCGGAGCTAGATACCTAGATATAGATATATAGATATAGATATAGATTATATATATATATATATATATATATATATATATATATATATATATAGATATAGATATATATATATATATATATATATATATATATATCCCAACAGGTGAACAGAGTGGATCCGAGCAAGGTGTTCAACAACACTTGGATGAACATGCTGACCTTGACATGGAGCATCAAAAAGATGCGGCAGTACAAGAAATGGAAAGCTGCATGTAAGTTTTTGAAAAAAATAATTCAGTATATATGTCATATTACATTTGTAAAAAATTGTTACTTGAAGCATAAAATGAACAGTCATTCACACGTGTCCATAGATATATAGAGAGATAGATAATTACTGCTTGTCCCAAGCTCACATGGGTGAGCCAATCACACGAGGCATCTATGTGTAGCCACCAATTAGCAGCTACTAAGCCTATGATTTCCAACAAAGGTTATCAAGAGAATAAAGGATATCATGAGAATGAAGCAAATTAGATAAAAAGTAAATTGGAAAGTTGTTTAAAATTGCATGCTCTTTCTAAATCAAAAGGAAACAAATTGTGCTTCATGTCCCTTTAATATTATATAAAAATCTTGACTTTTTTTCCATTTATTAAAGAAACGTAAAATATAATACATCTGTTACATATAGTACTTTGTATCTGGGTTACATGATACAAGGTATTTGTGTCTTCTGAAAAAGAACACGTACAACAATACAGAAAATAAGGCTTGCAATCTTTAGCATTTAGTATCATCCAAGTGTGTGGGAGTTCTCATAGAAAATTCATGGCAAGGAAATAGTCTTGTCATTTAGTGTTAACATATGGATGTTTCTCAAGCATTAAAGTATGAGTAACTAGGGATTTCCATTCTGGGAATTTTAATTAAACTTCCAATTTCGGGGAATCAATCTCCTAGCGCAATTAAGAATGAGAAGTAGTAATCTGTATTTTAGTTTACATTTGATCTTGGGAAAGTTGTTTAATAAAATTATAGTTGGATCTAAAGGTAGTGGAATACCTATAGTATATTCAACAGCTGCTTTTATCGCTTGCCAGTACAAATCTTGACCTTATATTGTTCTTTCACAGACATTGCATTTGATTTCCATCAGTTGCATAGTAGTCTCGACCTTGAACAGAACCCCTAGACGGGGGTAATACCATACCAACTTTTAAAACCAAAGTTGCAACAAGGATGATCTTCATTGAATTTCATTCCTCTCTAATGACATAATAATGGCATAATAAGGACAGGTTCTGCAATGTCCGCAAGATTTTACTGGCATGGCATGAGCAACGATATTGACAACTGGGTATGTTTTTGACTTATGTACCAATTGTGAAAGCTCTACACGTTAACTAATTTCTCTTAAAGGTCCTGGAATGTGGTAACTGCCAGAAAGTCAGAAAACCATTGGCAGACTAACAGCCTTTACAGTGTATAAAGGTAAATTTGTACAGTAGTAAAATGTTGTAAAATAATATGACACTTATAAAACTTTTAAACAACTTTCCAATTTACTTTTATCATCAAATTTTTTTGGTTCTCTTGAAGGCCACTTTTTATCTGAATGCATTTTTACAGTTTTTCACAGCTAGGACACATTAATTCATGTGTGCCATAGATAACATTGTGTTCAAGCCCGTGGTGTTACCTAGGAGTCAGCACTGATTGGCTAAAATGCAAGTCTGTAAAAAGAACTGAAATAAGGGGGTAGTCTGCAGAGGCATAAATACAAGGTAATCACAGAGGTAAAAAGTATATTAATATAACAGTGTTTGTTATGAAAAACTAGGGAATGAGTAATAGAGATTATCTATTTTTTTCAACAATTCTGGAGTAGACTGTCCCTTTAAGTAATAACAGCTATTAATAAAATTTAAACAATGTAGAAATTAAATGCGTCTTACCTTAGGTGTCTGCTCTCTGGGAGCTTGTTGGCATTGATTTAACAGGACCTTTCCCAATAACAGAGGATGGTTTTCAGTATATACTAACTGCAACTGACTATTTTTCCAAGTGGGTAGAGGCTTTCCTACTTAAAACGAATAGTGCAGCTGAAGTCAGAGATCATATTTGTTCTATGATATATTGCCATGGTTGCTGTAAAAGAATCCTTTCGGAACCAGGGCAGAGAATGTGTGCATCAAGTAGGTGTAATATTAAACTTACCATTGTTTGATAAATTATGTATGATTTAGTCTCGTTGCTTTCTTTGTATTTTAATACTCATAGCAGTTAGTCTGAACGTAAATTGAGTATAAAAGTTTTTTTTTTTAGTTTTTCCTATTTCCACTCCTCCGGTATCATGTGCCAGCCATCAGCCAATCACAAATCAAAAATTCACAGTATACAACATGCTCACTAGGAGCTAGAGAATAATAATAATAAAAAAAAATAAGGATTGACTGTGCACATTTTGTAATGGAAGTCAATTAAATTTGGACTTCAGTGTCCCTTTCATTTTCTTATGGTTTCCAGCAATCTATGGTTAGAGCATGAAACTGTGTACTATTTGCGAGAGAGGTGTATGTTGGTTGTTTATTTTGCTTATTCCTATTACATTGTAGAACTATCACAAAATTGGAGAATGAAAATTAGAACGACTAGTGTGCTACATTGTTTCATTGTGGTCCAAACCCCAACAAAGCATCCCCCATTTCTTTTGATTTACCAAAGACAGGCAGGGATTATCTTTCTTTTTAAACAAAAATTCTGGTGTTGACTGTCCCTTTAACAGTTTCCCCCTGCGCTTTACACTTACAGCATTACCCTTGCGGGGTCAGGCAGTTAGCCTTACATATATAGACCCTTTTCTTGTAGGATCCAACAAAACTATGTATATAAGGAGCTGCAATGTAAATGTAGAACTTGTGGGTATATATATATATATTTATTTATTTTTATAAGATACGTAACTTTTCTGCCAGTGATGTCTAAATAAACTAATTTCTGTCTGCAAAATAATGCATACCATATCATCGCATTCATATTAGAGGTTGGAAGAATTACCTCAAATCAAAATGTAGTAACATCATAATATGGCGGTGCTAATGTCAGTGTGTTTAGTAACATCATAATATGGCGGTGCTAATGTCAGTGTGTTTAGTAACATCATAATATGGCGGTGCTAATGTCAGTGTGTTTAGTAACATCATAATATGGCGGTGCTAATGTCAGTGTGTTTAGTAACATCATAATATGGCGGTGCTAATGTCAGTGTGTTTAGTAACATCATAATATGGCGGTGCTAATGTCAGTGTGTTTAGTAACATCATAATATGGCGGTGCTAATGTCGGTGTGTTTAGTAACATCATAATATGGCGGTGCTAATGTCGGTGTGTTTAGCAACATCATAATATGGCGGTGCTAATGTCAGTGTGTTTAGTAACATCATAATATGGCGGTGCTAATGTCGGTGTGTTTAGTAACATCATAATATGGCGGTGCTAATGTCGGTGTGTTTAGTAACATCATAATATGGCGGTGCTAATGTCAGTGTGTTTAGTAACATCATAATATGGCGGTGCTAATGTCGGTGTGTTTAGCAACATCATAATATGGCGGTGCTAATGTCGGTGTGTTTAGCAACATCATAATATGGCGGTGCTAATGTCGGTGTGTTTAGCAACATCATAATATGGCGGTGCTAATGTCAGTGTGTTTAGTAACATCATAATATGGCGGTGCTAATGTCAGTGTGTTTAGTAACATCATAATATTGCGGTGCTAATATCATTGTGTTTAGTAACATCATAATATGGCGGTGCTAATGTCAGTGTGTTTAGTAACATCATAATATGGCGGTGCTAATGTCAGTGTGTTTAGTAACATCATAATATGGCGGTGCTAATGTCAGTGTGTTTAGTAACATCATAATATGGCGGTGCTAATGTCAGTGTGTTTAGTAACATCATAATATGGCGGTGCTAATATCATTGTGTTTAGTAACATCATAATATGGCGGTGCTAATGTCGGTGTGTTTAGTAACATCATAATATGGCGGTGCTAATGTCGGTGTGTTTAGTAACATCATAATATGGCGGTGCTAATATCATTGTGTTTAGTAACATCATAATATGGCGGTGCTAATGTCAGTGTGTTTAGTAACATCATAATATGGCGGTGCTAATGTCGGTGTGTTTAGTAACATCATAATATGGCGGTGCTAATGTCGGTGTGTTTAGTAACATCATAATATGGCGGTGCTAATGTCGGTGTGTTTAGTAACATCATAATATGGCGGTGCTAATGTCGGTGTGTTTAGTAACATCATAATATGGCGGTGCTAATGTCAGTGTGTTTAGTAACATCATAATATGGCGGTGCTAATGTCGGTGTGTTTAGTAACATCATAATATGGCGGTGCTAATGTCGGTGTGTTTAGTAACATCATAATATGGCGGTGCTAATATCATTGTGTTTAGTAACATCATAATATGGCGGTGCTAATGTCAGTGTGTTTAGTAACATCATAATATGGCGGTGCTAATGTCGGTGTGTTTAGTAACATCATAATATGGCGGTGCTAATGTCGGTGTGTTTAGTAACATCATAATATGGCGGTGCTAATATCATTGTGTTTAGTAACATCATAATATGGCGGTGCTAATGTCAGTGTGTTTAGTAACATCATAATATGGCGGTGCTAATGTCAGTGTGTTTAGTAACATCATAATATGGCGGTGCTAATGTCGGTGTGTTTAGTAACATCATAATATGGCGTTGCTAATGTCAGTGTGTTTAGTAACATCATAATATGGCGGTGCTAATGTCGGTGTGTTTAGTAACATCATAATATGGCGGTGCTAATATCATTGTGTTTAGTAACATCATAATATGGCGGTGCTAATGTCAGTGTGTTTAGTAACATCATAATATGGCGGTGCTAATGTCGGTGTGTTTAGTAACATCATAATATGGCGGTGCTAATGTCGGTGTGTTTAGTAACATCATAATATGGCGGTGCTAATGTCAGTGTGTTTAGTAACATCATAATATGGCGGTGCTAATGTCGGTGTGTTTAGTAACATCATAATATGGCGGTGCTAATGTCGGTGTGTTTAGTAACATCATAATATGGCGGTGCTAATGTCGGTGTGTTTAGTAACATCATAATATGGCGGTGCTAATGTCGGTGTGTTTAGTAACATCATAATATGGCGGTGCTAATGTCAGTGTGTTTAGTAACATCATAATATGGCGGTGCTAATGTCGGTGTGTTTAGTAACATCATAATATGGCGGTGCTAATGTCGGTGTGTTTAGTAACATCATAATATGGCGGTGCTAATGTCGGTGTGTTTAGTAACATCATAATATGGCGGTGCTAATATCATTCTGTTTAGTAACATCATAATATGGCGGTGCTAATATCATTGTGTTTAGTAACATCATAATATGGCGGTGCTAATGTCAGTGTGTTTAGTAACATCATAATATTGCGGTGCTAATATCATTGTGTTTAGTAACATCATAATATGGCGGTGCTAATGTCAGTGTGTTTAGTAACATCATAATATGGCGGTGCTAATGTCAGTGTGTTTAGTAACATCATAATATGGCGGTGCTAATATCATTGTGTTTAGTAACATCATAATATGGCGGTGCTAATATCATTGTGTTTAGCAACATCATAATATGGCGGTGCTAATGTCGGTGTGTTTAGCAACATCATAATATGGCGGTGCTAATGTCGGTGTGTTTAGCAACATCATAATATGGCGGTGCTAATGTCAGTGTGTTTAGTAACATCATAATATGGCGGTGCTAATGTCAGTGTGTTTAGTAACATCATAATATGGCGGTGCTAATATCATTGTGTTTAGTAACATCATAATATGGCGGTGCTAATGTCAGTGTGTTTAGTAACATCATAATATGGCGGTGCTAATGTCAGTGTGTTTAGTAACATCATAATATGGCGGTGCTAATGTCAGTGTGTTTAGTAACATCATAATATGGCGGTGCTAATGTCAGTGTGTTTAGTAACATCATAATATGGCGGTGCTAATGTCAGTGTGTTTAGTAACATCATAATATGGCGGTGCTAATGTCAGTGTGTTTAGTAACATCATAATATTGCGGTGCTAATATCATTGTGTTTAGTAACATCATAATATGGCGGTGCTAATGTCAGTGTGTTTAGTAACATCATAATATGGCGGTGCTAATGTCAGTGTGTTTAGTAACATCATAATATGGCGGTGCTAATGTCGGTGTGTTTAGTAACATCATAATATGGCGGTGCTAATGTCGGTGTGTTTAGTAACATCATAATATGGCGGTGCTAATGTCGGTGTGTTTAGTAACATCATAATATGGCGGTGCTAATGTCGGTGTGTTTAGTAACATCATAATATGGCGGTGCTAATGTCAGTGTGTTTAGTAACATCATAATATGGCGGTGCTAATATCATTGTGTTTAGTAACATCATAATATGGCGGTGCTAATATCATTGTGTTTAGTAACATCATAAAATGGCGGTGCTAATGTCAGTGTGTTTAGTAACATCATAATATGGCGGTGCTAATGTCAGTGGGTTTAGTAACATCATAATATGGTGGTGCTAATATCATTGTGTTTAGTAACATCATAATATGGCGGTGCTAATATCATTGTGTTTAGTAACATCATAATATGGCGGTGCTAATGTCAGTGTGTTTAGTAACATCATAATATGGTGGTGCTAATATCATTGTGTTTAGTAACATCATAATATGGCGCTGCTAATATCATTGTGTTTAGTAACATCATAATATGGCGGTGCTAATGTCAGTGTGTTTAGTAACATCATAATATGGCGGTGCTAATGTCAGTGTGTTTAGTAACATCATAATATGGCGCTGCTAATGTCAGTGTGTTTAGTAACATCATAATATGGCGCTGCTAATGTCAGTGTGTTTAGACTTAGTAACATACATTATGACCTCTATGTGTTTAACCCCATAGAGGTATGAGCATGGAAGGGGGGAGTAAAAGTGTGAAGGGGGAGTATGAAGGGGAAGGGGGGAGTGTAGAAGGTGCAGGGGAGAGAGCATGGAAGGGGGGAGCATACAGTCTGAACATCAATTTCTTTACATTAAGCACAAACAAATGTAATTTTTAAAACTAAAGCTAGTATGTATTTATATTTTCGGTTTAGGACTAAAATATTTTTCATTATGGATAAGTGGCTAGATGTAGACAGAGGAGGTAAAAATACTGGTGACAATTCGACAGAGTCTTCGCTACCAGGTTGTAGCACATCTAAATTGACCAGAAAACGAAAATATGATGAATAATTTTTGCAATATGGATTTACTTATAAAGATCATGATGGTGTGGAAAAACCTCTTTGCCTAATTTGTAAGGAAGTTTTGGCTGCAGAGAGCATGAAACCAGCCAAACTAAAAAGACATCTTAATACCAAGCATACAGCGTACTGCAATAAACCAAAGGAATATTTCGAACGACTTAATTGCAAAAACTAAAAAGCCCTACACAATAGGAGAAGATCTCGTGTTACCTGCTGCTATTAAAATGTCAGAAATAGTTCATGGCAAAAAGTATGTGGATGAAATTCGTAAAATTCCTTTATCGAATGATACTGTTTCAAAAAGAATTTCTGATATTAGTAATGACCAATTCCTGCAGCTTATTACCAGGCTTAAGACAGCCTGAAGTTTGCAATTCAGTTAGATGAAACAACTGATATTTCTAACATGGCACTTTTGTTACTTTATGTAAGATATGTTTATGAAGGAAGCATACATGAGGAATTATTGTTTTGTCACCCTTTGGAAGGGCACACAAGAGGGGAAGATATATATCTTAAAGTCAAATTTTTCAAAAAAGAAGGTTTACAGTGGGAAAACTGTGTTGGAAACAATCAGTAACACTAAGGGTGTGTTACTACTAGGGGGCGCACAGGACCTTATATGATTATTATGTAAATAGGCTAAGAGAGAAGAGAACAAGATATTACATATAATAACTATAATAAAATATACTATACGGAATAATGTAAACAAAAGTGAAACAATTCTTATAAATATGGGACTATGAGAAACATAGGATACAACACAAATAATAACAAATACAGTAATAAGAAATTCCTGAAAGGTTCTTATCTGGAAATGCTGTCTTCTTCTGCAATGTTATATAGATGGTAAAAGTCCCAATTGGGGTGGGTATAGTCCCAAATGATGAATGTGATCAAATACCAGGATGGTCAATGATCAGGAACACAGATGATGACTGGAGTCAGCTGCTTTGTCAGGGAAATCAGGATCTAAGAGCAAGTTTTCTCTGTGAAAAAAATCACAAAAAGACAAAGGCGCCTCCTAGTGTAATACAGTTGGTGAAAGAGATTTGATAGGTAATCAAAAAGGTACTCACAAGTGGAGCAGCACCCAATTGTGCTAAATCAAACAGACTGGGATCTCACAGTGTCCCAGCTCACTGACACTGCAAGGAAACTGGTTTCTCCAATGTCTTGCCGGACTGACAGAGCTCAGACTCTCACAAAGAGGTTTACATAAAACCAAATTTTATTAATAAAATAAAAATCTCAGTGTCTCATGACACTAGATATTAAAAGAACAAGCAACGCGTTTCTCAGACTGCTGTCTGTTTCATCAGAAGCCTGATGAAACAGACAGCAGTCTGAGAAACGCGTTGCTTGTTCTTTTAATATCTAGTGTCATGAGACACTGAGATTTTTATTTTATTAATAAAATTTGGTTTTATGTAAACCTCTTTGTGAGAGTCTGAGCTCTGTCAGTCCGGCAAGACATTGGAGAAACCAGTTTCCTTGCAGTGTCAGTGAGCTGGGACACTGTGAGATCCCAGTCTGTTTGATTTAGCACAATTGGGTGCTGCTCCACTTGTGAGTACCTTTTTGATTACCTATCAAATCTCTTTCACCAACTGTATTACACTAGGAGGCGCCTTTGTCTTTTTGTGATTTTTTTCACAGAGAAAACTGTGTTGGAGTCTGTACAGACGGCGCTGGAGCAATGATGGGCAGAAATGTTGGATTTTTAGCAAAAGTTAAAGCTGGTGGCAATGAACATATCACTTTTACTCACTGCATGATCCATCGGAGGCACTCGTAGCAAAAAAAATATCACCGGAGTTAGATGTTGTGCTTTGCGATACTATCAAAATCATTAACTTCATTAAAAGCCATGCCCTTAACAGTCGTTTGTTTTCAAATCTTTGCAAAGACATGGGCTCTGATTACAAAAGCTTATTTACTACATGCAGAGGTAAGGTGGCTTTCAAGAGGGCAAAGTTTAAACAGATTATTGAAATTGAAAGATGAAGTTCTTATATTTTTGACTGAGCCGAAATCCGATTTTGTTAATTTTTTTCATAATGACTTATGGCTTTTAAAACTGTTATTTGTCGGATATTTTCGAAAAACTCAATGATTTAAACATGTCACTCCAAGGAAAAAATTGTAACATATTTGTGTTAACAGATAAAGTTGAAAGTTTTACTAAAAAAGTTAACATATGGGAGAATAGGGTGGAAAATGGATTTTTAGAAATGTTTACAGCTACAGATAATTTTATAATTGAAAATAACCTTCCCAAAGATTTAATTGTAAGAGTTATAATTGATCATCTTAAGTGCCTGGAGACACAGTTTCAGAAATACTACTCTTCAAATTTTGATTCACAAAAACAAAGTTGGGTTCAAAAACCATACTCAATGGAAATCGAAAACATCAGTCATCTGCCATTAAAAGTTCAAGAAGAATTTGTCGAGTTATCAAGTGACACAGGTTTCAAACTTGAGTTTCAGAAAAAATCGTTAAATGAATTTTGGCTTGAGATGAGGACAGAATTTCCAACGATTTCTGAAATGGCCCTAAACATACTTCTTTCTACTATGTATTTATGTGAATCAGCGTTCTCAGCATTGACTATTATAAAAACAAAATATCGATCAAGTCTGAAAAACGTTGAAGATGCTCTACGTCCTGCAGTATCAAAAATTCAGCCAATATTTAATTCTTTATGTAAAAATAAACAAGCACATCCATCTCATTAGTATGCAAATTTGCTTTCATTGTTAATTAATGTTGAAATTATATGTATAGCGAAGAATTGTTTTAAAATAAATTTCTTTATGATTTATTATCAGTAAACCTATTTTATATACCTGGGGTCACGTAAAAATTTCTTGCGTGAAATGGGGTCACAAGTGAAAAAGTTTAAGAAGGGCTGCTTTAGTACAACATGAGGAAGTGGGGAAGGAAAGGAGGACAGATGTAGCCTGATTTCTCTGGGTCTTATCTCATCTAGGCTATATCTGGCAGGTTTGTCACTTTGGCTTATTCTGAAAGAGCAATTCTAAAGTAGAATGTAAATTATATAAAGGCATACAGGAGTCAAGCTGACAGTCCTGTCCCCAGTCACAAAGGAGGTGTCAACAAGTCACTGAATTTGCCTCAAAAGAAGACTAACACCTTCCATACCTGAGAGGCTTTCAGTTATTCATTATTCACCAAGAAAACCCAAGGTACAAGCAAACTCACTAGTCATATTGCATACAATTTACATTTTAAATAATGTGCCCTTTTCAGCATTTTCACTTTCAATTTAACCTTTCTTTAGTACAAAAGATTTGTTGATGATCCATTTATATAGCACACATGGGAGTGTTTTTGTAAAAACATAGTTTTGCTTATTTTTTTAAATAATTGTGCTAATTTTCAGACTCCTAACCAAGCCCAAAAGTTTTAGATGTGTAACGATAACTATAGACTCCTGGTTGTGTAATGGGTCTTTTCATATGCAGGGGAGGATGGGAGTGTCTGCTCTTTTTGCTTTTCTAGCCCCTTTCATTGGGTGTCCCAGCCTAACCTTATCAACATTGCTAAAAAGGTTTCATACTGGATTTTTAGATCAGTTTCTGTGCATATTCTTCTTTATAGTAATGTATATTACATTCAGATATTTGAAAATTGGTGTATACAGTGTCTTTAAATGTTAAAGGGAGATGAACCCAAAATTGTTTCCTGTCATGGTTGACGGAACATGTTATTTTAAATACTTCAATTTACTTCTAGTATCTAATTTGCTTCCATCTCTGGGTTTAATGTGAAAAGCATATCTAGATAGGCTCAGGAGCATCAACACATTTACTGGGGACAAGCTGCTGATTGGTGACTGCACAAAAATGCCTCTTGTTTCACCAGACGTGGTCAGCTAGTTTCCAATAGTGTATAGGTGCTCTTTCAACAAAGAATTAGAGATTTAAATCAAATTTGATAAGTCAATTGTAAAGTTATGAAAAATCACTTGCCCTTTTGGAAAAGGAAAGTAAACATTTTGGCTTTAATGTCCTTTCTAAAGTTATCAGGAATTGAAAACTGTATTGGATTGCTATTAATCTTGACTTTTGAAGATTTGAAGATAAGCATAGAAGAGTAAGGTAGTGGTTACTGGGTTCTTGAGTTTCTAGTTTGACCCGTTGGTCGTTTGTTTTATTCACCCATGTGGGTTTGTCCCTTTCAAAACATTGGCTGTTGTGGCACTTTCCTTTCTTTATTCTTATTACTTTATGATCTAACCAGTTTTGTTACTAACCATACCGTCAGTGAGATTGCTCTTTACCTCTCTCTCGCTCCCTCCCCCGATAAGGTTTGTGTCAATAGTTAAAAAGTCTACAAATGGAGAAGGCAAAATAGAACACCAATCGTTCTACTACAGTAAATGTAATACAAAGTGATGTATCCGGTACAGATGAAGATACTGATCATACTAACACAGATATTTACTCCCTAAACATCCACTGTAAATACTAGTACTATGAACACACGTAGGAAGCGTAAAGATTTTTTAGATTTAGATCCAGACAGAACAGGAGAGGTGGGAGGAGCAAGCAAAAAACAGCAAAAAACAAAGACAAAAACAAGCCACAAAGCTTATGCTGGAAACCATACAAGAGAGCAGCAAGTCCATTCTCTACTCTGATTAACATTAACATGATTAACTACTCTCATTGATTCATTTTCAATCACAGAAAATGTTATCAGAACACCATACATCAAAAAAGGTTTATTCTTCTGTCCTACTACGCAACTAAAACAAATTCAAAGTTATTAAAGACTCATCTTTTTCTAAGGAAAATTCTTTAAAAAACAAAACAGTATAACACCAATGACAGTGCAAATAACTTCTGGTCAAATGATTAACTAAGGACTTTAAATTCTATGGAAGTACTGCTATCTGAGAATGAAGAGAGAGAAAATAGCAACTGGAGAGATATTCAAAAATCACTCTAAATACATCCCTAATATAAATAGGGCGTCTGGTGTGATAATTTACAACAAAGGAGTTTGCTCTGAAATTACCGAAATGAACAAACTCCATACATAATAATCTAACTGTAAAAGAAAAAAGCCCTTGCAGAAATAATGGAATGTGATAATTTGTAACTTAGATAAAGGGGGAAATATTGTAATATGGCCCATGGAATCATACATGAGGGAAGCCAAAAACAACTACATAATAAAGATTGCTATAAGCAATTAAACTTTAACCCCACCAAGATTATCTGAGAATTTATAAAAATATTATCTTAGAGGCACAAAGATCAAATCAGCAACGATAAAGAACTAAAATTTCTTAGTTGACTTTCCGAAAGTGGCTACCTTTTACATCATACCAAAAAACATAAAAACAGCAAAAATCATCTGCCCCATAGTGTCAGGAAATAATTTATCTGAAAAGGCAAGCCAATATATAGATCTGAGATTGAGAGAATTTGCAGTAACCCTCCCATCATATGTGAGATACGATGGAGGTGCTCAAACCACTGGAAAATGTTTCAGTCTCCCAAACAACTTGGCTATGCTCAGTAGACATGGAAGCTTTATATACAAGCATAAAATAAATAAATAAAATATTAACATCAAACTAACCATTAACATAGATCAACAAGAACTCTGTTTCCTTGATCTTAAAATCCTAAAAAATAATGGATTTATCGGTGCGGATATTTACAGAAAGGAAACATCGACGAATGGTATCCTCCACTCATCTAGCGCTCACACACCAAACACCATCAGAGCGTTACCAATTGGTGAATTCCTGAGAGTCAGAAGAAATTGCTCAGAGGATGAAAGATTTAAAGAAAGAGCCAAAGAACTAACCGTCAGACTCCAGGAAAGATGATACAGCAATAGGTCTATAAAAAATGCGAAATGGAGAGCGGAACAAACACACAGAAAAGATTTACTCAAAATCAAACAAAGAAAAAGATAACCAGACTCATCTTAACGTATAATCCTCAAATACAACATGTAATCAATGTTAATACAGAAACACATGAATACCCTACATACTGATCCCACTATCAAAGACATAATAGGGGAGAGAGTCCAAATAGGATTCAGGAGATCCAATTTGCAATCTCTGATTAGCCCCAGTCATTTACGAACAGAGACCAAAACGTTTAACAATCGTAGGTTCTTACAAGTGTAGAGACTGCAGCACATGTAACTATATGGAAAATAAATCAACAGTCATGGACAGATTTAATAAAATCACACAATAAAATCTTATATAAAACGTGCCAAACAGAGGGAGTAATATATGCCCTATCCTGTGAATGCAATTTGATTTATATAGGAATGACCACCAGAAAACTAAGAACACAACTGGGGGAACATCTTAGGAACATTAAAAATGCCGCTAAAGATACCAAAGATGGCAAAAAAATAAGCAGCGTAGCCCTACACTTTCTTAGAAAACATGATTTTAAAAGTAAGAATCTGAAATGTTTTTGTCTCTAACATATGAATCTGGGAGTAAGAGGAGACAATAGAGAGCAAGAATTACTAAAAGCTGAAACTAGGTGTACCTACTTATTAAATACTGTATATCCACACGGTATGAATGAAAACAATAACTATTTCTCATACTTATAAACAGACACCCCCACTATTATATAATTTGTACATTAGGAGGCTTTTATCAATAAGTTATGCATATATATGAACTTTACTTCACCACTTCACTTTGACAAGTATGTCTCAGAGTTGTTGTTTTTTCAAAAGGTTATTCACATATATGGATATCATCACATTATCCTAATCCGATAAGGTGTTTATCATATAACACAACAATCACAACATAAGAACACTGGAGCATCACACTCAAATTTCACACAAGATTACGATAACATCTGGTTCTGTCTGTACATATATGGATAACAAATGCAAGATAATTATATAGCTCTACACATAAGAATCTATAAAGTAGTGGCACAGTACCAGTGTTAACCAATTTTTTTAACATTTTATTCATCACTTTTGGACCCAATCACAGCACACTATTTAATTCAATTGACTGAGCACTGTCACACACATCAATGTAGTCCATTGGCATTATTATAAATATTCCACAAATTTTTGCATTTTTTTTTTTTTTTTTAAATAATTTTTATTGAAGTCATAAATCAATATTACACAAAAAGGTTCATCCACATACCAGGGTGATGAAGAAATTAAAATACATATTGGCAGAACAAAGATGTTACATACAACTGCATAAACATATATCCCTTTATCCATTAAAAGAGGTTGAGCAGGGTGAATTCTAGAGCTAACATAATAGTGAACGAGGCTATGTCTAAGATTGTAGTCATCTGCAAAATATTATTAAGATTCACCAGAGGGGACAAACAGAAAAGGGCAAGACCATTTAATTAGTTCCATTCTTGTGTGTTAAACTGGTTGGGATGTAGGTAAATAAGACTTCTTTTTTGTATTATATTACTAAGTGAATGAGAATGTTCCTCCTATTGCTAGCGAGGTCACTTTTGGACCTAAGTTCTCTAATAAAAGTAGAATGTGGGAGGAGAGCTTATGAGTTGGCCACTCTCGGACCAAGGTATAAGGAGGGGGAAAGGAATGCAGCGGGCAAGAGCCGCTCTTGATAGGAAATAAGGGGGAGGGGGGGGGACAGAGCTATCTTGAATGACCATGCTAGTTTCCATGGTGGTATGTTAGGATCAAAGGCTTAGTCCTGTATAGGGAACATAGTGTAGTAACACGGATGGATTAAATAGATTAGGAGAATACTAGTATAAATATTCGGGTCAGGTATATAATAGTAGGGGGGTCTATTTTCTTATAGGTGTAACAAATGGACTTAGGGGATTATACCCATTCTTAATATGGGTATGAGATGTGAATGTGATTGCCTACATGGTACATATTAGATGAGAATTTAGCTCAGATTCTGCGCTATGGTTATGCCTACTTCTGAAGGACCACGAGCAAACTGTGTCTCTAAGTATGTCTTCTATAGACAAGATTGGATGATTATAGACACGAACTTTAAAAGGTATACAATATTGAGGTCTCTATTGTGTCAGGTTCTACCAGGAAATAGGGTAGGGTTTAGTAGGTAGGGTTACTTTAAAGTGTACAATGTACCTTAAATGAGCAGATGGGGGCTAAGTTACCTCTGACTATTAGTTATGGAAGAGGGGATGTAGTACGTAATGAGGGAATTAACCTTAACATAGGGGGCGCTTTTGTGGAAGTGGTGACCTGACATGTCTACTGCAAGTCAGAGCTAGGTTGAGATCGGACATAAATGTCTTATTAATCTTGGAGCCATCTTATCTAGTTTCTCCCTTAGATCTGGGTTTGTATTATAACAATCATTAGTTGGAGGTGCTTAAGTATATAGATAAACAAGTCATTAACTTTGGGTAAACAGGTTGCTTAATAGTAAGTATTTGATTATGTCATGAGCAATATGTTTAAATAAAAGAAATTAGTATGACTATAGATAAATAAACACATAATGTAAAACAGAGCTTCTCAAGTAAAAGTAGTATGGTACGGCACCTATAAGTGAGTCTTCTGTAATTGTCTCTTGCTTGGATTCAAACAAATCTTACCCAGCAGATTTAACCCCTTGTGGTAGCTAAGTGCCCATGAATAAATCAGCATGCTATAAAACTAGGTGTAACTATTTAAGAACTGGGTTGTAAAACTGGAAACGAAGAGGGAAAATATAAAGTATAAAGTCTCAGGGAGAGTTACTACCCAATTCCCAGCCTGCAGCATAATGCCATCCGAATGGCTCCAGGATCCCTCACCCCTATTACCAGAGGCTGTCTCGGTCTTCTTGAGGCTGTGGCGGGACCAGGGATGTGTGCCGCAGTTAGGAGGCTTAAACAGTGTCGGGTCTGCAGCGGCTCCAAAGAGGACTCATCCAGCTCCCCTGTAGCTAACATAATAAACAGGGACTCAATGCAGGCATCTGTGACCGAGAGGCCAGGAATCACCGATGTCTCCGTAGGACGTGTGGGAGTGCTGCGGTCAGTGGATTCCGCTGTAAATAAGGTGAGCGCGTCCCGCTCCATATGAGTGCTGGCTCCTGAAGTAAAATCTGTCTGCGATTCCAAACCATTTTCGGGAACATAGCTAGGAGGGGAGGCGGTGATCATTTCACAGGCCCCGCTAACTGATGGGCCTGCTGTGGTTTCCTGCTCTGTAGGATGTTCCCCTCCGCTAGACGTAGGATCTTGAGCCTGCGTGTGGGGAAGCGTGTTCCATTCAGGCCAGGCAATCCCTTCTCGTTGAGTGGGTTGAAGAGCGGTCAGAATAGAATGCGTAAGGTTCATGGCAGGCTCGGACCCTCGTGGCTGAGAGGAGAAAGAAACGGGAGAAAAAAACGGGAGAAAGATTGCTTGAAAGATTGATTGTAATCAGGGTCTGCTTTATGCAGGGATCGCATTCTCCTCCTGAAGTATTTCTCCCCAGGGCCAGCTCCTCTCGCAGCTGAAGGAAGTGAGAGTCTAGTTTGGCTATAAGCTGCTTTAGTAAGCAGAAGGGTGTCGCCATTTTGAGGAAAGTCTCAGCTCTTGTGATTGTCTCTCAGTATAGTAGTAAAATCTCCTCTAGGTCACTGCTTCCCCTGTTGTTCCTCGGCTCCACGGCTCTTGATATCCCTTCTAGGGTAAACGTTATAAATTTGAAGTTTGTTTTTAGGGATAATAGCTAAGAAATAGTAAGTAGTGTCAGGAGCTTCATCGGAACACGTCCTGCTTTTTCAGTGGCTAGCTCCGCCCCCCAAATTTTTGCATTTTTAATTCTTATTAGCAATCATATAAATTATTTCATTCTCCCATTTACTGCAACAACTTATTTTATTTTCACATTCTCCTTAATGGAGCACCATTTTTAAGCAAACCTTTCATAATCACAACAAAGGAATAGTATGGATAACACTAAATAATCTAAAATACAAAGCCCAATGTAAAAATAATATATAGTTGTATAGATAAAAAATTTGAGTGTAAGTACATGATTCACAAGGGATAATACCATTCACAAGTAAATCCTCCTTTTGGATTTTGCTTTGCTAAAATATATCAGTAACATACTGATTAACAAAGTATCATCCCAATTGAAGACAAGATATTAGGTAAAAGGATGCCTAGGATAACGGACCAATTGGAAAAATCTTGACCTCATACTCACACCTCACGAGATTTTGCGGCTATAAATCCCGTTAAGGATGGCGCGCCTCATACTTTTGAAAAAGCCGTTTGGCGAAACATGTCAAGGGTGGAAGGGAGTTGTTTGGGGCTCCTAACAGTATTTTAATTTAGTTCTGTGGCTATTATTTACACCTTATTTCGCTAACCGCGTATATATATATATATATATATATATATATATAGTTTGAGCTATTAAGAACATGGTACTGGGATTGTTATAGTACCGCTGTATGTACGGCGTCTGCTATAAATATATAAACTACCTATGAGCAGAGTACTGGTGTTATCATAGTATCTCTGTATGTATCCATAATACGAGATCTTTGTAGCAGTAACATACTTTATACGTAGTGATCATATAAATCCTCAGGGTAATCCGGTATATAATATTGAATACATGTAAACTACATGTCTACTTTATGATACTGGCTCAAATTCCATCTAGTGAATAATCCATAATCGATGGCTATGTTTCTGCTACTACTAATACAGAACAGCAAGACATCCTAACCTCAGCACACATTTTATTAACCCACAGGGCAGACTTCACAAGGCTTAGATACTGGTTAAGAATACTATGCTAATTGTATCCTTCTTTCCGGATCTCTCACAATTGTTGTGCTTCTATATTAGTATCTTTATTACCAGTACTGTAGGATTGGCACAAATCTATCCTCCTCGTAGTTGCAATATTAATTTGGCAATATTGCCACTGATAGTTTAAACATTGGCTAAACCATAACTGGAACTCAGAGATCTGACATATATTCAGTTTAATGAATAAGCTTAACTTAAAGCGGTGTGGCTGACATTTACTTTATTCTAAGGAATTATAGTCACGGCACTTTGTTTTTAAGACCCAATTTTTAATGTTAATGAATGTTTTTGTTAAAAATTTAACTCTTAATACACAGCACCTCCAGGCCTAGTTTTCTTATGTATAAACATACTAATTTTTAATATAGGCATATTACAAAATTCCACAAGTGATGCCATTGTGTTTTCTCTCTATAATACATTTAAATTACTGTTTGTCTTTCAAAGAAGCTAAATCTGCTTTTTAGCTTCTTCGAAAGGTGTAACTCCCATACTCCTTTCGTCTTTGTGTAACCACAGAACCTCTGATGTAGATACATTGATCTTATATCTTGAGAAAGATATTCCTCCTGGAGTTACCCATAAACAGGTCGTCTGGATATAATGACAGAACTAATCTAATTTTTCCCATGGAAATACCTTCCAAATTTGTCCTAAGACTTATTGCTAATGGTTCTACAGATAAATTATATAGAAGTGAGGACAGAGGACATCCCTGTCTAGTACTTTTGTCTATGAATAGTTTTGAGGAGAGTGAGCCATTGATTAATAGAACAGATGAAGGGTTTCTATACAGTATATAAGTAATACATGCATTAAAATGACCTGTAATTCCAAAATGTATCCATTGATGTAAATAAGTGGTCCCATGTAAGTCTAAAGCTTTTTCAGCATCTATCATAATTAGGGTCGCATCATCTTTATCTTTTGTATTCATTTTATAACATTTTAACCAGAAATGTTCAATTAAGATCAATACTTTCCGAATATTTGTAGGGTTTCTGCCGTGCATAAAGTCAGATTGATCCTGGTGTATCAGTGGACCTAAAATCAGCTTCAGTCTATTGGCAAGTATTGATAATATTTTGCAGTCATTGTTTAATGTTTAAGAGGGCGATGGGTCATTATGACAAATAGTTCCGGAGTCTTTATCCTTTTTAAAGATTAAATTAATTGAAGATGTAAAAGTAGGGATTACATTATTTTGTATACAATGTTTATTAAACAAAGGTTTGCAAAGTCATTACAAATTTGTCTTTAATAATTTTATATAAATCAATGGGGAGTTGGTCTGGTCCCGGTGCTTTGTTTATCAATGCCATTTTAATGGACCTTAAGATTTCCTCTTGTATAATAGAAGCATTAAGCTCCTCTAATTTCTCCCTATATAACTTCAGAATCCGACCCCCCCCCAAAATGGTTTGTTTATTGTAGATATTTTGAAAATATCTATTAAAAATATTGTAGTAACATGCCATTTTATAGCCTCAATGTAGTAGTTCTTTTTCTGTGAATTGACTAATAAAGATAGTCATTTCATAGTTTTACCATTGAAGTTAAGGCAGCACTCTTTTTATTATATCTTTATTAAAACAAACTTTCTAAAAAATTTGGTATTTATCCCAGTCTTTTTTTCTGGTTTTTTTTATATATTTTCTGTAACTATTCCTTAGTGTGTTAGATAGTTGTGATTCTCTAAGTTTAATCACATTACACCTCTTAACAAGCCAGGCCTTAATCTCTGCCTGTAAAAATGCAGTTTCCCAGAAAGTTTCTACCTTTTCCCCATATGTCCTATTATAGAAAACAAATTCATTCCATTTCCCTCTCATCCAGTTTCGAAATTTGGTATAATTTAGTAAATATCTGGAGGGAAAAGAAATGATTATTTCCAGTCTCCCCCTGCTTTGTATTTTGAATTTTAAGTAAGATACCTGCGTGATCTGATAAACATATGTCAATCTTTTTATGTCTAAACTCAACTTTTCACTGATCATAAAAAAAGTCTATCTTGGAAAAGGTTTTATATATATATATATATATATATATATATATATATATATATATATATATATATATATATATATATATATATATATACATATACATACACACACACACACACACACATATATATACACCTGTATATTTAGTCAAAATATTTTAAAAACTATTTAAAACTATGATAAAAATAACTTATTGTAATTAACTTTGCTTTATAATAATGTTTATATCAATGTATGATGAATAATAGTCTTACTATATTTGAAAGTATGATCGAAGAATAAAGTTGTTTTAAAAAATGTCTTACCATTCTTAAAGGGACATGAAACCTTTTTTTGTGATTTAGAAAGAACATGCAATTTTAAACAACTTTCTAATTTACTTTGCTGATAAACATATCTAGTTAGGCTCAGTAGCTGCTGCACATTGCCTTGTGTGATTGGCTCACTCATGTGCATTGCTATTTCTTCAACAAAGGATATCTAAAGAATGAAGCAAATTAGATAATAGAAGCAAAATGTAATGTTGTTCAAAATTATATTCTCTATCGGAATCATGAAAAAAAAAAATGTTGGGTTTTATGTCCCTTTAAATTGTATTTGCTTTGTGACCCATTCCATCTGCTTCTAGCTGCCATGTAAAGTGTTTTTTTTAAGAATGTATGTGAAATAAACACATAACCTTTGGTAATTTTTTCATACATCTTTAAGAATAACATTACATTTTAAAGTGATTTTAAAACTAACTTATTCAACTATCATTCATTTAAATATAGTGAGACTGATTATTTTTTTTATCATACTGTATATTCATCTAAACAGAATTTTTGAGTATGTGTACATACATAGATACAATTCAATATAAACATAACATTTTATTAGGTTTGTAACTCATTCCACATGGTTCTATAAGAAAAATAATAGAATAATAATAATAGTAATAGAAAAAAAGTTTTTAAAAATCTCTCCAGCTGCCATGGAAACTTAGTTTGATAAGGTCTAATGAGAAATAAAAAACAAACAAAATGTATGCTTACCTGATAAATTTCTCTCTTGTGGTGTATCCAGTCCACGGGTTCATCCATTACTTGTGGGATATTCTCCTTCCCAACAGGAAGTTGCAAGAGGACACCCACAGTAGAGCTGTCTATATAGCTCCTCCCCTAACTGCCACCCCCAGTCATTCGAACGAAGACAAGCAAGAAAAAAGGAGAAACTATAGGGTGCAGGGGTGACTGTAGTTTAAAAATTAAAAAAAACCACCTGCCTTAAAGTGACAGGGCGGGCCATGGACTGGATACACCACAAGAGAAAGAAATTTATCAGGTAAGCATAAATTTTGTTTTCTCTTGTAAGGTGTATCCAGTCCACGGGTTCATCGATTACTTGTGGGATACCAATACCAAAGCTTTAGGACATGGATGAAGGGAGGGACAGGGCAGGTACTTAAACGGAAGGCACCACTGCCTGTAAGACCTTTCTCCCAAAAATAGCCTTCGAAGAAGCAAAAGTATCAAATTTGTAAAATTTGGAAAAAGTATGAAGCGAAGACCAAGTTGCCGCCTTACAAATCTGTTCAACAGAGGCCTCATTTTTAAAAGCTCATGTGGAAGCTACCGCTCTAGTAGAATGAGCTGTAATTCTTTCAGGAGGCTGCTGGCCAGCAGTCTCATAAGCCAAACAGATTATGCTTCTTAGCCAAAAAGAAAGAGAAGTTGCTGAAGCCTTTTGGCCTCTCCTCTTTCCAGAGTAGACAACAAACAATGCAGATGTTTGACGAAACTCCTTAGTAGCTTGCAAATAAAACTTTAAAGCACGAACCACGTCAAGATTGTGTAACAGACGTTCCTTCCTTGAAGAAGGATTAGGACAGTGACGGAACAACAATTTCCTGATTGATATTCCAATTAGATACTACCTTAGAAAGAAACCCAGGTTTGGTACACAAAACTACCTTATCTGCATGGAAGATCAGATAAGGGGATTCACACTGCAAGGCAGATAACTCTGAAACTCTTCGAGCCGAAGAGATAGCTACTAAAAACAGAACTTTCCAAGATAACAGCTTGATATCTATGGAATGCAAGGGTTCAAACAGAACCCCTTGAAGAACCTTAAGAACTAAATTTAAACTCCATGGCGGAGCAACAGGTTTAAACACAGGCCTGATTCTAACCAAAGCCTGACAAAACGCCTGAACGTCTGGAACATCAGCCAGGCGCTTGTGTAAAAGGACAGAGCAGAAATCTGGCCCTTTAAGGAACTAGCCGATAATCCATTTTCCAATCCATCTTGGAGAAAAGATAGTATCCTAGGAATCCTGACCTTACTCCACGAGTAACCCTTGGATTCAAACCAATGAAGATATTTACACCATATCTTATGATAGATTTTCCTGGTGACAGGCTTTCGAGCCTGAATCAAGGTATCAATGACCGACTCGGAGAAACCACGCTTTGATAAAATCAAGAGTTCAATCTCCAAGCAGTCAGACGCAGAGAAACTAGATTTGGATGTTTGAATGGACCTTGGAGTAGAAGGTCCTGCCTCAGCGGCAGAGTCCATGGTGGGAAGGATGACATGTCCACCAGATCTGCATACCAAGTCCTGCGTGGCCACGCAGGTGCTATCAAAAACACTGAAGCCCTCTCCTGCTTGATCTTGGCAATCAGACGAGGGAGGAGAGGAAATGGTGGAAACACATAAGCCAGGCTGAAGGACCAGGGCACTGCTAGAGCATCTATCAGCGTTGCCTGGGGATCCCTTGACCTGGACCCGTAACGAGGAAGCTTGGCGTTCTGACGAGACGCCATCAGATCCAGTTCTGGTTTGCCCCATAGATGAATCAGCTGGGCAAATACCTCCGGATGGAGCTCCCACTCCCCCGGATGAAAAGTCTGCCGACTTAGAAAATCCGCCTCCCAGTTCTCTACTCCTGGGATATGGATAGCTGAGAGATGGCAAGAGTGAAACTCTGCCCATAGAATTATCTTGGAAACCTCCATCATGGCCAGGGGACTCCTTGTTCCCCCCTGATGGTAGATATAGGCTACAGTCGTGATATTTTCTGACTGAAATCTGATGAACTTGGCCGCAGCTAGTTAAGGCCAAGCCTGAAGAGCATTGAATATCGGAAGGAGGGCTTTCTCCTGAGTCCACGAACCCTGAGCCTTCAGGGAGTTCCAGACTGCGCCCCAGCCCAGAAGGCTGGCATCTGTCGTCACTATAGTCCACTCTGACCTGCGGAAACTCATTCCCCTGGACAGATGGGCTGGAGATAACAACCGGAGAAGAGAATCCCTGGTCTCTTGATCCAGATCTAACACAGGAGACAAATCTGTGTAGTCCCCATTCCACTGGTTGAGCATGCAAAGTTGCAGTGGTCTGAGATGTAGGCGGGTAAACGGAACTATGTCCATTGCCGCTACCATTAGGCCGATCATTTCCATACACTGAGCCACTGATGGCCGAGAAGTGGAATGAAGAGCATGGCAAGAGGTTATTATATTCTTAAAGAAGAATACTCTATTAGTTAATTGTGCTGCTGTGCTCTTAAAAGGAAATTACACAAAAATATAAGATTTTATGGATATTTTGCATATTCCATTTCTCAGTGAAAAAACTTTTTACACCTACCAACAGAAATACTTTTCGGTACCATAGATTAAAGGTAAAAAATTTGAGAGAGACAAGTTAATTCAAAGCTTAAAAAGGTAAGCCCTGGCTTCTCTGCAAAGTACTACACATATACCATCATGGAAGACACAACCAACAAAATAATTGATTTTGATATCATCCAAGTACCGGAAGATAGATCTTCAGTCGCCATGGAAGCAAAAGCTTTTAGACGTTGCATAAACAATCTGCTTAGTGACAGACTGAAGATAATGGCCGTCGCTACTGACCGTCACGTGTCTAAGTAAAATTATGCGTGAGGAGTACAAGCACATTACCCATCTATTTGATCTGTGGCACTACAATAAAAGGTTTTAAAAAAAAAATCTTATCATTCTACCAAAGTCAAGGGAAAATAAATCACTAATACACTGGGTACCACTCATATCCAATCATCCGTGGTACAGTGCAGTTTACTGCACAGGTAATCAGATAGTCTTCAATGAACTTTGGAAATCTGTGTTGAAACGTGGTTAAAGAACAACATTCTTGGGATCATGGAGAGATTCTAAATAAGTGTCTCCATAAAGATCTTTCAGACGAGGAAATAGCAGAATGTCCATGGTTGATCAAAAAAATCTGGTGCATATGCAGAGCTACCTGTATGTATGTTAATCCAAAAATGGAAAAAAAGATCTGGTCTACCTCAAAGATTATTGCCATACTGGAAGAATTGAGGTTTTTCATAGTATGGTCCTAAAATTTTGACCATGGCATGATAACGAAGACACAGATGGCTGTACAGTCCCATAATGCAAATATCCATCAACCACAAGCAAAAGTAAAAAAAAGACTACGAAAGCGAGTGTGATGCTTGGAGAAGACAGATACAAGCCGTATTACTCGAAAATAAAGATGAAATGGAATGTCAATATTAAATGTCTGGACAATAGAATTATTGTATTTAGTATGTTTTCATGTAGGGATTGGTTGTCTGAGTTTTAAGGAATATGATCTCTTCTGGCCCAATAGAAATATCAACCCTGTATGTTTTATTAAGCCAGAAAATAACCTTATTCCAGAATTGATAGATCTTTGGACAAAGTCCTAACATATGCAGAGTATCTGCTTTTGGGTGTGAACAACGTGGACACAGGAATGTTTGCGATAGAAACATTCTTTTTAATCTGGAAGGGGTGAGATAATTATTCATCAACTTCATGTGTGATTCTCTCCAGTTTATTGAGATCCTACATTTACCTAATGCGGTAAAACTTGTCTTTACTTTTTCATGATTCATATCTGGAAAAGGTATCCAAGTATTGCATATTTTATCTAGAAAGATTTGACTGTTTAGCCAGCATTATATTGTAGATTAATTATATTGATGAGGTCCCCCCCACAGATTTTTGAATACATGTTCTAATATCAGACCATACACCATTTCTATCCAATACCCAATCCTTACTATTGATGAAATGTCGTATTTGTAGGTAAGCAAACAGACAATTTCTGGGAAGATCAAATTGCATTGCATTGCATGGGATTCTAATGATAATGTCTGACCGGTATCTAATAAGATTTGATACATACAGTATATTTCAAACCCTTCTCCTCCCAGATCTTAAATACTTTCTGACTGCTTCCAGGGGTAAATTCTGTATTACCTATTATTGGAAGATATTCGGAAAGAGAGTAGTTTGCTCCAATCAGAACACAAAATTTGCGCCATGCTATCACTACATTATTGATAGTGATTAAGCTACGTATATTGCCCGGAACTTATGTAAAATAGCTTTTAAAGAAAAAGGATAAATAGAACTTTCAACGTCGGTTGAAGAAAACAAATTTGGTTCTGCTAACCAATAAAGTGCAATTTTGACCAAAGCGGCCAGATTATAGAAACTAATATTGGGTACTGCTATTCCAGCTATATTTCGTTTTTGGGTTAATTTGTTAATGGAAATACGTGCTTTCCTACCATGCCAAATAAATAAAATAAATGCTATGTTTATTAAATTTATGTCAGATTTTTTTAAAAGTAAAGGAAGATTCTGTAGTGGGTATAGTAATTGTGGAAAGATAATTGTTTTTATAAGGCTAACTCTTGCTGATATTGACAGCGGAAAAGCTGTCCATATTACTAGGTTTGTCTCGATCTTTTGAAAAAGTATTTGGTAATTTAGATTATACCAATTCTGCTGATTTTTATGCAGATGCAAACCTAAGTATGTAAGTGAGTCTACGACTTTAAATGGAAGTTCCTGTATACTGTATCTAGTCTTTTGTACCCACATAAGTTCACTTTTAGCATAGTTTATTTTATATCCTGAGAAAGTGCTGAAAAGATTTAAGCATGTTAGAATTAAAAGTTATTACTTGGGCAGTATTGTAGAGAAAGATTAGGATGTCGTCTGCATAAAATAACTATGCATACTTGTCTTAGCCAAATGGCCAGAGGTTCAAGAGCGATATTAAAAAGTAGAGGGGAGAGTGGACAGCCCTGTCTAGTACCTTTTTTTTTTAATGATATTGCCTTGGTTAAAGAGCCGTTAATAATTAGAGAGGATATCTGTTTCCTATATAGATTGTGAATAAAATGAACAAAATGATTTTTGAATCCAAATTTTTCGAGTGCTTTAAACAGGTACTCCAATTCAATCGAATCAAAGGCCTTCTCGGCATCAAGTGTTAGTAGAGCTGTATCATATTTTGATTGTTTCCCTTTAATATTTTCTATGTTCCACATACAATCTAAAAAGGTTGCAAATATTTTTAGACGATTTTCTTGATGTCATGAAGCCCGTTTGATCCGGGTGAATGATTCTATCAAGACAACCCATTAGTCTAACGGCCACGATTGATGTTAAAATGTTATAATCTGCATTCAAGACCGATATTGGTCTATATGAAGCTAAATCTTCTGTGTTTTTACCTTTTTTTGGTATTAGGGTGATATTTGCTGCAGAGTAGTAGACTGATATTGGATTATCATGTACAAAATAATTATTAAAAGGTTTTTCTAGAACAGGACTAATTTCCTCTACCAATATTTTCAGATATTCTGCGGGCAGACAGTCTGGGCCTGCTGCCTTGTTCAGCTTAGCCTCCTTAATTGCCTTCATTATCTCCTGTATTGTAATGGGAGCATTAAGCGCTGCAAGTTGTTCGTCTGTAATTTTAGGTATTGTAACTTGTGACCAGAAGTTTTCTTGATTCAAATTGTCGCTCTTAGTATTTGTGTATAACTGTTGATAATAGTTCACTAACATCTATAGAGTCTGTGTACCGCTGGTCACCGTTTCTGATGGCTAGGATATAGTTTTTCTTCCTTCTATTCTTAACTAGCTTGGCCAAATACTTGGCCGAGCAACCATGAAATCCTTTAAACTTTATGTTAACCTGTTGCTCTTCTTCTTGGGATTTTTGTTTTAATGCAATATCCCTTTGTCTTGCTTTGTTGTAAATTCCCCAGTTTATATCTTATGGATTATTATAAAACTTCCTATAAGCATTTTTTACTTGATTAGTTGTATTTCCCTGGCTAGTGCTTTCTTTTTTCTACTATGTACATATGACTTAATTTCTCCCCTTAGCACTGCTTTTGATGCTTCCCAGAAAGTTTCTATTTTATTAAAGTATGCGGTATTATGAGTACAGTAATCTCTCCATTTCTGTTTCAGCCAGTAAGAGAATCTAGTATTATAACAAAGATAGCGTGGGAAAGGGATAGTTTGAGTCTGTTTTAGGTCTAGTCCCCGTCTGAAAAGACAGTGAAATGATCGAATGATCTGAAACTACGATGTCATTTATCTGCGGTTCAATCCTCATTATAGAGAGGGATTCAGTCACCAATAAAAAGTCGATTCTCGAGAAAGATTTATGTGATTTAGATTCACATGTAAAAGTATGTAAGTTTGGATTTTTAATACACCATATCAATTAGCTTGAGCTTGTGACAATTTTTTTAAAAAATATTTGGCATGTTTATTATGCTTTCATATTTTTTTTTAGAGAATCTTTCTACTTCTGGGAGTAAGGACATATTAAAATCACCCCTACAATTAAATTAGCTGATGCAAATGGGGATAGATTAACTATAATTTTTTCGCAGAATTCCTCAGAGAATTTATTTGGGGCATAGATATTACAAAGTACAAACTTAAGTGTATTAACCTGAATCTGCAGGTCTTTTAAGTGAGGAAAAGATCAGCTTTTTAGATACTACTGTTTATCTTAAAGATGGAAGGCTCTGTACAGATCTGTACGTGAAGCCCACGAATAAAAATAGTATATTACATTATAAAAGCTTCCATCCAAGAAACAGTATGATCCCTCCCTAGAAGTCAGTATATGAGGGTAGATAGGATAGTATACGAAAAAGAGAATTTAGAATGAGAAATAAGAATGAGAGATAAGAAGTAAATTCCTATTGAGAGGTTATCCAGCTGATCTATTGATTAATGAACTTATACAGGTGTTGAAACAATCTAAAATGGGGAAGGACTTTCTGAGAAGAGGGAAAATGGAGAAGGTTAACAATGGTTATAGATCATAATGAATACTGTAAAGATATAATAGGTATTGTAAATAAAAACATTGGTCTATCCTAAGGTTGTATCATCCAGAAATAGAGGAGTTCACAACCCCTCCTAGACCAGCCTGCCTTTAGGAGAAGGAGAAATTTAAAGGGATGGAGTTGGTGCATACCGACTTAGGTAGTATAAAAGGAAAACAGAGCTACCTGACATGTAAGAATAATGGGAACTTTCCCTGCCTCAACTGTGGCAATTGTAACTCCATAATTAAAAGGTCCAAATTTTACACATCCATTAACAGGCATGACATTTGAGATTGGGGGCTTTCACACCTGCAACAGTACTTACGCAATATACCTTATTAAATGCCCATGAGGGGTTATCTATATTGGGGAGACCACCCGTAAGATCAGGGACAGAATTAATGAACATAAAAGTAATATAAGGTGTAGAAATAAGGAAGCCCCTGCTTCTTCTCACTTTTTGAAATATAGGCATAACAGCCAATTGAGATTTCAGGTTATAGATAGTGTACCATATCTACATGGGGGGGGGGGCGCAATAGGGAAATCCTTCTAAAAAGAAAAAAGGCCTTTTGGATTCACACCTTAAATAGTATGCAACTTTTGGGGATGAATAAAGAACTAGACCTTTCTGTATTCTTGTGATGCTGAAATGTATCTCTGCTTTTGTCCAATGTATGCATAGGATCCGTTTTTAAAACTTAGTTTGTGAGTATTAGTTTTAGGGTTTGTATAATAATGAAGTACAATGAATTATTTGTTAATCATGCTGTTTATATATATATCTCATTTGTAATATCTCACCTATACACTAGAGGGAGAAAGGAAATTAAACACATGATTGCTTGTTACCTTCATTGCAGGTGTATACATTTTAGCATTTCCTGTTACTGAATAGGCATGATTAAGGATTAAATATACAAAACGTTGCTATCTTTGTCTACTGGTGACCATGTGTTGAAATAAACGTAATTTTAACCTAAGAAGTTCTGCTTTGTACCATATTATATATGTGAGGACTTTGCAGAATCCTGGGAACAGTGTGCACTCACACAGGAAGGTGCTGGACTCATACTTTGTATCATAATTGGATGTTCAAATCCCACCAGCAAGATCTGACACTGAACCAGAATTAGATTAATCAAACATCTGTGTTCCAATTGATGATAGACATTCCCTATGTTCCGGAATCAAAATCCTCGTCATCAGAGGAAGATAATTTTCTTAAAGAAGAATACTCCAAAAAAATTAGTTGATGAAAGAAAATTTATAGTGTTCGAGTCGTGTCTTGATAAACTAGTCATTTTTGAGATGCACCTATCTTACCACATGTTCCTCTCCGTTGGAAAAGGTGTTAAAATCAGTTACTTGTGCTGCTGTGCTCTTAACAGGAAATTACACAAAAATATCATATTTTATGGATATTTTAGATATTCCATTTCTCAGTGAAAACTTTACACCTACCAACAGAAATACTTTTTCGGTACCATAGATCAAAAAAGGTAAAGAATTTGAGAGAGACAAGTTAATTCAAAGCTTAAAAAGGTAAACTCCTCACAGTGATGGGTGACGGACAGTGCGATAGCCCTGGCTTCTCTGCAAAGTACTGCACATATACCAACATGGAAGACACAACCAACAAAATAATTGATTTTTAGATCATTCAACTGCCGGAAAATAGTTCTTCAGTCGCCATGGAAGCAAAAGCTTTTAGACGTTGCATAAACAATCTGCTTAGTGACAGACTGAAGATAATGGCCGTCGCTACTGACCGTCACGTGTCTAAGTAAAATTATGCATGAGTACAAGCACATTACCCATATATTTGATCTGTGGCACTACAATAAAAGGTTTTTTAAAAAAATCTAATCATTCTACCAATGAACTTTGGAAATCTGTGTTGAAACATGTGGTTAAAGAACATTCTTGGGATCATGGAGAGATTCTAAATAAGTGTCTCCATAAAGATCTTTCAGACGAGGAAATAGCAGAACGTCCGTGGTTGATCAAAAAAATCCGGTGCATATGCAGAGCTACCTGTATGTATGTTAATCCAAGACCCAAAAATGGAAAAAGATCTGGTCTACCTCAAAGATTATTGCCATACTGGAAGAATTGAGGTTTTTCATAGTTTGGTCCTAAAATTTTGACCAAAGAGGGTCCATTTCAAAATGGATGGCATGATAACGAAGACACAGATGGCTGTACAGTCCCATAATGCGAATATCCATCAACCACAAGCAAAAGTAAAAAAGACTACGAAAGCGAGTGGGATGCTTGGAGAAGACAGATTCAAGCCGTATTACTCGAAAATAAAGATGAAATGGAATGTCAAAATTGAGGACACAACCAATGAATAGGTGTATCCAGTGATGGTTGATATCTTGCAAATAGTAAATGGAGAATTGAAGTACGACTGAATCCAAACTTGACAGATTACCTCCGAACATTTTAGCAATCCCACGTCCAAGTACCACTGAATTAGTAGCCTCACACAGAATTAGATTTGCTCAAAAGGAACTTTTCAAAGTAAATTGTTTACGTATGAGAAATGTTTATATTAGCATTTGAGAAAAAGTTTACATTTATTATTAGTTGTAGTAATTAAGTTTTAAGTAAAAAAAAAATATTTTTTTGGTAGTATTACTTCATTTGAAATTTATTTTATAGATATATTTTATATATTTCTATTTTTTTTTTTAATAATTCTATTTACTTATTTTTAATAATAGTTTTTTTTACTTTGTATTTATTGATTTATAAATTTTATTTTAGCATCAAATTTTAATATATCGATATCTGTCACTCATTTTATGTTATTTTTTTTTTTTACTGTATTTAAAAAATAAAATCATATTCTCTCGCTCTCTCTCTCTCTGTGTGTGTGTGTGTGTATATATGTGTGTGTGTATATATATATATATTAGAGCAAATGTGTATTATTGGTGAGAGAGGTATAAGTTGGTTGTTTAGTTTGCTTATTCCTATTACATTGTAGAGCTATCACAAAATTGGTGAATAAAAAACAGAACGACTGGGATGTCTACTTGGCTGCTACGTTGTTTCTGTTGCGATCCAAGGGCCAAACCACCACAAAGCATTCCCTGTTTCTTTTGATGTATGGAAGTGAGGCCGTTTTGCCCACTGAGGTTCCTGTTGGCATGCCGTTGAGTGTTTGTTTTTTGAAATCTTAAAAATGAGCTAAAGTAATTTACAGATCTCGCCTGGTTTTACCTAGTTGTTATATCCAACATAAATTGAACAGTGTTTAAAGTGATTTGTTAAAAACCTGCTACATTTCTATTATTCAGTTATTTTCCATTTTAGCTTTTAGCTATTATTCTGCCTGAGAAGAGTACTTACACTTTATTCTGTGGAAACAAAAACAATGATGGAGAACGCAAAACAAACAATGGAAAACATTGTCAACTCTCAGGAGAAACAGAAGAAGAGAGTCCTAAAGAAGTGCAAAAATTTAACCTACAGCGTTGGAAAAAAAGTGCTTCTGTATAACACCAGGAAGAGGGGAAGGAAAGGAGGATGGATGGAGCATTATTTCTCTGGGCCTTATCTCATTAAGGCTATATCTGGCAGGCTTGTCACATTGGCTAATTCTGAAGGAGCAATTCTTAAATAGAATGTAAATTGGTCCAGTCCCCAGTCACGAGGGTAATGTCTACCAGTCACTGAATTCGCCTCAAAATAGGACTATAACATCTTCCATGCCTGAGAGACCTTCAGTTATTGATTCAACAAGAAAACACAATGATGTCACTATAAAAAGGTACAAGCAAACTCTCTAGCCAACAGGCTTGCATACATTTACATTTTAAATAAGGTGCCTTGTTCTGCATTTCCACTTTCAATGTGTCCTTTCTTTAGTATATTCATGGGACATTGTGTAATAGATTTGTTTTTGCATAATATTTTTGTAGATCCATTTATATAGCACATCTGGGAGAGAGTTTGTAACAATGTATAGTTTTGCTTATTTTTTTTTTAAATAACATTGTGCTGATTTTAACACTCCTAAACAAGCCCCAAAGTTTTAGATGTATAATGAGACTACAGACTCCTGGTTGTGTAATGGGTCTTTCCATATGCAGCGGAGGGTGGGATTGATTGTCTGCTCTTTTTGCTTTCCCAGTCCCTTTCATTGGGTGTCCCAGCCTAACCTTATCAACAGTACTAAACTGAGAGCTTCTAGTTTTTTTTTAAACTGGATTTCTAGATCAGTATTTAAAATACTAATGTTTTAACTTCATTAAATATTTAAAGTGACATAATTGGAAATGTACAAGTTCAAAATGAATGAGATTATGTAACAAAAAAAAAAAAGTGTCCCATATACGTATTTATCCTTGGGAAATTGGTTAAACACAGTTAAATTACTGCTTGTCCCAAGCTAACATGGGTGAGCCAAATCGCACGAGGCATCTATGTGCAGCCACGAATCTAGATATGCTTTCCAAAAAAGGATATCAAGAGAATGAATTGGAAAGTTGTTTAAAATTGCATGCTCTTTCTAAAATCAAAAGAAAAATATAGGTTTCATGTCCCTTTAATAGTATTTTCATACAAATCTTGACCTAATATTGTTCTTTCACAGATTTTGAATTTGACTTCCATCAGTTGCATAGCAGTCTCTGCCTTGAACAGAACCCTTAAACAGTGAGTAATAGCATGATAAATTGTTTTTTTTTTCAACAGCTGGGTGGTGCATTTATCAGTATTTATGTATAAATAGTATTTGTATTAATTACATATGTTTATTATTGAAGTTAATTAGGGTATATTTTTATTGTATATCAAATGTTATATTAGCTGAGCATATAGCTACTGTCAGCTGCAAATAATTGTAACAAATTTCCTTAACTCTATAATGCAATTTGTCAAAATATTTTCAACTGTTTCTATCTATAGGCATGGAGACAAAATGGGAAGAGGTCTTCAACTGTATATCTAATGGAACATACCCACCAGGGTTTAAGTAGTATCAAAAATACAACCTTATGAAGTTACCTCAAAATTCACACAAAAGGGTATCAGTAATACAATCAATTGTGGAGGTTTGGTAAGATAGCTTATGAATGTAGCAATTTAATGTTTTTCATTACAGAAGGATAGCTCTTCTTTGGAAGCAGAAGAGTTATTAAAACCAAAAGTGGCAAGAATAATAATCTTCAATGAATTTCATTCCTTTCCGATCTGCAATGTCCAACAGATTTTACTGGCATGGCATGAGCAACAATATTGACAACTTGGTATGTTTTTGACTTATGTGCTCTGAAATAATTGTGAAAGCTCTACACATTAATTTCTCTTCAAGGTCCTGGAATGTGATAAGTGCCAGAAGGTCGGAAAACCATTGACAGCTTAACAGCCTTTACAGTGTATTAAGTTAAATGTGTACCGTAGTATAATGTTATATTACTTAATGCCATATTATTTTACAACAGCTATTAATCAAAACAATTTAGAAATGAAATGTGTCATCACCTTAGGTATCTGTCTGGGAGCTTGTTGGCATTGATCCAGCAGGATCTTTCCCAAAAACAGAGGATGGTTTTCAGTATATACTAACTGCCACTATTTTTCGAAATGGGTAGAAGCTTTCCCACTTAAAACGAAAAGCGCCACTGAAGTCAAACATTTATATTTCCATGGTTGTCCTAAAAGAATCCTTTCTGACCACGGCAGCCTTTCTAATTGGTGACTAGATATACGCCCAACTATAATTTTCATACTCAATATGGAATGTGTATATGTTTTCCCTTTAATTTACTGTCTACCAATTTGTTCTAATTAACTAAAAAAATGAGCTTGGTGATCAAACTGAAATTTTATCTAGACAGTATCGGAGTTAGGGGAGTGGTATTTGATTTTTCTATTAGCTAGGAGATTACGAGAAAGGTATATACACCTATTCTTATATAACATTACTATTCTAGTTTTTATTCACATGATCCAGTTGCGCAAAATGTATATACACGTAAGGTTCATGATATAAACTGGGCTACACAACATCAAGGAAGATTTTTAGCCATAAGAATAATGGGTATTTACTATTATAATATATTGATACCTACTTATTTTTAATTATTCAATGAAATGTACTATGAACTATTCTATTAAAGGATTACTTTCCGTTATAATTTTTAAGCCAAACAACTAACATATTAAAGTTAATAAACATTAATTAAAACCTACTGACCTATATTTTCTCCAAAACGAAGTTTCATAACGTTCTAAAAGTTATATCTTTTATTTGCCGATGATGTCACGTTATCCTGCCCACTATTTTCAGCACTGCATGTTCAAAATACTTAAACCAATGAAATTGTGTTTAAAGCGTCATTTTGAAACCTAGGTATTGTAAACGGATTGGTACAGAGCAAAGGATACCCGCGGAGTGGGTTTGGAAAACAAATTTGCAGACAAGATTTCTGATATACGGTAGAGATATGTTAATGAAATGCTATTGATAAAAAGCGTATTTGGGGTAGTTAGTAACAGGCATATAAAATATTTACTTACAGTGGCCCTTTATTTATATTAGTACTTTTTAAGTATCTTATTAAATAAAGGGTATTTATGATTTTTAAATACATTGTGCTGTTTTTTTAATTAAATAATATTTTATTGAGGTTGTGTGTGTGTGGGCCTTGCAAGCCTATAAATTTAGCACATTTACTCTGTGAGCTTGCTCTTTCAGGCTTGCTGTATTGATTATCTGTTAAAGTAACATTGTCTGTTTAAGTATAATAGCTAACCAAGCTATTTTATAAATTATTTGCTTTGCAAGGGTTGCATTTTTAATTTAAAAAAAGGAAATAACTAAATAACTATTTCTAGCATTCCATTTTTTTTTTTTTTCTGTCTGTGTGGGTAATTAGGGGTGGGATTATTTTCACCTGTGTGGGCCTTGCAAGCCTATAAATTTGGCACATTTACTCTGTGAGCTTGCTCTTTCAGGCTTGCTGTATTGATTATCTGTTAAAGTAACATTGTCTGTTTAAGTATAATAGTTAGCTAACCAAGGTAGCTAGGCAAACAAGGTTTTGGGGTAACCAAGGGGAAATATATTTATTTTATACTTTTAAGTTAAACCTTTTATTAAGAATGTGTGAGAATCTCATTCAGTGTACAGCTTGCCACATGTTTGCGTCACTGGAGCAGCCGCTTCTGGGATTATATGTTTGTGGCAAGTGCGAGCATATTGTCTCTTTAGAAACTCGTATTGGGGATCTGGAGGAACGAATTGCAACACTACATGAAATTCAGACACTTGAAAGGGAAATGGATAGGACTGAGCTGGTTGTTAATGGTTCCAGCAGTGGGAATGGGGAGGATTCAGATGAGGAGACTCCAGGATGTAGCTGGGTCACAGTAAGAGGGCGAAGTAAGCGGAAGAGACAGGCCAGTTCTGAGCTGGTACACCCCAATAGATTTTGCCAGATTAAGTGAAGATGTTGGGGATATCAGTTCAGGGGTGGCAGTGTCAGAGAGGGCCGTGTTGCCTAGTATAGTGAACAGTCCTTTAGCTGTGGAAGAGGAGCATACTATGGTGGGCAGTCCTTCAGTCATGGAAGAGGGGCATACAAGTCAGGGCCAGAGGCAGATGTTGGTGGTAGGAGACTATTATAAGGAAGGTTGATAGGGTAATTTGTCATCCAGACCCTTTACATAGAACAGTTTGCTGTCTTCCAGGGGCTCGTGTTAGGCATATTGTGGAGCGTATTGATAGATTGTTAGAGGGATGTGGGTCTGATCCTGCAGTCATGGTGCATATTGGTACTAATGAAGGAATCAGTGGGAGATGGAGAGTCCTAAAAAATGACTTCAGGGAGTTAGGTAGCAAGCTTAAAGCAAGGACCTCCAAAGTAATATTTTCTGAGATATTACCAGTGCCGTGTGTTAACTCAGTAAGGCAGAAGGAGCTAAGGTCTGTTAATTCATGGCTAAAAACATGGTGTAAAAATGAGGGGTTTGACTTTTTAGAACACTGGGCTGATTTTTCACTAGGGTACAATTTGTACAGTAAGGATGGATTGCACCTGAATGACATGGGTGCAGGTGTGTTGGGGGAAAGGATGGTAGCACGTTTAGAGAACCTTTTAAACTAGGCAAAGGGGGGGAGGGTCAATTAGAACAAAATAGAACAGAGAGATCGGTCTCTGAATATGTCACTCCCTTAATATCTCAAGGAAGGGATGACTTAAGAAATGTCACATTAGAAAGTATAGAGGAAAGTACACCAAGTAGCAGCAGAAAGCACATGAAAATTAAATGTATGACAACAAATGCAAGAAGCATGACAGGTAAAATGGGGGAGCTGACGCTTTTAGTTGCAGAAGAGGACTATGATGTTATCAGTATAACTGAAACTTGGTGGGATGATTCACATGACTGGGCAGTTAACTTAGAGGGGTATACATTATTTAGGAGGGACAGGAATAATAAAAGGGGTGGAGGAATTTGCATGTATATTAAACCTGACCTTAAACCTACAATAAGGGAAGATATTTATGATACAAGTGACAATGTAGAGACCCTGTGGGTTGAAATAAAGAGTGGGGGGAAAAATCCTAAAAAAATATTACTAGGAACATGCTACAAGCCTCCCAACATTAGTGACCCGGAGGAAACTCAACTACTTATCCAAATAGGTAAGGCTGCTAATAACAGTGCTGTAATTATGGGAGATTTTAACTACCCTGATATAAACTGGGCCAATGAAACTAGTAATTCAGCTAAGGGGGATAGATTTTTAAATGTTCTCAGGGATAACTTCTTGTCACAATTAATAGAGGAGCCAACTAGGAGTAAAGCTATATTGGATTTAGTGCTATCAAACAATACAGATATAATATCAAACATAGAAGTTAAAGAACATTTGGGTAACAGTGATCATAACATGGTCACATTTGAAATCTCTTTTCATATGCAGTGTTTTAAAGGCTTAACTAAGACTTTTAATTTCAAGAAAGCAAAATTCAATGATTTAAGGAAATCATTAAATAATATAAATTGGGACAATGTATTTTCTAATAAAAATACAGAGGATAAATGGATAATATTTAAAAATTTGTTAAATAAATATACATATCAACACATACCATATGGTTATAAAAATAAAAAAACAAAGCCGTTATGGCTAAATAAAAATGTGTTAAGAGAAATTAGGAAAAAACGTAGGGCATTTAAATTATTAAAAGAAAATAGTACAGACTCAGCATACAATATTTATAAGGAATGTAACAAAGCATGCAAAAAAGCAATCAAATTAGCCAAAATTGAAAATGAAAAATTAATTGCCAAGGATTTTAAGTCTAACCCTAAAAGGTTCTTTAAGTACATAAATAGCAAAAAATCTAAGAAGGATAATATAGGTACATTAAAATGTGTGGAGGGTAGCATGATAAATAATGACAGGGAGAAGGCTGAGGTACTAAACCAGTTTTTTTCTTCAGTATACACAAGAGAGGAACCATTGAATGATACTTTGGAACAGAATAGAACATGCCAGTCCATACCACTAACTGGGTTTTGTTTAGAGGATATCAGGAAAAAACTAAAAAATATTAAGGTAAATAAAACTCCAGGCCCAGATGGACTACACCCAAGGGTGTTAAGTGAACTTAGCACTGTTATAGACAAACCTTTACTCTTAATTTTTCAAGACTCATTATCCTCAGGCATGGTACCCCAGGATTGGCGTAAAGCTGATGTGGTGCCACTCTTCAAAAAGGGAAGCAGGGATGATCCAAGAAGCTATAGACCAGTTAGTCTGACATCAATAGTGGGGAAGATATTTGAAGGGATTATAAGGGATTATATTGATGAGCATATTCGTGTAAACAAGATTATGAGTTCTAATCAGCATGGCTTTAGGAGAAATAGATCATGTCAAACTAATCTAATTAGATTCTACGAGGAAGTAAGTAAAAATATAGATAAAGGGGAATCAGTTGATGTGATATACTTAGATTTTGCAAAGGCATTTGATACAGTGCCACATGAGAGATTAATGCACAAAATTAAGGGACTGGGAATAGCTGAAAATGTTAGCTCATGGATAAATAACTGGATAAAAGATAGGGAGCAACGAGTAGTAGTAAATGGATCATACTCAGATTGGACAAAGGTAATCAGTGGCGTCCCCCAGGGATCAGTACTGGGCCCTGTTCTTTTTAATATTTTTATAAATGACTTGGAGCAAGGATTAAATAGCGACATCTCTATTTTTGCAGATGATACTAAGTTAAGTAAGGTCATTAGGTCAGAGCAGGACGAACTCTCTTTACAAAGGGATTTGCTAAAATTAGAACTATGGGCAAGTGAATGGAAAATGAGATTTAATACGGAAAAATGTAAGGTTTTACATTTTGGAAGTAAAAATAAGCAGGCTACGTATTTTTTAAATGGGGCAAGACTTAGCCAAACACAGGAGGAAAGGGATTTGGGAGTAGTAATAGATAACAAGCTAAAGATGAGTGCACAATGCAGGGCAGCGGCTTCAAAGGCTAATAAGATACTAGCATGTATTAAAAGAGGCATTGATTCAAGGGAGGAAAGCATAATTCTGTCATTATATAAAGCCCTGATAAGACCTCACCTTGAGTTTGGAGTGCAGTTCTGGGGACCGATTGCTAAAAAAGATATTGCAGAACTAGAAAAAGTTCAGAGAAGGGCCACAAAGCTAATAAGGGGATTGGAGAAATTAACCTATGAGGAGAGGCTAGCCAAACTGGGTCTGTTCTCTTTAGAAAAAAGGCGCTTGAGAGGTGACATGATTACTTTATATAAATATATTCAAGGCCCATATACAGAGATGGCAGAAGCTCTTTTTATTCCAAGAAAATTGTTTCCGACAAGAGGTCATAATTTAAGGTTGGAGGAAAGGAGATTTAATCTCCTGCAACGGAAACGTATTTTTACTGTAAGAGCAATAAAATTGTGGAACTCATTACCAAAGGAGGTAGTGAATGCCAATACCATAGATACATTTAAAAATAGTCTGGATAAATTTCTGTATATAAACAAAATTCATGGATATGATTGCTAGTATTAAATGGGTCACATTTTAATGGGGTTATTTAAGCTTAACTGGAGCTTTTTGTAAGTATTTTAGATTTGTATAGGTTGAACTCGATGGACTTCAGTCTTTTTTCAACCTTATCTACTATGTTACTATGTTATGTACAATGATAAAAGAAAAAAAAGAGAACATACATGAAATGTCATATGACATAAATGATATAGTTTTTCACGAGTTACATTACAATGGTGAAGCTGGAAAATAAAATGAATGACAAGTTATGGGTTCTTGAAACCTCCATTTTATAGTTTTAAAAGCGTCTATGGAGGACTAATGGGCTGGCCAGCACAGGACCCTATGATATAGGAAACACTGGTGAAGTATGCTAGTCATAATTATAACCCCAGAGGGTCTGACACAAATTTGAAATTAGATAGTAAGAGTAATAGTTAAATATAATACATTGAACAATATAAATAACATATCTATATGAAGTCTGAAAGAGTTTATCAGCGGGTAAACACTGCTTGGTATTTTAGAGTACCAATTGTTGTGGGGAGGGGTTCTTATTAAAGTCTCAAGTAGTAGTTACTCGGCAGCCCACTCTTGGGCCCATTAATTGACGGTTATACGCATGAACTGAGAACAATATATAAAAATTATAGGAGCAGGTTAGATATGACATGGGAAGAACCTGGGGACATATACCTAACCTTTTTCTCTATGAGATATATTGTCTAACTATAAACTAGGCACTAGCATACTACATGAAATTCCTCTAATGTTATACAGTGGGGCAAAAAAGTATTTAGTCAGCCACCAATTGTGCAAGTTCTCCCACTTAAGAAGATGAGAGAGGCCTGTAATTTTCATCATAGGTATACCTCAACTATGAGAGACAAAATGTGGAAACAAATCCAGACAGACAATCACATTGTCTGATTTGGAAATAATTTATTTGCATATTATGGTGGAAAATAAGTATTTGGTCACCTACAAACAAGCAAGATTTCTGGCTCTCACAGACCTGTATCTTCTTCTTTAAGAGGCTCCAATGTCCTCCACTCATTACCTGTATTAAAGGGACACTGAACCCAAAAATTTTGTTTTGTAATTCAGAAAGAGCATGCAATTTTAAGCAACTTTCTAATTTACTCCTATTATCAATTTTTCTTTGTTCTCTTGCTATCTTTATTTGAAAAAGAAGGCATCTATGCTTTTTTGGGTTCAGTACTCTGGACAGCAATTTTTTATTGGTGGAAGAATTTATCCACCAATTAGCAAGGACAACCCAGGTTGTTCACCAAAAATGGGCCGGCATCTAAACTTACATTCTTGCATTTTAAATAAAGATACCAAGAGAATAAAGAAAATTTGATAATAGGAGTAAATTAGAAAGTTGCTTAAAATTTCATGCTCAATCTGAATCATGAAAGAAAAATTTTGGGTACAGTGTCCCTTTAATGGCACCTGTTGAACTTGTTATCAGTATAAGAGACACCTGTCCACAACCTCAAAACAGTCACACTCCAAACTCCACTATGGTGAAGACCAAAGAGCTGTCGAAGGACACCAGAAACAAAATTGTAGACCTGCACCAGGCTGGGAAGACTGAATCTGCAAAAGGCAAGCAGCTTGGTGTGAAGAAATCAACTGTGGGAGCAATAATTAGAAAATGGAAGACATACAAGACCACTGATAATCTCCCTCGATCTGGGGCTCCACACAAGATCTCACCCCGTGGGGGTCAAAATGATCACAAGAACGCTGAGCAAACGTCCCCAGAATGTCTGAAGTATGCTAGAGAGCATTTGGATGATCCAGAAGCAGATTGGGAGAATGTCATATGGTCAGATGAAACCAAAGTAGAACTGTTTGGTAGAAACACAACTCGTCGTGTTTGGAGGAGAGAGAATGCTGAGTTGCAACCAAAGAACACCATACCTACTGTGAAGCATGGGGGTGGCAACATCATGCTTTGGGGCTGTTTCTCTGCAAAGGGAACAGGATGACTGATCCGTGTACATGAAAGAATGAATGGGGCCATGTATCTTGAGTGCAAACCTCCTTCCATCAGCAAGGGCATTGAAGATGAAACGTGGCTGGGTCTTTCAGCATGACACTGATCCCAAACACAGCGCCCGGGCAACGAAGGAGTGGCTTCGTAAGAAGCATTTCAAAGTCCTGGAGTGGCCTAGCCAGTCTCCAGATCTCAACCCCATAGAAAACCTTTGGAGGGAGTTGAAAGTCTGTGTTGCCCAGCGACAGCCCCAAAACATCACTGC